>NC_137112.1:43068331-43668331 GCF_949357685.1 Gobio gobio
TTCTATCAAAATTCCTGAGAGGTCAACTAATGTCATAAAATCTCAAAATATGCAGTAATTTCATCAGTTTGCCAGGAGAGTGCTTGAGATAACCTACACTGAAATGAATGGGGTTCAGGGTTCAATGCTGGAACTATTATTGGTCACTCCATGACACTCTTTAATTCTATGGGAGTGGTAACTAACGGCTCTGGACAAAACGTGATTGGTTGGAGCGAGAATGTGCTACGATTGGTCAGCACAATATGGCCGTTATCTGATTGGCTCAAGTAGACGGTGGGTGAAGTCTACCTATTTGTGGATTTGTGTGAGTGTAGACGCTAGAAATGTTTCAAAATCCACGCGCTGTGCTGCGATTTACAAATGTGCAAGAAGCGATCCACAAATGCAGAGGAAGCGATTCACAAATGCACAGGAAGAGATTCACAAATGAATGCAAGGCAGAGTTGTGTTTGTGACATAAAAACATATGTGTGGATATTTTTTTTATTCACAAATGTCATTGTATTTATTTGTGAATCTAATTCATTTTTGTGAAACTCCTGCATATATTTGTGGATCTCATTCTATTTATTTGTGAATTTATTTCATTTTTGTGAATCTCTTTACATTTATTTGTGGATAACAATCTATTTGTTTGGAATAATGCAACAAATCTACCCCCATACCATTTTACCATTCGCACTGAGACCTTTAAAAAGACATCAAACAAGAAAGGGATAAAACAATAGATTTACAAGATACATCATCACTGGTATATCTGCATTTGGTGACTTGAAACCAGGACAAGGAGAGGGCAAAATGGGGAGCGGGGAGGAATGTTTGTCAAGGTGTTGTCACACAGTTTCTGTGAGATCTTTCTCTCAAGATTAGTGACTTTTATTGTTCAATTGCTGGGGTATCTCAGCTTTTGTCTTAGCACCAAAACCGACTCTTACATACTGAAGCTCATTATTCAGCTTCATGAGTCTATGATATGGATTAATCACTCGTGTAATGTTTCTCTGTACAGCAGGATTATTGAAAACAAAATTAGTGTCAATTTTCAGGATATAACTAATCAACTCATTCTCACATTTGGTTCAGTAAAGTCCTCATTGGATATAAACCTGTATAAGACCTTTACATAGTATGAAAAGTTATTTTTGTATGAAAGCTCTGTACCATAAACAACAAAGACTGTCTTGACGTTTGCTTTAAAGTTAGATGTTGCAATAATGGTAAACTTTATCTTTACGGTTTCAACACCAGCTGCACATGTTACGACAGCCATGAAAACCTGTGAGTAATTACGTTTGTAAAAATCTAAAATAAATTATTATTACACCTTGAATGAATTTATAATTGGTATACAGTATTTACAGCTGATAAATTACTGATAACACTTTTTATGGTTATTCTGAATGTAATGAAGGGTTAAGTTGCTAGTTTAAAGTTATGATCACTGTGAGGCCATTTGTATTCTTTTTATTCCAGCTTGCTTCTTTCAAATTACAGGTGGATAGAAATGTGGTTCTACATAAGGAAATAATAATAAATAATAGATTTTCTTAGTACAGTCACAACAAGGATTATTCAGTAACAAAAATACAGCAAAATAGTTATTAGATTATCTTAATAGAAATGTTCAATAGGCAATAATATGCTCTTAAGGAAAACTAGATACAGACAATCTGACTGAGCATCAAACTGTACCACACATCCTCACTTAAACAGTAAATAGTCCTCCTTCTAGAGTAAACAACGAATACTAAACAATACACAACGCAAATGTTAATATTAACTGTATGCATCGCAAACCGACGGTAAACAGAAAATGCTGCGTCATTCAGTCATCCAATGGCGAACAGTAAACGGCCTGAATGCACGATAAAGTTGCTATTCCTCACGATACATAACATGGAATGTATAAATATAATGATACTTACAGTTTTCTACACTACAGCAAGATTAACAGTATGAACAACGAGTTGGTTTCTTTCTGCCTGCAACTCCACTACAAACTAAAAACAACTTCCGTCTGAGAACGTGAATAAATCAGGCAGTTGTACAATAATACAGTCTTTTAGCGCCCTCTGCTGGACAGTCTTGCACTTTGCTTTCCAACAGCCGCCCCCATTCCACAAATTTGCGGTTATTGGGGCAACCCTTTGTCCTGATCATCTGAAACAGCGGGAAGGCGGATCAGACGGCTAACAGGTCTGATATAGGTTCGATCGTTCACCTTAACTTCTGCTGTACGTATCCGCCCATCTGCTCCTGTAAACACTTTGGTTACTTGTCCGATTGGCCATAATGCTCTGGGCAACTGAGGGTCTACTATGAGCACCACTGTGCTTGGTTTGAGGGGATCTGTGTCGTTCTGCCATTTCTCCCGTATTTGCATTGCTGGTAGGTAGTTTTTTAGGAATTGTGCCAAGAATCTGTCAGCAAGGACTTGACAGGCCCTCCAGCGCCGCCGACTGAGTAGATTGGAATCATGGTATATGGCTTGTGGCAATGATGGATCTAGCCGCCCCATCAAAAGGAGATTCGGGTAACTGGGTCTGGGTCAGCCACATCAGAGGAAACATAACCTAGGGGCTTGGAATTTAGAATTCCTTCGATTTCGATGAGAATGGTGTTGAGCATTTCCTCAGTCACGGTCTGGGCATTGAGCGTGGCATTTAAGGCTGTCTTTATAGAATGGATTTCCCTTTCCCAGGTACCTCCAAAGTGCGGTGCATTAGGGGGGTTGAAGAGAAACTTGATCTGGTGCTCAGCCAGTTGAGCTTGCAATGAAGGGTGCATGGCTTTGAAAGTGTCATTGAGTTCTCGCTCACCTCCTTTAAAATTAGTCCCTTGGTCGGACAGTAGTTCAGCAGGTTTGGCCCTGCGAGAAACGAACCTCCTTAGGGCCATTAGAAAGGAGTCTGTATCTAGGCTAGTCAAGACTTCAATGTGCACTGCTCTTGTAGTTAAACATTTAAATAGGATCCCCCATCTCTTTTCGTTGCGGCGACCTATTTTGACTAAGAAGGGGCCAAAGCAGTCCACTCCAGTAGAGAAGAATGCAGGGCACTGCAAGCGGAGGCGGGCAGGAGGTAGATCTGCCATCTGAGGAATGACTGGGTGGGCTCTCCATCTCTGACATTCCAGACAGGCACGCTACTCTTTCCTAACAGCTTCGCGGCCCCGAAGTATCCAGTACTTGCGCCATAATTCCCAAAAAAGTCGTTCAGAACCAGGGTGTTTTAAGTTATTGTCAACATGCCGAATGAGCATCCTAGTAACTGAGTGCTTTGGGTCCAGAACAAATAGATGAATCATTTCTGGTTCTAGCTGGTTACATCTAATCATCGTAATCTTCCACCGACACGAATGATGTACACTTCTTTATCGAGTTCAGGTGCCAGCAGTGCTAGACGACTCGATGATGGTACTGGTTTACAAGCAGTAAGACACTGAATCTCTTCAGGGAAACTCTCTTTTTGGGCAGCTTTTAGGATCTCTAATTCTGCTTTATGATAAGTTTCAGCTGTGGGCCCTTGTGAATCAGATGAGGTTGCTTTGTGTAGGTATTCTGCGGTGGCCTTCACTAGGTCTGTAAAACACTGGAACTCTTTGGGGTCAGGAGGGGAGGGGCAGGTGTCTGTGACAATATTAAGGCAAGAAAGAGGTTTTCGCATTTCTTCTGAATCATCCTTTCTGGGGACAGTTGGGGTCTTTGGCCAGTCTTTAGGTGAGAGCCACAAAAAGGAAGGTCCTTTCGTCCATCTATTTTCACCTGCCAGTTCCAGTAGGGTCTTCCCTCTTGTGATGTCATCAGCTGGGTTGTTTAAAGAGTCAACATAACACCAGTCTTCGTTATTAGTCAGCTCCTGAATTTCAGCAACCCGTGTTCCTACGAATACCTTGAAGCGGCAGGTATCAGACTGGAGCCAACTTCTTAACCCGCATCGGATCGTGGACGGGGGGGTTGACTGAAGTGGGGGGGTGTGTACTTTTATTTACTTTTGTTTTATACAAAATATTCAATCAACTATCACAAACTATGCATCATTTGAAAGCTAAAACACTCAAGATTCATGTTCTGAACTTGTTTTTGCAATAAATACACCAGAGAGGAAAGGGTTAAATGAAATGCTAAAGGACCGTCCATGTAAACATTAGCATAATATCAGCGTTACTCATCTTTCATCTCCTGTCGTTCAGATCAGATCGGACGAATCCAATAAACACCCGCATACATCTCTGTGTAAGAGTCCATTCTTCAAAATGCATCCCACTTTTTAATCCAAAACAACGAAAAAATAGGGAAAAAACTAAAAATCCTCCGTTGTTTGCAAGAGAGTTTTCAGTTAGCGTGATCAATCATGTCCATTTTCAATGAAATATCGATTCTATTCCGTGTCTGGCAAACTCCCCCTGCTAGAATAGCTTCTCCCACGTGCAATGGTTCAACCCTCGTCTCTCTCCTTCAATCAGAGACTCTTCTGGGATGCATCATATAGAGGAAGTGCCTTACAGGCTTGGTGAGCTGTCAATCATTGCGCCCATGGTTTTCGTTGAATAAAGGCACTCGGTGCCCAGCCAATGCCTTTCCAACAAAGGTTTGATTGATGGACTTAGTAACCAATCAAAAGGCATTATCTTGCGCAGTTTGCGTAAGTAGGCTTTGGTGAATACTGTTTGTGCGCTGGCTGCGCGTTCTCCATGGCGCAACTGCAGTGGAGCGCGCAGTCTCTCACTGACGCTTCCCATCAGCTAAATGAGTTTTTTACACTTTGTAATCTCTGTAAATAGTTGCTTTAGTTTTTCAGTAACTGTTTATCCATTATAATTAGTAGTATATTGCAGTTTATTGCAGATTTATTTGAATGAAAAACTACTCTTTACAATAGCAAATGTTCTGAAATAAATGGCCTTTTTTAAATGACGCCTAGACTTTTCTTGACATAAAAGCTCACAGAAGCTACATTACTGAGAGAATCATCCTCATATTTGAATCATGACATGATTAGACATTCAGTTTTATATTTAAGTTATTTTCAGGCTCTTAACATTAAATTATAATATTTTTTTCCCTAAGTGAAAACAAAAAACAAAAAACGTGAGTCACTTACATGTATATTTACATGTATATTACTCTGTTCCCATATTACTTTGAGTTATTATGACTCTTGGGTAGCAATATTTCAAGTGTCTAGTTTAAAATAAGACCAGGTTTATGAATATAGACCATAGGGTTTAAGAGCTGCAGACATTTTCATTTGGGTATATCGTTTTCAAAGAATTCCTAAAAAATGGGGCGCTTGTTAAGAGGTTAAGAACAGTAGTTGAGTCTGTCCACAGAATAACTCAAGTGATGTTCAATGTTAATTCCCTCTGCAACACTTGGGCAAGTTGAGCACCAGTGAGAGCGGCACAAAGCTCCAACCTGGGCACCGATAGCGGTTTCTTGGGAGCTACTCGCGATCGGGCAGTCATGAATGACACTTCAACTTGACCATGTGGATGCTCCGTCCGTAAATATCCAACACACCCATAGGCCCGCTCTGAAGCATCACAGAAGATGTGTACTTCTTGGGTGCAACTGGGGTGGTCTAATTTGAACCTTACATAACAACGAGGCAAACTGAGCTTTTCAAGATGTTGAAGTTTGGTCTCCCATACCTTCCAAGCTTCAAGAATATCACCAGGGAGCAGGGGGTCATCCCATTCTCTCTTATTATTCCAAAGCAGTTAAACAAGAATCTTGGCCCTAGTTGTGAAGGGAGTGATGAACCCAAGTGGGTCATACTGCAGGGTTTTTCCTGGGTCAAAAATGGACTTCGGTGGTGGCTGACAGACATGGTCATCCACACATACACAGTAAAAAGTACCCTACCCATGTTATCTGCAAGCGCAATACTAACAATAAATTTAAAATAAATTCAAAGAAACAGTTTGTAATTTTTGCTTATCTTATTTCGATACCTTGATTTTTGTTTCTTTTGTTCCTCATTTTTACACTATTTACAAATAATTGTTTTGGTATATAACCATATCAATATTAAAAAGTAGTATTAAAAAAAGTAACAAATAGCCTAATTTTCTGCCATATACAATTTCATAAAATTATCAGCTAGCTAATAACAACTTTGTTCTGGTTTCACCTCACTCCAGTCTAAACTAAATGATTTAAGGCTATTTATTTACTACACATTGTCAACATAAATAAGCTGAAAGACTGTGGATAATTCAAAATAATTCATACTATCCACTCTTACTAAATTGGGTGAGCACACTTGTGTTCTCACTTCAGATGTTCTGAGTAAATGATTAAACTGATTGGTGAGTTCAGTGTTGGACAGTTCAGTTGTTCTAACCAGTCGTTAAAATGATTCGGTTCAAAGGAGTCATATAGGTCGCGAATCGGACATTAGCAGACGCGTTGTGTGTGAATCCCGTCTGTTAGAACATCGCGAAAGATTTGTCAACACACAGAAAACACTTCTTAACTGGATAGGATTTGTTTCCCGTTTATTGAAAGTATGGTTTATGTCAGCTGGTCGGTGAAGAGTAAGCGTTTTTTGAGCGCAATTCACATCCAGCGGTAGTTCAAGGAAAAAAATGTCCGAATCCACAGCGTGCAACATGGATTCGGTCTTCCGACCTTTTGATTAACGTGATATGTGAAATATTAGAATGCTAAAACGGTGCTTATTTTGAAGATCGAGAGCGTGCGCGCGGGGTAGGGCTCTCCGTTCGTTCTCTCTATCATCAGTTAACATGCGCCGATCACAAGCGCAGTAGATCTACATCACTCATAAATCACAATAACTGATCAAATAAGGCTTTGGCGGGGCAAAAATTTGTTTTGGCAGCCGCCAAAAAATTTTCAATGTAGGAAAAACCCTGCATACTGGCTGGCCAGCACCCTGTAAATATTCCTCATTGTTGTAGGGCTTGCTTCCTGCAGATGGGACTTGTATGTCAATGTGTCAGATCCACACCTCCAGCGTAGTCCCAGAGCAGGTTCTTGCGGATCCATCTGACTCTGGTTGAGCCACTGGTCACTATCTTGAGACAGTATTCAGCATTTCTGCCTTATGACATCTGGGACGTTACTTGCCCATTGCCTTAATTCGAAGCCTCCACTAGCCAGTAGCTCCCTCAACTTGTTGACTGATGCTTTAGCTGCTTCAGAGGAAGAGAAGCTCTGGAGCCAATTGTCCACATAAAAGTGTCTTTCAACAGCATTACGCACCTCATCTCCTTCTTGACTGTGATCAGTGATGTGCCTCTGCAGTGCATATGTTGCACAGCATGGGGAGCAAGTTGTCCCAAATGGCAAGACTTGCCATTCATACACACTAGGAAAGTTGTCTCTCTGCATATCACGCCACAGGAACCGTAGGAGTGGTCTGTCCTCAGGGAGTAGCCTCACCTGACGAAACATACCTTTAATGTCACTGCTGACGGCTGTGGAATGTTCTCTAAATCGCAGCAAGACACCTAGCAGTGAAGCGCTCAAATTGGGACCAGGCAGGAGCAGTTCGTTCAAATTATTTCCCTGATTTGTGAAGGAGCAGTTGAACACAATTCTGTTCTTCTCATTGTGAGTCACCATGTGATGTGGGATGAACCATGACTCTCTAGATGACTCCAACATTTCCTGACTCACTTTTGTGGCATATCCTGCCTGTTCAAGTTTATGAATTTCTGAGATGTATGCTGTGGCACGGTCTGGATCCCGAATGAGGCGCTTTTCTGTACCCCTTAGGTTAGTGGTGCAACGGATCACAAAACTCACGGTTCGGATCGACTACGGATCATGAGTCACGGATCGGATCATTTTTCGGATCAGAATAAAAGGGAGAGGAGACTATTTTTTTTTGCTTTCCATTTATTACATGAAAACTTTTGGTGTTAATATAACCTATGGTTTATAGGTTAACAAGGAACTTTTGGTGTTAAAAAATAAAATAAATAAATAACCATCTGAATAAATCAAATTTGACTAAAAACAACCAGAGATGTGAAAATGGGCCTGAGCTTTTTTTTTTTTTTTAAAGATTAGGATGTCAACATTCTCAGGGAGAGAATATACCTCTCACACTTGTCAGCATTGCGATTCTCTTTGTAGGCCTATACACTATTTGATAGATATCATGTTTAAACGCACTACACTTAAACAACGTTTTATTGAATTCATTACTTTGTATTTATATAGCCTAATACCTACTTTAGATGTATATATTACGTTGCTCATGCAAATTGCAAAACAGACAATAGACTATGTTAAAATAACAAACATTTTAAATTAAAACTTACGCTTTTCTTTCGTTTTTAAATCTTTTTACAAGAAATCCTGCAGGTCATAACTTTGTTTTTCCACCTCCAAGAAAGGACAGGTGCTCTCCATTATTTCTCCTTGTTTACTTAAAGGTCGTTTTCCTTGCTTTACTCGAGGCAAAAAGCTAAGTGTTGACTTTGAAACTGAGTAGACGTTACATTATATGCATCTGTGGTTGAATTACTAGATTTTCGCATCGATACATGTTTGTTTTAATGCGGATTCGCTGTCACTTTAATTCAGCGCCAGCACATCCAAAAATAGACTCTGAGCGGAAACGATCGCAGCACAGCTGTATGGCCACGCGCTCCTGGAGCGACTGATGGACCAAAGCCGCGTGCAGTGAAAGCTGTATCCGTTAACAAGGGTACGGAACAAATACGCACCGCATACGCACTGCAAACGGAGTATGTGTGAAACGGGCTTCAGCAGGTGCCATGCCCATGCTCGATGTATTCGCCACTTTCATACGGCTCTCTCGTGCCACAGTGCCTACATACTGTTACAGTTTTGTCCACACCCTTCTTCCGTCATCATTATATTTTACAGGGAAGCCAAAATGCTCCCATACACGCGATTTGAATGATGCAGGAGGCTTTTGAAGTTCTTCTGCTTCTCCGCTAGCCACTGTAGACTGATTAACATGCCCTGTTCACTCGAACTGTCTTCGTCTGCAAAAGTTCTATTGCAGTCTGATCCTGTCTAGATCTGGTCACCAACTTCTCATTCTTGTATGGCAAGATGTCGAGCTGCCAAAGCTTTTCCATATTGTGGTGCAGTTCAGCTGATGGAGATAGTGTTGCAGTAAACAAGCATGTCTGTGTTCCATTTCGCAGTGGTAAGCACTTAGTAGGGCCTTGAAGTGTCCAGCCAAGTCTGGTCTTTACCACCACGGGCCCTCCAGGTGGTCCTAATCTTACTGGTTGGATTGGAGTTATCAAGTGTGGAAAGTCTGATCCAATGAGAAGGAGAGGTTGGGCAACTTTTGATCTCTGGCAAGGGCAATTTTCTCAGGTATCTGTATTTGCGCTGCAATCGCTCAACCGGATATGTGTGCTCCGCTAGACCCAACTGAGATGCAGTGAAAGCTCCCCCGATCTTATAGACTCTCTCAGGTTGGCTGGCTGGTGAAATAGTGAAGGACACAGATGAACCTTGTATCACTCATAGGTCTTGTCGCACTGTTCTTAGTGTAAGGCGCTCTGAAGGACCCTGGAGTCTCAACTCCACTGCTGCCTCCTGGAGAAGAATGGTTCGCTCTGATCCATCATCTAGAATAGCGTACGTTTCGAGGGTATGACTGCCGTTACGCAGGAGAACTTTGCTGACTTTGAGAAGGACTTGGCTGCATCCAGCCTTTCTGTCCAGATAAAGAATGTCAGTGGAGGAATTCACAAGTCAACAAAGTGTTTCAGCACTTGATTTCTCCCCTTTTGTCTGTTCTCCTGTTCTGGTGTTTACATCATGAAGAGCTCTCAGATGTTTGCCTTTGAAGATGCTACAACTGACCCTCAGATGACACTGTACTGCTTGGTGGCTGCGACCACATCTCCAACAGCGGCTGTTGTTTATCACCCACTGTTTCTGCTGCTGCTTAGTAAGATGAGAGAAGTTAGAACAGTCATCAAGATTGTGCAGGTTATTACAGCAGTAAGGGCAGTACAATCTGGACTTCTCAGGCAACTGCAAAGGGGGCTTCGCTACAGAAGATGCTTCTAATGTTGTTTGAGTAGAACCCAAGAGCACGGTCATTGGTCTGTTTCTTCCTTTACCATCTTTCCTGTGGTCTCTTTGCTTTTTAGCTGCCTCTTTGTTAGCCTCTATCTGATCAAGTGCATCTCCACCTTCTTGAACCTGTAACTCATACTCCAACCACTCTGCAAAGTCTAAAAGAGAGGGAACTCCTCTCTTTAATGGATGAAGGTATCGCCTGAAGTTAGCTCTGAGCTCCTGGGGCAACTTACTGCTTAATCTGGCCACATGTGATCCACACTGAAGTTCAATGAGTCCTTCTTGTTTTAGCTGTTCTAGCATTCCAACCAGCGCCCTAACTCTCAGTGCAAATTTACGGAATCCCATAGAATCTCCTGGCCTGATAGCGGGCCCATCCATCAACTCTGCGATTCTCCTTAAAGCCAGTTGGTGAGGCTGGCCATATTGCTGAATGAGAGAGACCATGGTGTCTGAGTAAGGGTACAGAGAATTACTGTAAGAGTCAGTGATTAACAGAGCTTCTTCAAATTTAAGGTGGTCCAGCAGAATTTGGTATTTGAGCCTCTCAGTTGCATCAGGAGGGAGAATATTCTCCAAAGATATTCGCAGTCTTGCAAATTCTCTGGGGTCATCACACGTGAAGTCTGGGATTGAAGGCTTGGGGCCTCTATACGATCTCTCCTGGCTACGTGGTAGTGCATCAGTGAAGCTGTAATCTCTCTGAGGTGGCAATGGAGGGGTAGCAGTATTACTAGGATTTGACCATGACTCTGACTGCCCTGTGTCATCAACTGGCTGTTGATAGTTTGGTGTGAATGGAGTAGATGATCGCTTCAATTCTAGTTTGAAAAGGCGTTCCTTTAGCTCCTCCAGGACATCTATGACACTGTGTTCAGGATTGGGCTGTTTTGGTCCCTTATCTGATGTCACAGGGGGAGGTGGTGGTGGCCAGTCTTCCTCCTCTTCTTCAATAGCTGATTGATTGACATACTGAGGTACAGCTACAGTTTGCTTCATTCTGACACTGGGAGAATGTTCTGGTTCTAATTGCAGAGAATGATGAAGTGACAAAGCATTACTCTTGTCCATTCGACGTTGCATATCCAACACAGTCTGGTGTAACCTCCTGTTATCCTCCTGCAACTGCTGAAGAACTTCTAGCATGCGCAGGGTATTCTGGGATTGTGTTGGAGTGCTCTCATAGAGGGGAACATATGAAGTTGAGGGCATTCTTTCCATGTCTTCTCTGCTCCAGTTGTGGGGAATGGTGCTCTTGGGGAGAGGCGTCATCTCGGCGGATCTCTCATAATATCTTCCACTATCTTTCATTCCCAAATAATGTTGACTGGCTTGGTCAAATACTACTGGACGTGGAAAATCAACCTCATATTCCTTTAGCCAGCCAGGAGGATTCCTTTGGCGGCGGGGACGAACATCATCTGGTCTCTGTCTGATGGAGCATGAGCCATCTTCATCCACAGTAATCACCTCTCCGGCTCGAAGGACCAATTTGTAATGAAGGGTTAAGTTGCTAGTTTAAAGTTATGATCACTGTGGGGCATCTGTTAGAATGCACAAGTCTTTGTTCTCCATTTGTATTCTTTTTATTCCAGCTTGCTTCTTTCAAGTTACAGGTGGATAGAAATGTGGTTCTACATAAGGAAATAATAATAAATAATAGATTTTCTTAGTACAGTCACAACAAGGATTATTCAGTAACAAAAAAACAGCAAATAGTTATTAGATTATCTTAATAGAAATGTTCAATAGGCAATAATATGCTCTTAAGGAAAACTAGATACAAATAGGGGTGCTCCGATTGATCGGCAAACGATCTCGATCGGTCGATAATCGCTTTGGGATCGCTTTTGCCGATCTCATGAACCGATCGCATGCTGACGACACAAACCCGCGCCTGCCGTGAGAGCTAGGGCATGATATGCAGCGACACCGTCTCATTCTCTTTCCAGCGCGTGTAAAATAATTATAATGCTGAAGATGAGGTACAATTCATATTTCTATTAAATAACTTACGTCTCACAGAAAGTTTTCAAATGACTGCGTAAGTTCACAATAGAGCTGCAACTAACGATTATTTTTTCTGTCGACTAATCTAACGATTATTTTTTCGATTAGTCGACTAATCTAACGATTATTTTTTCCAGATTAATCTTATTATTCTTTTTGACTGATTATTGTATTTCAAAGAGGGTAGTGAATTTGTATATTATTTTAACATGAAATCAATGAATGATGACAATATTAATTGTATTTCAGGAAGGGTAGTGTACATATTATGCCATTTTATAATTAAATATATGAACACAAGAAGCTTTTTAAACATAATATATAATGATACTATTCATCATAAAATGTATACAGAGTAGGCCTAATTAGGAAAAGTTGTTTACTATAGTAGTTGAGTATGATTTACTTATTGATTTGTGTCAGTAGTAAATGAAAATGCACTTGTATTTATCTGCAAAAGGTTCACATACAGGAGCTTTCAGCATAGTGTTAATGTATAACTAGTCGTCTATTTTGAAGATACATGTGCATAAACAACGACTAAAGCTGCCAGAAGTTTTTGCCCAAACTTCAAAGACACATTTAAATGATTAAAGCTAGAGGCATATCTTAACTGTAATGTTACTTTAATCATGTAAACTACCTGTATACAGCAAGTTATTATGCATATGTGTTTGGGACAGAGCGGAACCAGGTCGCATATACAGGAGATATATGCAGCCCATAATAAATAAAAGCACGAGACGTACTGGGGTCGGAGAAGAACCCCGGAAAATGTGACCGTCTGTTGCAATACACGCGTGGCACGTTCAGCTGCGCCAGAGAACACTAGCAGCAGGGTTGCCAGGTTTACACAACAAAACCCACCCATTCATTACTCAAAACTAGCCCAAAACAAGCCCAATCGCGTTTCGGGGAGGTTCTCTGGTAAACATCGCGTTCGGGGGGTTAAATATGTGTGTTTTTTTGCTTCAACCCGCGGACATGAGACACAGCCCGCGGCAACAGTGTAGAAGTAGCCCAATTCCGCGGAAAAAAGCGGACTTGGCAACACTGACTGCAGTGTGAAAGCTCCCGCTCTCCACGCGCACAGCTCCTGCTCTGTCACCGCGTGCAGTGTGAAACCGGCGTTACAGAGCGAACAAAGCACAGTTTTATTCGGCTTCTGTTTAAAGTACTCCCACACTTTTGAATGTCGCGGTCTGGCTTTATATGATAAATGATCATTTTCACTATGCCCGGGAGCAGAAGCTGCCATTATTCTAGATCTTCTGTTCCATTCTAGAACGTAAATAATGTGCCGCCGACGCGTCGACGCATTTCACGCACGTCGACGTATTTTCGTAGTCGACGTCATCGACGACGTCGACGCGTCGTTGCAGCCCTAGTTCACAAACAGCGCGAGTGAATCACCGAGTGCGCGCGCTCTCTCTCCCTTTCAAAATGCTCAAATGGCTTCATATCATCGCATCAAGCGATTTTTGAATAAAATCAAGCTGCACAGTTGACAGGATTTGCCGCTGTTGACAGGATTTGCCACTTGCACAATCGAGGCAGTGTCGCATCGTCACTAAAGTTTATCATTTGCATTTATCATTTGCATTTATTTTTAAGTCTTGCCAGTGTTCAAACCGCTCAGCACTCGCGCGCTCTCCAGACCGTGAGTGCGCGCCCACACACACACACACACACACACACACACACACACACACACACACACACACACACACACACACACACACACAGGCCATCTCAAAAAGCTTGCGAGAACAAATTGCGGTGAAATGGTCAGATACACACAAATGTATGTTTCTTATTAAATGTCTTTAGTATTTCTTATGTCAATACTAATGTTAGACCTACCTGAACATTTGTCTTTAAAAACAAAAATGCACTGCATGATCAAATATTTAGGGGAGATAATTATATACATTTATTATATACATTTATTTGGGAAAGATGGCCTACAGTAGCCTTAAGTTATCTAATTTTCTAAAATAAACACTTGGTGGTTCTTCAAGATCTTGACTCAGTTAATTTAGAGTTAGTTTCATTTCTACAAATGGTGCAAACTCTGCAAGATTATAGATAAAAGATTCCCATTCCCCTGCCATTCTGTGATCGGCAGTGATCGGCAATCGGCAGATCATGATCTTGGTGATCGGTAATCGGTGATCGGCCCCAAAAATGCTAATCGGAGCATCTCTAGATACAAACAATCTGACTGAGCATCAAACTGTACCACACATCCTCACTTAAACAGTAAATAGTCCCCCTTCTAGAGTAAACAACGAATACTAAACAATACACAACGCAAATGTTAATATTAACTGTATGCATCGCAAACCGACGGTAAACAGAAAATGCTGCGTCATTCAGTCATCCAATGGCGAACAGTAAACGGCCTGAATGCACGATAAAGTTGCTACTCCTCACGATACATAACATGGAATGTATAAATATAATGATACTTACAGTTTTCTACACGCACAAATCCACCAAAGCAAGATTAACAGTATGAACAACAAGTTGGTTTCTTTCTGCCTGCCGCTCCACTACAAACTAAAAACAACTTCCGTCTGAGAACGTGAATAAATCAGGCAGTTGTACAATAATACAGTCTTTTAGCGCCCTCTGCTGGACAGTCTTGCACTTTGCTTTCCAACACTGAACTAAAATTGAAAACTGATTCCCTTCTCAAAAGTGATTCCCCCCTTGCAATATGTTATTAGGGGCCAAGCACCGAAGGTGCGAAGGCACCTATTGAAACCGTTCCCGTTCTTATTATTATTATTCATCTTCTTCTTCTTCTTCTTCTTCTTCTTCCGCCACGAAGTCTATGGCAGCCCATAGAACCGTATGGTAAAAAGTTGTGAAATTTGGCACACTAATAGAGGACAGTCTGAAATGTCACCGTAGCAAATTTGGAGTCTCAAACTCAATCCCTCTAGCGCCACCATCAGTCCAAAATTTGACTCATGTTTATGCTAATAACTTTTGAACCATAAGGGCTAGAAACAAAATTCTTTTTTTCTCTGATTCCTTAGCTCAAGACGATTCGATTGCACCATATGACGTCATTTTCCGTCATTAAAATTTCCCCGCCATTTTTAATTTTCCGAAAAACATACTTTTACAAACTCGTCCTAGACGGTTCATCCGATTTGCACGAAAATTGAACCAGATCATCTTCAGACCATGCTGACAAAAAATCTTGCAAATCAAGTTGATTCGTCAAATCATTTGCGATAAACGCGCAAACAAATTTTACGTAGCGGTTGCAAAAACACACTTAAGGCAATATCTCCACAACGCTTTATCTTGTTCAAACCAAACTTGGTACATCTCATCACAAGCATGACCTGAGGCTACATGCAGCGTTTCGGCATAGCGCCACCTACTGGTCCGGAGATACAAAAAATGGCTGTTTTTGCTTATAACTTTTGAACCGTTTGTCCAAAAATCAAAAAATTGGTCTCGTTAGATTCAAGACGGCATGCCGAGTCGTCTGATATTCAATTTTACCATATCGGCCATTTTGCTCGTCGGCCATTTTGAATTTTGTCAAAAAATGCTATATTTTACAAATGCATTAGTGTATTGTTACTAAACTCGGTATGTGACTTCCACGCCATGCCCTGAAGGTACTCAAAAAGTTTTAGGGCAGTGCCACCTTGTGGTCAAAAGATATAACAAACTTGACAAAAATGCTAATAACTTTTGATTAAATTAGCCTAGTATATTGAAACTGGTCATAATAGAGTCATTGGCTCATGCCGATTCAATTGCACCCTATGATGTCATTTTCGGTCATGATAATTTCCCCTCCATTTTTAATTTTCCAAAAAACCTACTTTTGCGAACTCGTCCTAGACGGTTTGTCCGATTTGCACAGAAATTGAACCATATCATCTTCAGACCATGCTGACAAAAAATCTTGCAAATCAAGTTGATTTGTCAAATCGTTTTTGATAAACGCGCACACAAATTTTGCGTAGCGGTTGCAAAAACACTCATAAGCCTATATCTCCGCAACGCTTTATCGTATTCAAACCAATCTTGGTATATTACATCACAAGCATGACCTGAGGCAACATGCAGCGTTTCGGCGCAGCGCCACCTACTGGTCCGGAGATACAAAAAATGGCTATTTTTGCTTATAACTTTTGAACTGTTTGTCCAAAATTCATGTCTTCCGCACCATGCTTTGAAGGTACTCAAAAAGTTTTGGGGCAGTGCCACCTTGTGGTCAGAGGTTATAACAAAATTTACAAACATGCTAATAACTTTTGAGTAAATTAGCCTAGTTTAATGAAACTGGTCATAATACAGTCATTGGCTTATGCCGAGAACATAGATACTAATTTTGCCATATTAGGTCAAACATCCTGTCCTCAATGTTCTTATTTGATCAAAACCTACTTTTTCAAACTCATCCTAGACCGTTTGTCCAATTTCCACCAAAATCGAATCGTATCATCTTCAGACTGTGTCAACAAAAAGTTAGGAATTTTGCATCAATAGATGAAACCGTTTTTGTAAACCGCAGTGACGAAGTTGAGCCATGATGCCAAAATGACTCTTGAGGCTGTATCTCTGCAATGCTTTGACATATTGGCATCAAACTTTGCATGTGTCATTGTTCCCTTATTTTGACCACACCACATACATTTTGTAACTGTGCCACCTATTGGTCAAAAGTGATAAACCATTAACTTATATTATCAGTGACTCTATATATGATATTTCAGCCATTTTGCCTAATCTTCTTAAACTGTATAATTGTTCATTGCTGCAGTTGGTCTAACACTCTCAGACTACAATGCATTTTCAGCCTTTTGCCTAAAATCATCTTAAAACGTGATTAATTTCTCATTGCTGCCGTTGATCTGACACTGCCAGCCATTTTGGCATGTCTTGTCTTCTTCTTTGCGCTTGGCCCCGGTATTGCTGCTTGCAGCTATATTTTATATATTTGTAGACTTGCTTTTCACATCAAATCTGCTAACCAGCACAACATAGAAAACCACAAGTAAGTTCATTCACACTTCCTCCACTCTTCCTCATTGGTAAAATCACTAGGCCTATATATTGGATTTATCTGGGATCCGTTTGCTCAACCGATTCTCAATTCTGCACAGGTAAAGATTCCAGATGAGCAGCATGAAAGTATTAATGTGATTTACTGAAGCTCATTATTCAGCTTCATGAGTCTATGATATGGATTATTCACTCTTGTAATGTTTCTCTGTACAGCAGGATTATTGAAAACAAAATTAGTGTCAGTTTTCAGGATATAACTAATCAATTCATTCTCACATTTGGTTCAATAAAGTCCTCATTGGATATAAACCTGTACAAGACCTGTAGAAAAAAGTTATATAATTAAGTTATATTGCAATTTCTGCCTGTAATACTGGTAAATCATCTTTACAGTTTCAACATCAGCTGCACATGTTAAGACAGCCATGAAAACCTGTGAGTAATTGAGTTTGTAAAATTAAAAAGAAATTACCTTTTCTGGTTATTCTGAATTAAAATTGAAAACTGATTCCCTCCTCAAATGTGATTCTCCTAGCAATATGTTATTTATATATTTGTAGACTTGTCCAAGTCAAATCTGCCAACCAGCACAATAAAGAAAACCACAGGTAAGTTCATCCACTCTTCCTCATTGGTAAAATCACTAGGCCTTTATATTGGATTTATCTGGGATCCATTTGCTCAACCAAGGCTCAAATCTGTAAAGATTCCACACACTGAGCAGCATTAAAGTTCACAACTTTACTTTGATTATGCTGCTTTTCTCAATGTTTATTTGTTTATGAATTGCATTTCCCCCCAAACATTAAATGAGCAGTATGACGCGAGTAGAAGTGTGACATGGCTGTATATCAGGACGGCTGTGAGTCGGCCGTAGGTAATCACAGCGTGCTGATATACAGCCATATAACACGGCTACGAGTGTGATTTTGCGTTTATACAACAGTTTGCTGGCACAAGTGTGTAAATAAATCAGAAACAACAACGGAGTGTCTTTAAAATCTCTTTTTTGCAGAATTACTTCCTTCTGCCATGGATTTAAATCTCAAGTTGACAGTTTGTCAGTTGAGCCCAAGCCTCCATTACTAATTCTAAAGCGTTACTTTAGAGCTAGTAGCGAAGGAACGCTGAGTGGCTTCATTGAAGCTCATTGTAGTATTATGGTATTATGAGAGAGCGATCGACTAAACCAGTGTATTACCTGCATCTGATATAGTATTCATTCTTCAAAACAATGTCCATAATATCCATTATAAAAAAGCTGTTTGAATGTCCGTCAGAGGAAAGTGATATCTAAGATTTTCAAAGACAGCACTAAAACAACTTCCTTGTTTACAACCAGTCACTCTTAACCCTCATTTGTGCTTTGGGGTCAATATGACCCCAATCAACTTTTCTTTGGTTAAAAATAATGGTTCCCTTTATCTCAGTGGAATTAAATCTTGTGACTTTTTCTAAATTATCTATCTATACACACAAAAAAAAACCTGGACTTGATTCGGTTGTTCTAAAGGCATGTAAAAAAAAGTCACACTCATGACCTTTGGGGTCAATATGACCCCACATTGAAATGAATGGGAAAATCGAAAAAAATGTGTTTTTTATTTTTCATTTGTCAAAAAAAATCTATAAATCCAGAATAAATCTGAAAATTTCCATACCACAACGAAGTCCTGGTACTAGAGCACAAATGTAATGTGGAACGAACATGATCACTTGCACACACACATGCTCGCGCACACAAACACACACACAGGTGTGACTCCAATTGAAAGCATTTTTTTTAGAAATTGACAAATAAAATCAATAATTCCAGCATAAATCTGTAAATTTCCACACAGAAATGAAGGCCTGGTACTAGAGCAAAAATGCAATGTAGAAAAGACATGCTCACTCAAACACACACACACACACAAACAGGTATAACTGCCACAGCCAAATAAAATCAGCCACAAATGCAGAACAAAGATAAAAGGGGTGAGACCTAATGCACACACACGGGCACACACACGTGTGCACACACACACACACACTCGCGCGCACACACACTCACGCACACACACACACAGAGAGAGAGAGAGAGAGAGAGAGAGAGAGAGAGAGAGAGAGAGAGAGAGAGAGAGAGGTGTGACTGTCACAGAGAGCATCTGTATGGAGTTTGTCAAATGAAATCAGAAATCAGCAAATGAAATCATTTGTCAAATGAAATCAGCTATCAAATGTAGAAGACGTGTGAGTGAATCAGTGAGACCTAATGCATGCACACACACACACACACACACACACACACACACACATGCAGAGAGAGCAAGGGAGAGATGAAAGGCATCTGACCTGTTCAACTTTGAGAAAGTTTACTCTGAGATCTAAGAGCTGCAACTTTGTTTTGAAAACAAAGAAATTGTTCCCACAAAAGAGGGTCTTTGGTGTCCTGCACACAGTTCATTCTATGGCAGTATGACAATGAAATACACTCTCCTGGAGACTTTGGATTACCTGCTTTATTCAAGTGAAACTTTAGGTGTTTCTTGTGGCGATTTCTGTGGTATTTTGTAAAAACAGACATTTCAAAACGCATCAAAAACTACCAAAATTCTACTATTTGAAAGAATATTTATTTTTAATGTCTTGTATAATGTTTATGCATGTATAAATTCACAAAATGTATCACAAAAGTTATGATACGAGCAGTTGGCCACATCCAGTAAAATGAATGGATCTCTATGGCCCTCTGCTGGGTCTCTATGGACAAAACAATTTCTTTCTTAATTTGTAATTCCTTCAGGTTTGTCTTTGACCAACAGATGGCAGAATTGTACAGCTAACACCTAGATAAATATCCAGAAACAAATTATTTTTAATTTAGATCATCATTTAAGTATTTTTTTCATAAAAAATTTATATTTTACAAGCAAGCTAATGGTATAGTTGAGGATTTGTGTGGTAAATAGGTACAAAAGTACTTTGTACAAAAGTACAAAAACACAGCATTACTGTATAGATGAGAAGTAAACAAAAAAAATTATATATTACATGTATTATTAAAAATGTACAGTTTTTTTACAATCATTCTCTAAATTTTGGGGTCATATTGACCCCAAATGCACTGAGTGTAAACAGGAAACTAAGGACATATGAGGGTTAAAAAAGGCTTTGCCGCCATCTAGTGGTGTTATAATATAACCGTCACTGAAGTCAACTGTTGACTCTCACTAACGGACCCTTTCTCAATAGCAAATACGCCATATTATTTATATAAAATAATACTTATTGAACAATAATATTTAAATGAACAACAAAAGCCAGTATAAAAGACAATAGGAAATAAAACACATGCAAACAATTCAGTCAAACGTAGGCTACAAAAGCAGTGCTATAGTCTAGTAGGCCCTACAGGATGTAAGATAAATAGCCTAATGCTAAATATAAAGTTATCACACATAATTTTCCTCTTAACCCAAATCGGTTTGCTCTGGAACAAGTAATAGATTAATAAGATTAAAAATGTGCCTCTTTGATATACCCCAACTGAATGATCTCATGTTTAACCACTATCTACATCCAGTAAGAGGCAGTGGCAAATTCCCGAATGACTGGCCGAGATACATGAGCGCTGAACGTCCGCTGACGGTCTGGAGCTTGCATCCGCGAAAGCTTTTAAACAAATTTTAAAACAGGCGCTATGTTTTTATATATCAAACAGTCACATATTTGAGGTCTAAATAACTACACTCACAACTAAAAACTCTTAAAATTACATTCTGTGACACAATAACAGCAGTATTTGTAAAATTATGGAGGTTTGCTCGTCTGTGATCATGACACTCTCTGTGAGAAATGTTGAAAGCGGAGTGAGACAAACTGTGAAACTAGTGCTGGGCGGTATGAGCACAAATGTACATCACTTTATTTTTCAACATTATATCGGTTTCGCGGTATATGACGTTTTTTTTTCCCCCTATGCATGACCGGGTGTTAACAACATTTTCTACTGATTGAAAGAGGAAACACTGCAGTAGATTGACTAGAATGCCCTGTTTTACTGTCATGATGAGTGAATATTGTAGAAAAATTCCACATTAGAGTTAATACAGGTTTACAAAGCCCCACAAAATGATGCTGTGCGGAGACAACAACCAATAAAACACATGCAACACGCTCATTACAGACAAATGAATATTAAAATATGACCATGGAGATAGAAAAAAAAGAGTTGAGGGCACCTTAAGCATTTTAAAAATCTAACCCTATATAACAAAAAAACTGTCCAAACGAGGGAGAAACACGGAAGAACATTTAAACAGTCTAAGGATATTTTCAGCACATTTAAGAGCACTACAGTCTCTGAACAAACATGTCGTGAACAAACGACACACGTCAGTTTAACACAGAAAGAATAAAGCAGTTTAAATTTTGCCCATTCTTCTTTGAACTGTCTGTCTGTTTATTAACTTTGAAGAAGACGTGATGAAAGCGCATACACGCTGCTGGTTTATGTTTATAGCACTAGAGTATACGAAATAGGTCCATAAAAAAACTTAAACACACTCACTCCGGTCAATGGCCCGGTTTCACAGACAGGGCTTAGACTAAGCCAGGATTAGGCCTTAGTTCAATTAGGACATTTAAGTAACTTTTATAAACGTGCCCAAGAAAAAAACATTACTGGTGTGCATCTTGAGACAAAACAATGCCACTGACATATTTTAAGATTTGTCAGTGCAAGATTCTTTCAGTTAAAATAGCTCAAACATGCATTTTAGTCTAGGATTAGCTTAAGCATTGTCTGTGAAACCGGGGGTATATGTCCTATAATATGATCCATGTGGAGAATGTTGTTAATCTCATCGCGACGCTCCGCGCAGAAACCGCTCTCTCGTGCGCCGCGTGTAGTTTGAATTCTCCGCCGTAATCAAGGGCTGATTCCGAAATCGCATACCGTTGCGGTATCATCATATGAACCGGTATACCGCCCAGCACTATGTGAAACCGTTATAGGGCTGTAATCCCTAGAATATTGCACGGCTGGAAAAGGCTCTCAGCCAATCAGATTCGAGAACCAGAAAGAACTGTTGTATAAAGTTCAATAATGCATCTACATTTTGTGGCATCGTTTTTTTTCTTCAGTATCCATGGCAACCTCTACTCTGCCTGACAACTTAGATGCCAAGTTAGTAAGCAAATGGGAAGTCATGTGACTCAAGATGAGACTATGTGCCTTATGAGCTGAACATGGACTCTCTATAGCCTTCTAATTCCATTCAAAAACATCTTAGTTAATTGGTGATTGGTTTACCAATTGTTTGTTTATCATAGTTACAGCTATAACTTTTAATTTAAAGATTTATGCCAGTCTTTGTTGACAATTTAAATTTTATATACACCCAATGATGTTCTCACTGCAGGTTCAACAGCAACGCCCACACAAAAAGTGTCACGAATAGACACAAAAACATGTGAGTAAAGTTAAGTGTTCAATTTAAACACATACCTAACATTACAATTCATTTATAGAGTGTTTATTATAACTCATAGCTCATTATTTTGCTATGTATTTTCAGCAGTAATGGCTGCTGTTTCCACTACTGAAACCCCAACATTGAACAGAACTGGTAAGTTTACTAAACATCAGTAGAAAATTACTCTCCATCAACAGACACCAACAAATGACAACAGGAACTTTGTCTGGTTTTGTTGGATCAGTGTGTTACCCCTGTTGGTAACCGTGATGCCATTGGTCAGCTCGCATTTTTGCAGATTTAACATTGAATCAGTGTTTGTCTGAGAAGTGACGTCCTTTAATCTGGTGATTGTAGGCATTGGCACCGTCTTTCTGTGCGGTGTGAACTGGCTATAACACGGCTGTGTATAATCATCATGCTTTGGTGTTTGGTCAAATGTGATTTAATTTGAGGTCTTTTCTGATGCAGATGTTCCTAAAGTTTACGTTTCAACAGATCATATTGAAAGTCCAACCACAGCACAGCAACCACAAAACAAATGTTTTTCCTTTTTCTGTTGTGCTTCCATTTTTAATTGATTGACTGTTGGATGAATTAGATTCTAGTTCTCTTTCAAATCTCTGTAAAACATTAACATGCACACAAAAAAAGTAAAACAAATATACTTTCTCAATCTTTTATGTATCACTTCAATTGGCAGGTAGACTAATATAAAACAACCAAATTAAACTTTACCATAATGCACATAAACATGGATTAAAGTGTTGGTTTTGTTTTGACACAGTCACATGGTTTATAGTGCTGGTTTCCACTGGTGTTGGTGTCATTTTGTCTGGACTCATCTGTCTGTGCTGCATTGCATGTAAGTGCAGTCAAGTTTTTAAATGCATGTTCCTTGTTTGTTCTGGTGTATATACTGGCCTTTATTTTGTTCAGTACAGAATTTATCATGCAGGCTAAAATTTAACATATAATGCTCATTGTTTTGTAGGTAAAAAAAGACGACGAGGGTAATTTTTTTCACTCATTCAATTCAGTCTAAATTATGACAGAGCTTGTTCATGAAGGTTAAAACATTTTTTATTTAAAGTGTTGTGACTATATGCAGAATACTTCAGCATTGCAGGACATCTTTTTCAGTAGTCTGTGATATAAATATATTTTTTGTTGTCTAGGAACTATGAGTGTAAATGTTTAGCACCTTATCTGATGTATGAAAAAATGCCATAACCATAATCAATGTTTGATTCTTAGCAATAAGATGAGATCAGTAACATCTGATGTGCCCAGTCAAGGAATCGGTATGGTGAGTATCTGTGCATTTACAATCTTTAAAATCACAAAACAATAAATATTTATAATACCATGATGAGTAAGAATGTCTTAAATGGACAGGACCTTTATGTTATTCTTGATGTTTTTAGAGTTCTGGACCTACAGAGACATATTCTCTGATCACTTCTGTCCCGGACACATCTCAGCCCATATCTGTAGGTGAGAGAACCTCATTCTCAGTAAATGATCTCAGATTACAGGAAGCTTAGTAACAGATTTCACCAAGATAGATAAATAATCCTGCTAAGTTAAAAACACCATACAGTGACAGCTTCTCAGAAACTGGAACCATTTCCTTTCAAGTCTTCAGCAGACCAGCATTATTAGCCACATCTTCTCTTCATCTTGCTGTTCAAAACACATAAGTAGGGCTGAAACGATTCATCGAGTTACTCGATTACAAAAATTCCTGGAGGGAAAAACTCTGCCTGGAAGCCTCGTTAAATTCCTATGACGCACACTATACGCGCAGGGATCTGATTCACACGGACCGTTATTCAAATGTTCAGGAAGCACACCATAGCACGTGATACAGTTTGAATTTAGTTGGCACGATGGCAGAGAGTAAAGATGTCCATAAACGGCATAGAATGTCTAAAGTTTGGGATCATTACATTCTTAAAAAGAAGAGAACAAGGTGCAATGTGGCATTCCACAGCAGTACGACTTCAATGGTAACTATACATTGATGTTCGCTGATTTTAATCCCATACTGTATTTGTAGCGATGTCGTGATGCGGTTTGGCTAGATATGATGTTTAGCTTTGATGTTTTTAAGTAGTAAACGTATTCACGTTCAATTGCAAGAGAGTATAGCCTAAAAAAAGAACCCCTTCACTCACACACACACACTCACACACACACACACACACACACACACACACACACACACACACACACACACACACACACACACACACACACACACACACACACACGTCTATCTCACGCGCCAATCAGACCAATCGAGGCAATGCATCACATATGCTTAAACTTTTATGTAGCCACGCAAAACAATATTTCCAGCATGCATTCACTGTATACACCTGGACGCAATGTTGTGACGCGATTTTCCGAACGATTCTTCACCTAAAATCACACACAGGTTGCTAGGTTACCATAACAAATAGGCTCACTCCAGAAATTATATATTATTTGTTAGTAGCCTAATGGTAAATGCTGCAGTTGTAGAAATCTACATAAAACAGATATTTACTTTGATGTCAGGGCTAGATTACAGCATGAAACCTGTTGTGCATATTAATAAATTGAATTGCTTTTCCTCTTTATTTTCGTTATGCATTATTTGTTTTGGTTGTTTAAAAAAACACATTTTTTTATCCGATTAATCGATCGATTAAGTGCTAGATTAATCGATAACAAAAAGAATCGATAGCTGCAGCCCTACACATAAGTCTTTCTTTCTTCTGTGGGACACAAAATGAGCCAATTTTGCAGAATGTATACACTGTCTATACAATAAAATCAGCACTTTTAAAGGGCTGTCAAGCTTCTAAAACTCTTTCAGTCTTTATTAAATGTAAGTACCACCCATTAGCCCAAGTATTAGTATAATGCGTGTATGCCTTTTCAGCGTTTCTTTGAAGTTCACCTAATTTATTAAAATATTAGATTATTCATGCAGTCAATTTTATGTGATTTTGTTACATTTGTTACGCTTGTAACTTAACAGCTGATCATAAGATTAGTTGTGATTTAATTAATATAATTGATTTTTCTTAGAATCTCTTATTTTCAAATATTCGTACCCACCACGGGACTCGGTAACGCGCAGAGACTACACGTGCAGGATTCATGAGCTCACGGACACAAAATAGCCAGTTCTGATATTACAGAGGATGCAAAGCGACTATTTTACCTTTTCAGGCCACACCTGCTTGCTCATAACAAAAAGTGTAATTTTAGTAATAGTCAACCTGCTAATAACAGTGATAGTCAGGAATTGGATTGCCCCTAATGCTGCGTTCACACCAAACGCGAATAGAGCATCTGGCGCGAGTGATTTCAATGTTAAGTCAATGGAAAGGCGCGTTGACGTGCGTCTGGAGGTCCCGCGAATGACGCAAACTGAGCATCTTGCGCGATACGCGAGTGGTGCTTTTGTGCATTCACATGTTTGAAGCGAATTCGCGTCTGATCCCCGAGTTGAAAAATTCGAACTTTGCTGTCAATTCGCACCGCGTTAACCAATCAGGAGCCTGCTTGCTGCTGTCACGTGGTAAAGTGACGTGATGAGAAACCCTGCATAATTAAAAAATACTACTATCGTGTCACAAAATGTAGTTTTAAGACTTTTTCAGGTGAGAGTGTAGTTGTTTAAAGCTCAAATCTCTGGTTTATTTATAAAGAGAGCGCCTATTTAAAAAAAATGATCTTGTGTTTTTGGAGTTGTGAGATCCAGTCGATCACCGGGCGCTCAGCGCTCATAACCCCGGAGAGAGCAGCCTTTCCTCGGCCAGTCCTTCTGACGTTTGCCGCTGGCTCTGATGTCCTGTAGTGGTGCGTCTTGTGAGGATCTAACTGGCGATCTTTGGTGTCATGAATCTATCATTTGTTGTGTGCCAAATCGTTTTGACTGAGGGCAAAGAGAAGTTTCATAACTTTATTTTTTAAGGATATTTAAATACACATGCAGTGAAGATAATGTAGGAGTTGCCTGGACCATATTTGTGTGGCTATTAATGCTTAATATATATTTTTAATGAAAATGAAAAGAGGCAGAGCGGTGTTTTATGACATATTTCTCCTGGAGCGCCTTGAACGTGCGTCTATTTCGCTTCAAATGCTCAATTTCTATGCGTGTCCAATTCGCCGCGGACACGCGAATGGATTCAAAATGTTTGCGCGTCAAACTAGACGCGGTAGATGCGATTTTCACGCTCTATTCGCGTTTGGTGTGAACGCAGCATAAGTGGAGATCGATAGTGGATAATAATATAAAACGAACTGACGTTAACAAGGTTGTGCTGTTGAGAAATGTAACATCTCACAGCAACAGCGTGGTACTGAATGATTCAGCGTTTTCAATGAATCGGTTGAATCAAATATTCAATGACCTATTCGTAAACGACCGCCTAATTCTTGATTGAATCAGCCGTTTGAACGAATCCAATCAATGACTCACTCATTAAGACGGTCACCTGCTGCCACCTACTGGTGGTTTAGTTTCATCTTTCCAACATTTCTTATTTGTTTATTCAAACATATTTAAAATAATCTCATAACATTATTTAATGCAATTGTAATTTTTCAGTGTAAATAATTTAATTTCATTGGTAACAGCCTATAGTGTCTTATTCTAAATTAATTTATAGATCAAATTTAAAAATATAAAATGAAAGTGGAAGCATAGTCTATATTTAATACGATTATGGAAAAATGCCCTTTATAAACAGGTAAAAATATCACAAATATGTATATTTAAACATGTCAAAGCTCATTGAACACTGGTGAGAATATTGCTTCAGAATAGATTTTATTTACAAAAAAAAAAAATCCGGACAAGCTAATTTTTTTCCTCGGACAAGTGAATGACAGATTTACTCGTCCGAAGGACAAGCATGTGAACAGGCTTAATGTCGAGCCCTGCTCCATTCATTGGGTCCTCGGGATGATCTATCCTGGCAGAGAGATTTGAGGAAATACCACCCACACCCCATTGTTCACTACTAAAATAATGATTTCAGAATGATACAGAATAAATCAAGATTAACATTTATTTTGGCCAGGGAGAACATCAAATAAAAAGAATGAAAAAAGAATCCATGGTACACAACTGATCAGCATAAAATATAAAACACAATTAGCCTACAAGGTTAATATGAAAATAGTTTCAAAGAGTCATCATATGGGGTTCTGGCTTCAGAATTTTCCAAATGGCAGCTCTGCCAACCATCCTTAAATACCCAGACCAGAACAAAAGGGTTGTATATTTACTACACAAACACCTGGTTTCAAGGGAGAGGATGAGATATCTTGAAGAGACACCACTCAAAAAGGAGAACAGAATTCTCATAAGTTTCAATCTTTCTCATACTACCAGTGACTGCGGGGAAACTGAGGCTATTATATCAATCGCACCGAGACATTTAGATAACAAACATTAAAGGGGAAAAACAAAAGATTCACAAGATACATCATATGTGGTATATAAACATTCTGTGACTTGAATCAGGGGAAAGGGAAGGGTGTAGGGAGGGTGGGGATACAAGGGGAGAAGTTTGGGCAGGGTGGTGTCCTACACTCTTTCTCTGAGATCTCAGATTAGTGAGTTTTATTAGACAGGGTAAACCCAGCCTGATCTGCCGGCGATTTGATTGGAAACCTGTACATTCATTTCTACTGCTTCTGTTACACTTTTGCGAGAACCAATCACAGACTGGCTCATCCACCTGGTGCGCTATTGGCGGATTTAACACGATGACAGATCATAGTGACGGATAGAGAAGCGATGGGTCGTTGCCCGTTGATCACGCCTCTTGTGGTCTGATTGGTTGAAGGACTATCCGATTGCATACGGAGTCATTTAATTTATGCTCGTTGATCACGCCTCTTGTGCAGTAGAAAATACAGAGCAGACTCTCCAGACCAATGTTCAATCTTAAATTGAGCTTGGTCAGGTGATAGCCAGACAAGAATTTTATTGTTTTAGTGCAGGGTGCTGGATCTCAGCTTTTGTCTTAGCAGTAAAACCAATCCGGGGGGTAAAATGTCCCCTACTGTTTTCCCAAAATAACCACTAGATAAAATCAAGATAAGTTTTGTTGCTATGAACTTCTTTGACCAGAGTGATGTAGAAGCTTTCACTGCGAAGCTTAAACTGGTGACGTACCTGAGAGAAAACGGATTTCACGTTAAGTGATATAATTTTTAACAGTAAGAAAAAAAGTGTTTTAAAGCTTGTTGTTTTGCAGAACATCACAGTTTTATATGATATGAGAAGAGGAAGGCCTATAGTTAGTGAGTACTTGTTATTTTAGGAAAATATAATTGTATTTTCAGAATGACAACTTTTTTTTTTCAAACCTAGTTTGGGTAAAACATCTAACTATGTGGTTGAATAAAAATATTAGGACTTTATATTTAAAAATCACCTCACATTATCATCAGCTAGTTAGCCAGCCAGGTAGCATCAGCTCACACAATTTTTTAAAAAAAAGGTTGATTTTCAAAATGGGTCATTATTAATATTCATATTTATCTACTGTTATTTCGGCTTGTCTTTTTAATTTTAAGCTAAAACATGCTTGTACTCTGATTTTGCTGTAAACTCAGAGTGGGGGCATTTTACCCCACCTAAACAACTTCACATTGTTTAGTAGCATGTAAAAAATCTATTATTTAAATTGTGATTAAACTACAAAGAATGCTCTCGTTATAATGTCTGAAGCTGTCAATCACACAGCGTGAGTTTATATGGACACTTGCCAAAACTCCAGCTGTTTTCAAAAGTTAGCGTTTTCAGGGCCCCAAAACACTGTTGTCGTGTAACTGAACGGCCAAAATGCATAAAAAGTTTTGTAAACTGCCCTTAATGTCCCCCAACAGCCCCATTTAGTCGCTTGTTAGCAACTGTCTTTTTTTCAAGACAAGAAAAAGCTTTAAAAATCACAAGGGGGTTTACTGATGTATTATGTCATGTAATTGAAATATGAAAAATATCTTGAGCTTGTGTTAACCATAGACCATATTACAGGCATTTCATCAAAAACCCCACTGATTTACTAATTTCTGGGTTTTGGCTGAAACAAACATTATCCCTGCAGCACTGTGTATAGCAAATGCACTCATTCAATCATGGTGCATCATGTTTGGTATCAATTTCAAAACATGTATTATTGTGTTTAATGTCACTGACTCAAAGCACGATGCATCTTCACACAACATGTTTGAAACTTTAGGGGAAGCCATTTTACATTTGTCCTCTTTTTTGGATGGTTTTCTATTGTCTCTGTTTGACCCTTTTCATCATGCTGTTCTTCCAAAGGCCTCAAACACCCAGAGTCCCATCAGGACAGCACACCAGATCCCACAGCGGCTTACTCTTTCATTATGTCTGAAAACTCTGTTTCCCAGCCCTCAGGTAATACAAATGTTTCTTTCAGTGCTCATATCATGGAGGAATAAATTCTAATAATACTAGTACTAAACCTATGAAAACACACTGTGGTTTCACAACTCACTAGACCAAAACAGCATTTTTGATGCTCACAATAAGCATAGAGAATCTTAAAGATACCAAACACCAATCACTCATACGGAAGAAGTGGGACAAATACTAAATTCATCACAACTGTTGCACAATGAGTCTGAGAAGAGATGATTCAGCTGTGCACAGTGTCAAAGCTTAAAATACATTGAAGGGATAGTTCACCCATTATCCGATAATTTACTCTTAGTCACCCAAAAATGAAAATAAGCCCATGATTTCCTCACCCTCAAGCCATCCTAGGAGTGTATGACTTTTTTTCTTCCACCAGACCGCCTTCCGTATTCAACTTACGAAGAAAGTGTAACGCCTCTCACAGTTCAAAACGCCTACGATACGTCCAACGTCATCATCACGCTAGTTTACGCTTTTTAATCCGTGTGGATTACTTTTATAATGGATGGATGCACTTTTTTGGACAAATTTTGGGCTGCCATTCACTGCCATTATAATGCTTGGATTAGCCAGGACATTTTTAAAGCTACACTGTGTTATATTTTCCCCCATCTAGTGGTGAAAAGGTATATGACCATCCAGTGAATTTTAGTTTCTGTTCCTCTCAATTCCGATTTCGTTTCAACTCCTACGGTGGCCGATTTAGTCCAAGATTAACATGGCTTCCAGTTCGACCTCGTCCACATTCGACACGGTGCCTGTGGGATATTCTGTGCGCAGTGGGATGGTTGGAACTCAACTGGCCTAATTATTCGGCTAGAAAGAACTGCAGCTAATCCAGAGTGAACTTTGATGATAGTAATGTTTATTCAGTCATCCAATTGCAAGGCATAAACAGGTTTGCGTGGATATGTACATAAATGTGGTTTCTGTGAGAGAACAAATAAGGATGGTAAATATACATACACAGTTAAGAACTGTATAACTATACTTATAAGTTACATTTGTATAATGTAACCGTAAACCAGAGCTTATTGTACCATATATAGGCGCTAAATGCAGCTGCATTAAAAGGAGCGGAGCTGCCGCTGCAAGCGGTGTCGGATTACAAAAGTGTGTGCGCCGCTTTAACGTTAGCACTGCAGTGCGCTCTGTATAACAATTGTTAATATGCCGATCAGACCTGATACATATTTCCATCAACATACATTACAAGCAAATATTTTCTATAAACGATTAAACATTGTTGATAACAAAATAACTGAATGATTATTCAAATAGGTGAGCATTACGCTATTGTATGTTGACACAAAAATACTTCTGAGGTGACATCAACTGTATACGATGACACACTCTGAAACACATCTACAATGACAATAACTATTATTACTTACGGAGTTATTAACGCACAGAAATACCACACAAGGAAAAACAGACTTTTGAGGAATAAACAAGCCAGTAAAACTCTGTATAACTGTTACTGGAGCTGCTGAGATGAAAACTCTCTGCACATGGATCAGACAAGTCTGAACAAGTTGACGCGCACATGCGCGAGGCAAGGATTTTTGTACAGTGCCATCAAGTATTAAATCCGGTTAAACGCGAAAGGCGAAGCTTGAATTTACGGGTATGTCCCTCTTTGACTAATGTACTTTCAAGATGGAGGGGCAACATGGCGACCACCGTTAGATCCCATTACCTTATGTATTTTCAATGGCATATTATAAACTTACGAGAATACTTTATTACTTGAAAGAAGTAAATATACATTAATGAGCACATATATTTTTGAAATAACTAAGTGTTTTTAGCTAAGAATAGACTAAAAAAGTTACACAGTGTAGCTTTAAATGTAAATCCGATTGTATTCGTCTGAAAGAAGAAAGTCATATACACCTAGAATGGCTTGAGGGTGAGTAAATCATGGGCTTATTTTCATTTTTGGGTGAACTAACCCTTTAAAGCTTTATGACAGAGAACTTGTTCACGAAGGTCAACATGTTCTTTAATGCTTTAATGCTAATCTTTGATGCTTCTGTGTTGCATTACAGGCGTTTTGGTCAATAAACAACAGAAAAAGGAAAATGAGGTATGTTACACTGTCACACCACAAACCCACATAAACAAATGAGACGTCCATCATGAACCGAATGCCAAGATATTTATTCTGTCTTTTATATCTTTCTGTCTTCTTCCTTAAGATTGTTTACCACCTGTACAGCACGATCCCTGACAAACCAGTTCACTCAAGCGCAGGAGATCAAGTCTACAGTTTGGTGCACTGATGAGCCTCTGTTGTTTCATTATGTACAGTATGTCCATTACAAAGTATTTTTACTTGCAGAAAAATATGTGTTTACTTTCATTATTCAGTGTTCGGAGTGGAAATTTTAATATTAAATATATTATAATATTAATACAATTTATTTTTTTAACCATCCCTCTGTCTGAAATTATCAATGTTTGATAGGTGGCTCCTATAAGGCTTGTCAGTAAACCATTATGTTTAGCTAACGTCATTCCATAGAAAAAAAGTATAAATTTCCCCTATTGCTTTAAAGGGGTGGTAAAACACGATTTCACTTTTCTATCTTTAGCTAGTGTGTAATGTTGCTGTTTGAGCATAAACAACATCTGCAAAGCTACAACGTTCAAAGCAAAGGGAGATATTTGCTTTTAAAGAAATCCATTTCTAAGGACTACAGCAAACAGCCGGTAGGGACTAGTCAAGTCAAGTCAAGTCAACTTTATTTATATAGCGCTTTTAACAATGTAGATTGTTTCAAAGCAGCTTTACAGTGTTAAACAGGAAAATAATGCAGCATAATTTTATTCAGCTGTATAGCCATTCTGGAAAAAACGCTGATGTCATCAGTTCATTTCAATTATCATACAGTGACAGTGTGGGCTTTAGATCAATAATTAGATCAGTAATTTAGTTTAAATGGTTAATTTAGTTTATTAATTAGATTTATTTCGATGTTTAGTTGAAAAATTTAGACTACTAGACAGTCCTTCCAGAAAAATGTGGAATGTTTTTTTTGTGATTGTTGCGGGCAAAAATCTTTGATTATGCGGCACGTTTTCTTAAAAAATGCGATGAAAAATGCGGGATATTTATGCAATTTTATGCGATAAAATTGCGGGAACTTGCAAAAACTGCGGTTTGATGAGAGAGAGAAAAAAAGCACTAGGCTACATCACAGAAAGTGCTGGAATATTTAAGTTCTCATCTTGTTTTATTGAAGACCTTAATAATGGCTCAAATTTACAAAACATTTAGTCAGTCAAGTTCTGTAGCTTTACAAAAGGAATATGCTACAACTTCTGAAAAAATTAATAAATAACTTCCTGTTTTACAGATGTCGCTATACAAAACAGACATTTGAGTGCTTCCAATGCACAAAGTGCAATCTCTTAAAGGGTTAGTTCACCTAAAAATGAAAATTCTGTCATTAATGACTTCCCTTTATGTTGTTGGACACAAATTAAGATATTTTAGTTGGAATTCCGATGGCTCAGAAAGGCCTCCATTGGCACAATGTACACTCTCAAGACCCATAAAAGGTAGCCTACTAAAGACGTCGTTACAAAGTCCATCTCACTACAGTGGTTCTACAATAACTTTATGAAGCGACGATAATAGTTATTGTGTGCAAAAAAAACTAAATGACGACTTATATAGTGATGACTGATTTCAAAACACAGCATCATGATGCTATGAATCATCGAGTCGATTCATGATTCGGATCGCGTGTCAAACTGCTGAAATACGTGACTTTGGCGATCCAACCCGCTGAATCGACTCATTGATTCATAACGCTTCAAACCGCTGAATCAACTCATTGATTCATAACGCTTCAAACCGCTGAATCGACTCATTGATTCATAACGCTTCAAAGCTTCATGATGCTGTGTTTTGAAATCAGTCAGCACACAGGGAAACTGCTTTGCTCTTTTGCTGTTATTTTTGTTGGCCAATGGGAGTTTGTGCTTCATCATGGTTTCACCGGTATCTATGGTTTCTCCACGGGGTTTGAAGCTTTTCGATGATGTTCGCGTCGGGTAATCACGTCACTTCAAAACGTTCCCATGGCAATAGGCGGAAATGGCGGCTCTTGTGTGAAGTAAACGAAAATTTTTCAACTTTCTGCTAATATATATGACTTTTTTTGCAACGAAAATGCAGGGATTATGAAATCATGATAGCCCCGCATATTTTGCACGCGGAAATAGGCAATTTATGCGGTGAAAGTGCGGCGTATTTGAAAAAATGCGGGCCCCGCATGAATATGCGGACTTTGGCTGATTATGCGTTAAATCACGCGATCGCATAATCGCGTTTTTCTGGAGGGACTGACTAGACATTCCTCCAGGATTGTTGACATCACCAGCCCCAATATTTACATAAACCCCTCCTTCGAGAATATTAAATAAGGGGGGTGAGGCCATTTTTTATTGCTGTGGGGAAGAGTTGTTGTGGTATAGTTAGTAGGCTGGAATGTTGTTGCCGCAATGCAGACGAAACGCTGCTATTTTCATCTGGATTGCAGGTCCACTTTGTTCAGCCATCCTAGGGACGGGGGAGTTAGGGATCAATGGTTAAAATTTATTTTTAACTCGGTCCATAATTATTACCCAAATCTCGCTCTCTGTGCTGCACATTTCACGGAGAAAAGCTTCCACAATCTTCACGAGTTCAATGCAGGATTCGCACAACGGCTTGTCCTGAAAGATGAATTTAAAAACAGAAGCTGTTTACGGGCCACAACCTGTAAGTATGATTTATTTTTCGTCGATGTGTTTTCCTGTAATAGTTCGTATTGTTAATGGTACGTTGTAGCAAGGAAGTAAACAAATGACAACGCTGTTTGGCTCTGCAAACCAGTTTGTTAAATGCTCATTCATACTTAACGTTATCCGACAAACACCTAACGTTTCAAACTTTTTAAAATCTCAAAAGCGAACTTGGAATTAGTGTAAATTATTCTTTGATTAGAGCTTTTATGTATTGTTTATCTACATGCTTGTTTATCTACAGGCATGCTAATCATGGTTCTGTGTTTGATTTGGCTACTATTGTCAGGGTTCTGTCACTTCGGTCTAGTTCACTCTTGGTTTGTGACAGAGCCCTGACACTCCTGTATTGTTTGTCTTGCCTCGTGTGAGCGCGCAGCTTTGAGCATGCTCAAGCTGCGTGCTCTTCTGTCCTTGTGTTTTGTGTGCGGGGCGTGGTGTTCGGATCCCAGCACTTCGGTCTAGTTTGGGTTTCAGTTTTGTGTTGGGATTCGGACATTCATGCTCCGCGTGTTTGTTTTGTCCTGTGAGCGTTTGCTCTTCTGTCTGTGTGTTCTGTGTAGCACACGGTTCATGTTTTCATCGGCCGTGTGCTTTCATGATTTGTCTTATGTTGTGTAGCACGTGGTTGGTGTTTTTTCACTGGCTACGTGCTACGTCATGTTGTCATGTTTTGTGTGAACATGCAGCTGATGAGTTCTCATTAGCTGCATGTTCATGTCATGTTTGGTGTGAGCACATGTCTTGTTAAGTGTTTCTTTGTGCCATGTGCTCGTGTCCATTGTCTAACCCCGCCCACCTTGTTTCCTGATTATTGGTTCATTTGCCCCACCTGTCTTCCCTCGTTACCCTCTTTTGTTTGTTCCCTATTTAATCTCCTAGTGTTTGCAGTCCAGTGCTGAATCGTCGTCGAATGTACCTCATGTTTCCTTCGCCTCATCCCTTCAACAAACCTTGACAGAACGATTCAGCCAAAATGAGGACTCAGCAGAAGAAGGGCTCACCCCATCCACCAGCCTCCACTGTCTCCAGCCCTCTCTACCAGCGCATGCTCCAGTTCAGGGCCTTGAGCTCCCTTCACCAAGAGGGGGCTGATCTAAGAAGGTTTGCCCTGGAATTCAGCAGCGCTGCTGAGGGTCTGGGGTTCAACGATGCTGCTCTCAAGGACCTTTTCAACTACGCCCTTGATGAGCCCCGTGACTGGTGGGTTATGAGAGCGCTGGATCACCTGACATTTGGGGAATTTGTGGAGTTTTTCTTTCACCAGGTGACTAAGTCAGCCATTGATGCTGCAGCTCCTCCAGCGGCGGCTGTCAGCACTCTAGCTCCTCCAGAGGCGGCAGTCAGTGGAAGCCCCAGCCCTCCGATGACCCGGAAACGGAGTAGGAGGAGGAAAAAGAACCGGCCCGACTCAACTGTCTCCAATCCAGTGGGGGCAACACACCCTGCAGGTTTGCCCATGTTGTGTGTGTCCGCTGCAGGTTTGCAAGAGTTGGCCGAAGACTCTGCAGCATCCACAGAGGCGGCTGTAGACGCTGCAGCGCCCCCGGAGGCAGCCGAAGAGGCTGCAGCTTCCCCGGAGGCGGCCGTAGAAGCTGCAGCACCCCCAGAGGCGGCCGTAGAAGCTGCAGCACCCCCAGAGGCGGCCGTTGAAGCTGCAGCACCCCCAGAGGCGGCAGTAGAAGCTGCAGCACCCCCAGAGGCGGCCGTAGAAGCTGCAGCACCCCCAGAGGCGTCCGTCAGCACTGCAGTTCCCCCAGAGATGGCCGAAGAGGCTGCAGCTCCCCCGGAGGTGGTAAGCACCCGACCACCGCCTCGTTCTCGGAGGAGGGGGAGGAGGAGGAGGAAGAAGGCTTCCTCCATCCTACATGGCCCAGAGGCCATCCCAGAGCTTGCTGCCGGCCCAGAGGAGCCACCCAGGCGTCTTGCCCTGCCCGAGCCACCCAGGCGTCTTGCCCTGCCCGAGCCACCCAGGCGTCTTGCCCTGCCCGAGCCACCCAGGCGTCTTGCCCTGCCCGAGCCACCCAGGCGTCTTGCGCTGCCCGCACCACCCATTCGCTTTGCCCTGCCAGCCACAGCTCCTGACCCGAGGCCGGTGAGGTCTCCGGCCCCTGATCAATGTCTGGTATTGACTCTGTCTCTTGTCCTGCATCCGGTCATGCCTCTGGCTCCCGTCCTGATTCCTGTGAGGGGCCCAGTCAGCCTTCCAGACCCGCCAGAGCCCGTCTGGCCCGTCCGTCTGGCACCACCCTGGCCTTCAGCCAGGACTCCTGACCCGCCGGAGCCTGCCTGGTCCGTTCCTCCAGCACCACCCTGGCCTTCAGCCAGGACTTCTGACCCGCCGGAGCCTGCCTGGTCTGTCCCTCCGGCACCACCCTGGCCTTCAGCCAGGACTCCTGACCCGCCGGAGCCTGCCTGGTCCGTCCCTCCGGCACCACCCTGGCCTTCAGCCAGGACTCCTGAACCACTGGTGGCCGCCTGGTCCATCCCTCCGGTCCCACCCTGGTCCTCTGCCAGGACTCCAGATCTGCCGGAGCCACCCTGCTCTGTCCCTCCGGTCCTGCCCTGGTCCTCTGCCAGGACTCCAGATGCGCTGGAGCCCGCCTGGACTGTCCCTCCGGCACCGCCCTGGTCATCTGCCGGGGGCCCTGACTGGCTGGAGTCACCCTGGTTCGTCCCTCCTGCTCCGCCCTGGCCTTCTGCCGGGACTCCAGACTCGCCTGAGCCTCCCTGGCTCAACCCTCCCGTCCCTCCCTGGTCTATGCTAGTGATGTTCTTCGCTGTCCTGCTGGCTCTGACTTGGCTCCCCCTCCCTCCCTCCCCTCTTTGTCTCTGTGTTTTGATTTTCCTGTCTTGTGTTTGGTCTGTGTATCTGTCTTGTGTTATCTTGTTCCTGTCTTGTTTTGGTGTCCCTCGTTAGGGACGCCAGGTGGCGTCCCTTTTGATGGGGGGTAGTGTCAGGGTTCTGTCACTTCGGTCTAGTTCACTCTTGGTTTGTGACAGAGCCCTGACACTCCTGTATTGTTTGTCTTGCCTCGTGTGAGCGCGCAGCTTTGAGCATTCTCAAGCTGCGTGCTCTTCTGTCCTTGTGTTTTGTGTGCGGGGCGTGGTGTTCGGATCCCAGCACTTCGGTCTAGTTTGGGTTTCAGTTTTGTGTTGGGATTCGGACATTCATGCTCCGCGTGTTTGTTTTGTCCTGTGAGCGTTTGCTCTTCTGTCTGTGTGTTCTGTGTAGCACACGGTTCATGTTTTCATCGGCCGTGTGCTTTCATGTTTTGTCTTATGTTGTGTAGCACGTGGTTGGTGTTTTTTCACTGGCTACGTGCTACGTCATGTTGTCATGTTTTGTGTGAACATGCAGCTGATGAGTTCTCATTAGCTGCATGTTCATGTCATGTTTGGTGTGAGCACATGTCTTGTTAAGTGTTTCTTTGTGCCATGTGCTCGTGTCCATTGTCTAACCCCGCCCACCTTGTTTCCTGATTATTGGTTCATTTGCCCCACCTGTCTTCCCTCGTTACCCTCTTTTGTTTGTTCCCTATTTAATCTCCTAGTGTTTGCAGTCCAGTGCTGAATCGTCGTCGAATGTACCTCATGTTTCCCTGCTCCCGTCAAGCCAAGCCTAGTCAAGTCTGTTTTTCCCCCTCGGGGTAGTTTGTTTTGTCTTGTTTTTTGTTTTATTTTTATCATTAAAAGCCCATATTTTCTCTGCATCTGAGTCCTCGCCTCATCCCTTCAACAAACCTTGACAACTATAGTAAAGCCAATTTTTTGTGTTCGTTTTGGGTTAATAGTGCTTGCGACAGATATTTGGCTATAATCGTTCTAAAAATACAAAAGTAACAGTGCCATTCAGTAGCGATCACTATAGATCCGCTGTCTTTACTCAAAAAAATCTATTTGAGGACTGAACAGGTTGAACAGGTTCTGCTCGATCATCTTCACTAAAATTGTCTGGGTCCGATTCGGGCTCAAATTGGGATGGTTTTATTGACGCACATGTCAAATCAGTCCAATGGTGAGACGAGACGTCAGAGCGGGTGACGTCATGAACCAGGAAGCTATATAGCCTGCCCAAAACAAAGCCGCGCTAGCTTCAAGAGTCTGAAGTAGTCGCTTCTGACAGGCACATCGGAGATATAGCAGGACGATGCAACGCTCGTTCCCTCTTCAGGGAACCGGGGTTACAGTCGTAACCTAGGCGTTCCCTTTCAAGGGAACTCCCGTTGCATCGATGACGCTATGGGAACGTCTATACCAACGCCACCATAGCGAGAAGTGCCTGTCTAGTGTGAAATTAGACAAGCAGCACTAGGACGAGAGCACTTGAGACCCTGGAGTAGAGCCCAAGTCCAGAGAGTTAAATCTGACGAATGTGTGCGGTGAGGACTATTCATATTCTATGGCCCCTTTCTCTAACAGAGCTTTCACTTCCTGTTCCATTACCAGAACCTGCTCGGGGGCCCACCACTGTGGGTAGGACCCCCATAAACCTGGGCGGGCGAGACCCGAACTGTATCTGATACCCTTTTTCTATGGTCTGCAGGACCCAACGAGAAACATTTTGCAGTCGCTTCCACGCTGCCAAAAATTCTACTAGTGGTACCATCCTCTCGAGAATGGCTTCTGGTTTTTGTTGTGCTGTCAGTCCGGTGCCCTGTAACGGCGAACCGGCAGGGAACACCTGAACGGACTGCTCTAGGACCCTCCTTAAGGGGACGTGCATCCCAGGACCACTACGTTTCCGGGTGGACCCTGAAATACACACTCGCGGGAGACCGCTGCGCCCTGTAACACCAGAGGTGGCAGGGTTGGCAGAACGGCCCCCTAAGGGCAACGAAGGGAGACGGACACCGTATGATGAGGTGTTGACCGCTCTACTTCGTGGGGGACTGCCCTCATTGGTCTGATACCACTGGCGTCAGGACCTCTTCCTGGCATCAGGACCTCTTCCCCGCAGCCATCTTGGAGATAATAACGGTTCTCAGATCCGCTTTACCCCTTGAAGCCTGCGGCAGAGCATGCTTCCAGCATCCCCAATCTTTCTGAGGGGGAGCACGAGAAGCCACGCTCTGTTTCTGTGTGGCACGGTGTGAGGAACTGGCTTTAGATGTTTGGGGCTGCTCCCTATGCTCAGCAGCCCCGGCGATATGTGAGCGGCTGGGGAGGAGTTTTTGAAATGCAGCCGCTTGCTTAGCTGCCTCCTGGAACCTATCGACAACCGACGTAACGGCATCGCCGAACAGGCCCGTAGGTGACAGGGGTGCATCCATAAGGAAACTCTTATCCTTCTCCTTAATGTTACTTAAATTTAACCAGAGATGCCTCTCAGTAGCCACCAAGGCTGCCATAGAGCGGCCGATTGATTTAGCCGTCTCCTTAGTGGCCCTGAGAGACAGGTCTGTGGCCCGACATAATTTGCAAAATACCTATGGGCCGATCCCCCTGCCCTCATTCATATCACCTAGCAACTCAGCCTGGTATGCCTGCAGCACTGACATGGTGTGTAAACATGCTGCAGCCTGACCAGCCGCTGAGTATGCTTTTCCCACTAAAGATGATGTCACTCTTACTGGTTTAGTGGGAAATGTTGGGGCTTTTTGGGAAGATGCTGTAACAGGGGAAAAATAACTAGCTAGTGTGTCTTCAACTTTAGGCATCTCCCCATAACGTGCTCTTTATAGTTCATTATAGAGGAATAGTGTAATATCTGTGGACTATACACTCTATATGAGACCGGTTTCTCCCAGGATCTCACCACCTCAGTGTGGAGATCAGGGGAAAAACGGCAACCCCCGACGTTGAGGTTGTGACCGCGATGGCAAAAAACGTTCGTCTAGTTTGTTTTTAGAATGAACATCTTGTGTATCTGCTGGCCAATCAACATGTAATTTATCAACTGCTCTGGTCACAACCTCAACCAGCTCCTCATATGCGCGAGACTGAGGTGGCGAATCCTCAAACTCTCTCATGCTGAGGCTCTCCAGCTCCTCAGAACTGGAGGGCTGCAGCAATGGAGTCTCACTCGGGGCAGAAGAAACCGCAGCGCGGGCTTCCAAACCCAGAGTGAGATCCATAGATCTATCTGGTAAAGGCAGAGATAAGGCTGGGCCCGTCTCTGGCCTCGCTGATAGATCCATCTGCGATCCCCATGACTGTGATCGCCGCTGTGCCTCGGCAGCAGCGGGACCAAAGCCATGGGGAACGCGAGCCTGAGCGCCCTCGCAAAAGAACGCCAGGCGGGATCGGAGCGTCCGCAATGGAAGCACCTCACAGTGCACAGTGCCCTCGAGCGCTGACCGTGCATGCTCCTCTCCCAAACATGCAACACACAGAATGTGGTTGTCCCCACCCGTAAGGAAACGCGGGCAAGGGTGCACACACACTCTAAAATGCTGCTTGTCCGCCATAGTGTTTTTGATTAGCTTTATTTTACTGAACCAGAAAAAACACTTGAAAAAACCACTGAACAGATATCACAGAGCGCTACTGAACACTCAGAAAGCTAGCACGACTTTGTTTTGGGCAGGCTATATAGCTTCCTGGTTCGTGACGTCACCCGCTCTGACGTCTCGTCTCACCATTGGACTGATTTGACATGTGCTTCATGACTTCATCACGCATTGCGTTCCCATAGCGTCATGCAACGGGAGTTAATTTTAAGTTATTTAGTTCAAGTTTATTGCATTGTTTCAGTGTCTTTGTGTGTATGATCCTGTGCACCGTTTAGACATGAGTATACAGTAAATAAAAGTTGATTTTGGTAACTGAAGTCAGTTGGTATGCTAACATTATATTATTAATTAAATGCAGTTTTACATTTTACAATATACAATATACAAGCACCAATATGCTGTAACATAAACACCACACTCAAAATATTTTTTGCTGCCGTTTTACCTTAAATGGAAGCTGTGCACTGATTACAAATAGTGCAGAGAATTGAATTAAATGACAGAAAACTGATGGAAAATATGTTTTTATTTACATAACATGGCTTTCCTTTGACGTAAAGGGAATACTCAATTAAGTTATTTTCCAAGTACTTTTTTTAGGCAGGCAAAACTTATAAAGTTTGTGAAGAATCCACATCTCATCTTTTGATGACAATGTATGCTATTCTTACAAACAGCACTGTGAAATATTCCTATTTTGTCACGTCATACATCTTAAGACTTCAAATGAAATGCTGAATCAATCTGAGAAGCAGGCAAATAATAATTATATAAATTAAATTACTTCTGAGTTTTGGTCTGTGCTTAACAGTACAGATTAAGACTAAAGTTGAGTGTATGAAAGAACCTTGAAGAACAGCTACAGGGACTGCGGTTAGCTGTGACGGCTCGTGGCGGCCACTCATATCCAGGTATTCACTGGTCCACATGTAAGAATAAAACACTCAGCACATTCTAACACTGTCTTTGACGGTAATAAATATCATCTATCTTCAGTAATCCAGACATCACTAAGATGATTTTGTCTCAATGGACAGAGACTTCATGTTTGGCGGAAGCAAGGCTCTCTGATTTGAGTGTATAGTAAGCCTAATGGGTCAGGGCAAGGGGTCAGAGGTCACCTGCTGACCAGGAATGACAAAACTGGGAATGAAATGGCTACCACTGGAAAACTCAAAGAATTCGCTGATCCACATTCCATAGCGTTTTCCTGTTGGGAAAATACTTAGTTAGTGTTAGCAAGCACAAAGAAAAACTCATTTGGTAGAGTATTAAAGGTGCAGTATGTGTGTAATATTGACATCTAGCGGTTGAAATGGGGACCTGCAGTCCAAATTCAAAATATTAGAGAGTTACCCCTTCTCCTCCTCAGACTCCACACTCACACGGGTTGCCAGATTGAGGAAGCACAGCAAGAACAAGTACAACTGACAACAGAAAGTCAAAAGAATTTCTGGGCTGTAAGCCGTCTTTATCACTCAAATGCTTCTATTTTGTTTTAATATGCCAACTTTCAGCTACAAAATGACTCAAAATGAGCCGAAAGACTAGAAACTTTCATTTTCAGGTTTTCGTGTGTCGGTCCCCGACCAAAGATTTACTTAGTGGAAGTTTAGTCGTTCATTCACTTTTAAAAAGTGACTAATGGCTTAAATGAACGACTACACTATACACTATAGTGTCTGAGTCAGTGTAGACTGCAAAGTTGATGACACTGACTCGTCAATGCATCTATAAAGAGAAAAGCTACATCTGCCATGTTGTCACTGTCATGTGACCTACGGCATCAGCTGCGTCACTTGACTGCCATTTCCAAATGCTCTCCCAGTGTCCATTGGAGATGCACTTCAGAATCTCACAGGAAGTAGTTCATCCAGGTACTTTTCGACTACTGTTTATGAATACTATACATTTAGACATACTACTCGGCTCACATACAATTTTTTGCCTACTACAGGAAGTAGGCAAATTCGGATGCATTTATTTTATATATTTAAGATAAAATGATGGTGATGAAGTGCATCTATGATATGGTTATCATATATAATAGACACAAACAAAAACACTCTCTCTGTACCTCCGGATGAAATGGATGACAGGACTGTGGCCGTCTGCGGTTCTTTTGAAACTTCAGTCTGTTGCACTTCAGAGACTCATTATGTGCTCAGAGGTCAAGGCGGATAATTATACATACACTCGTCTTAAACAAGCTGATGTTTTTAGTTCATGAAAGGATATAAATGATCTCAATGGGCTCCATGGTAACCGGAGGGGCGGAACCACAGTCACATTTATTCTCAACAACCACCATGAACAGGTTACTACTGGGAATCTGCTGAATCACAAACGTCCTGAGTGGGGAAACACACACAGATATGAAGAAGTGAATTTCTTGTACACAGTAGCTCTAAAAGTACTTGTCATTTGCCTGACGACAAAGCAGGTCTGTCCTATTTTATTTTTCTTAAAAAGTTTAGAAACCAAATATAAATGTACAATACATTTCTGCACATTAAGGTTAAAAATGAAACATCCAAACACACTAAAACATGGCTATATTGTCACAGTGAAATCAAAATTGACGGTTCTTGTTTTCATGGAATATTGAAGTAATTTTAATACATATCATAATCCTTCATAATCCTTAATCAAAATAACTTCCCCTCCCTCTTGCATCTCTTCTCTTCTCTGATGATGTGTTCACTGCCGTGAGGGCGGGGCAACCTGTCACTCACATGAGATCCACCAATAGCAAACCACAACAATCCAATCAATTCCCCATGGACAAAATCAAGTCTCGCCCCACATTTTTCTTGATCGAGAAGCCTTTTCCCTTAGATAAACATCATAATAGGGAAGAAAAGACTATTGAAACTTCTGTTTCTTGCCGACTTTAACAAAATCATATAATTAAATATCGCTTCGGTTACTAACGTAACCTCAGTTCCCTAAGATGAGGGAACGAGTATTGCGTTTGCTAAACGCTATGGGGGAAATTCCTTTCCTCGAGATATTGAAGCAAAATTTTTATCCAAAAATACCATGTACACGCGGTGCAGCTGCACAGCTCTCAGCAGGAAGCAGCTGCGTGCTGATTGGCTGTGCCGCTGCAACTGCAGCAACCTATGGCGAGACCGCGGGGCGGGACGGACCAATCAGGTCCTTCTAAATTCCCGCCACAAGGGGCAACAGAATTTGCATAGCCAAGGGTATATACGACCCTGTCTCGCAAGGTTAGTCAGGTTAATCGACTGAAGCGACTCCTGAGCAAGCAAGCATGGTCAAGCAAATGCAATACTCGTTCCCTCATCTTAGGGAACCGAGGTTACATTAGTAACCAAAGCGTTCCCTTACGAGAGTACTCTCGTATTGCTTTTGCTAAACGCTATGGGGGACCAATGCAAAACGCTGTGCTTGCTTAACGGCTCTAAAGCCGACGACACCAAACCCAGGCCAACCTAGGTGGGCCCGTAATATGATATCATGAAGTCCCAATCTGAGCCAGACCTGAGTCGGGCCCTTAATGTGAATGACACACGAGATACGTGTAGTAATATATATGTATAGACCAGACATAGTCGGGCCAAGAATAGTGAATGGCCAGATAATTCGAGCCGTATAAGGAATGTGCTATGACTTATACAATATTTAACCCAGGCCGGACTTTTCGAGTCTTAAGGGGTTGAATCTGTTACACAGCCAGAAGCCCAGCCTGTAAGGCCGGGACATCTAAATTATAAAATCTGATAAAAGTGGATGGGGAGGCCCAGCCTGCCACCGCACAGATATCATTCAGAGAATGCCAGTAGACCAAGCCCACGAAGAGGCCATGCCTCTAGTAGAATGGGCTTTGATGCCTAAAGGGCAGCTGAGATCTTTAGACTCATAAGCCAGTGAGATAGCATCCACTATCCATCGTGACAAGGTCTGCTTTGTAACCGCGCACGCTCGGGTGCGGCCGCCAAAGCATACAAAGAGCTGTTCAGTTTGCCTAAGCAGCGGAACGCTCTATGTATATCCTCAGCGCTCTGACAGGACAGAGCAAATTAGCATCTTCTTCATCTAACGATGATGAAAGTGCTGAAAGTGAATGACCTGTGCTCTGAACGGAGTTGAAAGCACTTAAGGTACATATCCATGTCTTGGTTTGAGGACGACTTTGGAGTCGTTTGGCCCAAATTCCAGACAAGAGGCGCTCACTGAGAGCGCGTGCAGATCACCCACTCGCTTAACTGACGCAATCGCCAACAGAAAAGCGGTCTTTAGTGACAGGAGCTTTAAGCTCACCGAATCCAGAGGCTCGAATGTAGAGCTCTTCATGGCATCCAGGACCCTGGACAGGTCCCATATAGGGACTGAAGGGGGGCGAGGTGGGTGAAGACTTCTAGCCCCTTTAAGGAAGCGAACAATGAGATCGTTCTTTCCCAGTGACAGTCCGTTCACTTGAATGTGATACGCTGCTATAGCGGCCACATAAACTTTGAGCGTGGAGGGGGAACGACCCGCATCCAGAAGCTCATGTAAAAATGTAAGCACTTCTGACACTTCACAATCATGCGGGGTCAGACTTCGTGCTTTACACCAGTCCGAAAAGACTGACCATTTGCCTGAATAGAGCCGCCTGGTCGCGGGGGCTCTAGCTTCAGTAATAGTATTTAATACATTTTCAGAGAGGTTCTCATGTACCCGTTGATGGGCCAGACATGAAGCGCCCATAGATCGGGATGTGGATGCCAGATCTGCCGTTCCGCCTGCATGAGGAGGTCTCTCCTCAGCGGGATCGGCCACGGAGCTGTATCTGACATCTGACTCAGTGGTGAGAACCAAGGTTGACTTCTCCAAAGCGGGGCTATTAAAAGCACAGCGCATTTGCTCTCCCTGATCCTCTCTATGACCTGAGGTAATATTGAGATTGGGGGAAAAGCATAAAGAGGAAGGTTGGGCCATTCGTGGGCCAACGCATCCTTGTGCTTGGAGAATTATATTCGGCATTGAGCACTGTCTTGTGAAGCGAAAATATCTACTTTTGCCTCTCCAAACCTGCCCCAAATTGTCTGAATCGTATGTGGGTGAAGAGACCACTGTGCTGGGGACACTTTGTCCCTGGACAGCATGTCCGGACCCAAATTCAGAATGCCTGGCACATGAGTCGCTCTCAGCGAGCTCAGGTTGTGCTCTGCCCATATTAGGACTTTTTCCGCCATTGCGTGCAGATCGATAGATTTTAGACCGCCCTGGTGATTTATATAGGCTACCACCGACCTGCTGTCCGTTCGGACCAGGACATGGTGGTGCTTTATGAACGGAAGGAAAGCTCTTAGCGATAGCGTGACCGCTTTCATCTCTAGACAGTTTATGTGAAGGCTCCTCTCCGAGTCTGACCAGAGACCGGAGACTGGCCTGTGCTTGAAGGGCTCCCCTACCTAGGTTGGATGCATCTGTAGAGATAACTTTCCACTTCGTAACAGTGCCCAAACTCACGCCCGTCTGGTACCAGACGGGATTTTTCCAAGGGGCCAGAGCCAACACACAGCTGTGGTCTACCTTGATTTACAATCGGCCCGAGAGCCATGCGTGAGCTGGAACGCGGCGATTCAGCCAGCACATGTGTAACAGACCTAGTCTGAGAACTGGCGCCACCGAGGTCATGAGACCCAACATCCTCTGAAAGTGTTTGAGAGGAGTGAGTGCACCGGACCTGAGGGAAACTGCTCGGTTCTGAACAGAGACGGTTCTGAACTCATCTGCAGTGAGTCCAATACTGTTCCCAGAAAAACGAAACTTTCTGTGTGGGAGACAATGAACTCTTTGCCACGTTGATTCTGAGTCCCAAGCATTCTAAATGGTTGAGAAGCCAAGATCTGTGGTTTAATAACTGTATCTCTGACTGAGCTATTATGAGCCAGTCGTCGAGATAATTGAGAATTCTCATTTCCCGAAGCCTCAGCGGGGTTAGCGCCGCTTCCATGCACTTCGTAAACGTGCGGGGAGCCAGTGATAGACCAGAGGGTAACACCCTGTTTTGGTAAACTTTCCCCTCGAAGGCGAATCTCAAAATGGCCTGCGATGGGGGGTTATTTGTATGTGGAAAAGGGCATCCCCTAGATCCACAGTGAAAAACCAATCTCCCGGGCGAATGCGCGCAAGGATTTATTTAATCTCCAACATTTTGAACGGGCGCTTCATAAGGGCTTTGTTTAGATGTCTGAGATCTAGAATGGCCTGAGACCACCACCCTTCTTTTGGCACAAGGAAGTAGCGACTGTAAAAGCCTGACTCGCTCTGTGAGGGGTGCACGGTTTCCACTGCTCCCTTTATTTAACAGTTTGATATTTCGGTTCGAAGCACGTGACTCATGTCGCTTCTCACCGCTGTCTCTACCACCGTGCGAAGCTGTCGCTGTCGCTACCACCGCTGTCTCTACCACTCGTCGATTGTGGGAATAATGTTTCCAGCCGCCTGAGTGCAGGGAGCTGGGGAACATAGGGAAGTGCTTGAGTGTAGGGGTACAACTTGATGTTGGCACACTGCCTACAGATGAACTCCTAACACTGTGTTTGGATAGTGTTACTGTAAAATGGACGCATTCTTACGGATTAGTCCACGTGCACGTTAGCGGCAGGGCTAATGGATAGCGCGTGCTCTGCAGGCGCGGGTCTGCCTAGCCACTAGAAAAGCTCTGATTCATTGTAAATAATGTGTGGTGGCGCGCACTGTATAATGGGCGCCACTACATTAGAGTACTCGCGGCGTACGCCAGCGAGCAAATTCACAGAGGTAAACGCATAACAGCGTTAATGTGAAACCGAGCATGTTTGACCACAGGCTAGTTATTGCAATATTACATCTCCAGTCACCTGAACTAAGGGAACTGGGAGAATATCAGGTTTATTGAGTGATTTTGTGGCACTGAATTAACAGTGCTTATGCAGGAGTGCACACTATGTAGTGGACACATTACCTACAGTGTTGAACCACTCCAGCCGCCTGAATAGGGGGACTGGGAGAAGTGATATTTGAGGGAAAAAAAGGCGTAGGCTTGGCAGCCATTTACGACACCGTTATGCTCTAGACGGAGAGCGCGTGTTATGATGCGCTCTAGTCAGCGAACGCGCGCTGTGCAGAGAGCGCGCGCTGCCATATAAGGCTGTTTACCTTATCCAGCAGCCTGAGTTCGCTTGTCTACTCTAGCATTCTCTGTCCGCGGCCATATCAGGGCGGCGGAGCGAGAGAGAAGGAAGAGTGAGGAGAGCTTAGGTTGAGTTCACTCGTGTGCAGAAGTGCACATCTTCTGTCCGCGGCGCTATCCGCGCGGCGGCAGTATAACATTCTCTGTCCGCGGCCATTTTAGAGCGGCGGAGGGGAGAGAAGAGCTCCGTATGTCCGCGGCGTCATTAGCGCGGCGGGGATATGACATTCTCTGTCCGCGGCGCTTCTCAGCGCGACGGAACGAGAGAAAAGGAGAGCTCCGTGTGTCCGCGGCGGGGATATAACATTCTCTGTCCGTGGCGCTTCTCAGCGCGACGGATCGAGAGAAAGGGAGAGCTCCGTATGTCAGCGGCGCCATAGAGCGGCGGGGATATAACATTCTCTGTCCACGGCGCATTTCAGCGCGACGGAACGAGAGAAGAGGAGCGCTCCGTATGTCCGCGGCTTTATTTGAAGCGGCGGAAGACCAATGTTCTCTGTTCGCGGTGTAAAACACGCGGCGGACACGAGAGAAGAGTGGTGGAGAGCTAGTAAGCTCTTAGAAGTGGCGTTGCCAGCAACGCACACATACGTACACACATATACATAGTATAAAGGATATTTTGACGCCGGATGGCACAGCTGGAGCAGCAGGCGGCTGAAGGCGGAGACCAGGTTGGAATCCGGCGTCCTCAGGGCTGCAGGGATTCCGCTGGTAGCGTTTCGACGGCGGGCTTCGATCCAGAGCTCAGCGAGGGCAAGTCGCTGAAGAAGAATTAATCTGACTAACCTTGTGAGACAGGGTCTTATATACCCTTGGCTATGCAAATTCTGTTGCCCCTTGTGGCGGGAATTTAGAAGGACCTGATTGGTCCGTCCCGCCCCGCGGTCTCGCCATAGGTTGCTGCAGTTGCAGGGGCACAGCCAATCAGCACGCAGCTGCTTCCTGCTGAGAGCTGTGCAGCTGCACTGCGTGTACATGGAATTTTTGGATAAAAATTTTGCTTCAATATCTCGATGAAAGAAATTTCCCCCATAGCGTTTTGCAAACGCAATACGAGAGTACTCTCGTAAGGGAACTATAAATATACAGGATAACTCTAAATACACATATATTTATCTAATCTGTATATGTTTAATCTAAATAATATCTTAATATTATCTATAAAATACACCTTTTGTGATATTCTTTATAAATATGCCTCATTCCGATCATTAATGATATGCCTCATATCATTTCATATACTGTTTATTTCCGATAACACTCATTATTGTCTGCATGACATTTAGCCACACACAGCACTTTGTCAGAAATAAAGATGTGAGAAACAGTGAAGCGCAGCTCTGTTTAATACTGTCAGATCATGCTATCTTTACACAATCATATTTAGGTGTCCTGCACCTACTGAGGGCAAAATAACCACATACAGACTAAAACAGCTTTCAGCAGAAAGGAGTCAGTTATGTGGCACAAAGTTGCCTCTCTCACAGTTCTAACCAGACACTATTTACTTAGAAGCATGACGGTAACAAAAAGTGTTTTTGTCTATGTTCACATCTTGTATATTAAATATTTGTACTTTCTATTTTATACGTTATGTTAAATATATGTGCCATATAGGTCAGATTAGAATAATATTAAGAATTTTCATAACATTTATAATTAACTAATCATAGTTTCATATGTTTTCATGTTATACATTTATAATTTTAAGATCACATAATGTCAAATATTATTATATATAAAATATAAATGCATGTCATAAAGTTATTATAAAGTGCTAGCAGGTGTGTTTAATGGCACTTCAGCTGTTGCTTGACTGATAACTTTAGTGAGAGGCGCTAAATATAAAAGTGCATTTTCACAAAGCAAATGCTATAGCAGCCTTTTAAATCCATATCACTTTAAAGACAGCACAATGTGTCATCAGTTGCAACTTCAACTCACATCAGTATCGTTTCAAAGTCATTTGTTTTTGCCACTTTCACTCATTTATGCTGTGCATTATAAATTAGCATGGACACTCATAGACACTTTAACCTTTTAGCTTAAACATTATATAGGTAAACAAACTTGTGAAATGTTGTTAATTTCGAGAGTATTTCCATTAGTGAATGAATATCCGCATTAAATATTTGTTTGTCCTAATGGACTGGTGGTAAAATATTCTGTCATTTACTCACCCTGAAGTTGTTCCAAACCTGTATGACTTTTAAAAAAAAGAAGATATTTTGAAGAATATGGATAATAAACTTAGTATGGTCGTTGACTTAGTATGGAATACATACTCAATGGCTACCATTAACTGTTTGGTTAACTACATTCTTCAGAATATCTTGTTTTGTGTTCAGCAGAAGTAAGAAATCCATACAGGTTTGGAACAACTTGAGTAAATGGTGACAGAATGTTCATTTTTGGGTGAATATCCCTAAGCGATAGGTTGAATCGTTTGAAGACTACCCAGTGTGCATGAGCACTAAAAGAACTGTTGCCTTTCGCTGTACTAAAGCATGTGACCCAGAACGGCCCTCTAGTATATACATCTGAACGTGGTGTCATGAATGATGTGCGCTCATCTTCATAGTACTGACTGCACACGCATTAAATGTTTTCCTGTGGTCTGATGTGTTACTTCCTTTTTTACCTATTGTGTGTGTCTAGTTTCTTTTCTTACACTCGCTGCAATGGAGGTGTTCATCTTCATTGCTTTTCAGCTTCTTATGGAGGTTCAGTCTTACAGTAAGTGATCTCTCATTTAATGTTGATGAAACACTGCATGTCCACATTTGTAGTGACATTTTTTTTCTCTAAAATATTTCAGCATGTGTGATCAATACGTTTGTATTTTAGTAGAACACAGCAAACACATGCACCTACAACCTTAAAGAAGTTTTACTTTAGCTATGTCATGAACATGCATTAAACTGATTGCAATAACCAGATTAATCTATTAATTGGAATTTTGGCACATGGGTCATCACCTTACTTGAAATATCCACTTACATCCGCATGTTCATATGAAAGTTATTCTGGGAGCTACTGTATTGGCTGATGAAAGCTATCAGGGAAATACATTTTTTGAAATGCATGAGAGAGACTTTTTTTGCCAAACATTAAAATAAATATATTTGCATTATTTTACTATTTGTATAATCATGCGCCACATAAACTAAATGAAGCAAGGGAGTAGTTACATTCAAGCTAATTCAAGGAGGAAAAAAACTTTTTAATTTGTTTTGATTATCTAAGATGAGTTTTATGTGATAACATTATTGACTGCAAGGGGGCTTTAGTAAACAAATACCTGCTGGCCTTTCCATTCATTGTGTAGTTGTGAGCTGTTGCAAGGACATTTATGAGTAAATTTGTTTAAAAGTTTAACCAAAACATAGACCATGATTGGAAAATAATGCATGGAAAAGTGGTCAGTGAGAATATGTTCAATTCAATTCAATTCAAATTTATTTGTATAGCGCTTTTCACAATACACATTGTTTCAAAGCAGCTTCACAGAAAGTGCATTTCATAAATGTACATTGAAAAATGTTAGAAAAGAGAATGTTAAAGAAAAAATGTTAGGATAAGTTAATCAATCATGTATTATTTTAGGCCATAACAACGCTGGCGTTGAGTCGTCTCTTCACAGGCGTCGAGTCATCTCATCACAGGGGCATCTGAAGTCTCCATGAGAGGCTGATACAAACTGGAGCTGACGAACTAGTTACCTCGGGACTAGTGTCCCGAGATAACAACAGAAAAGCAGATGGGAAATAATTAGCATAGCTGCTGTTCAGAATATTAATGCTGTTGGTGCGATTTAACTGTAGTATAAAACTTATTTATAATGTGAATGCTTGGCTAAAGAGATGCGTCTTTAATCTAGTTTTAAACTGGGACAGCGAGTCTGAACCTCGAACAATATCAGGAAGACTATTCCAGAGTTTAGGAGCTAAATGTGAAAATGCCCTCCCTCCTTTAGTGGACTTAGATATCCTAGGAATGACCAGAAGCCTCGAGTTTAGTGATCTTAAAGAGCGCGATGGATTGTAGGGCGATAAAAGATCAGTTAAATACACTGGAGCTAACCCATTTAGGGCTTTATAGGTCAGTAGCAATACTTTGTAATTGATACGGAACTTAATAGGTAACCAGTGTAGGGATGATAAAATTGGTGTTATATGATCATATTTTCTTGACCTAGTAAGAACTCTAGCAGCTGCGTTTTGGACTAACTGTAGTTTGTTTATTGAGGATGCAGGACAACCAGCTAATAAAGCATTACAGTAATCTAATCTCGAGGTCATGAATGCATGAACTAACTTTTACTGCAATATGTAATATATTGATTGATCTGTTTTGGTTGTTTCAGAAGCTCCTGCTGTAAAAGTGTCTCCAGATGTCCTAAGAGAGTCCAGCTCAGTGAAGATGATCTGTGTGACGCCAGCAGATGTTACAGTGAAACAGTGTCATTTCTACACAAACAGAGAACAGAAGAATACAAAAGCCAGTTGGAAGTGTGAGCTGGATCTCACTGGTGCTGAAGTGCTCAGATGGGCAGATGTAAAATCACCTGCATCTGTCGACATTACCTGCTTCTATGAGGCGGACAATAATAAATCATCATCTCATTCTCCTGTTGTCACAGTGATGGTTCAAGGTGAGATATTTCACTGCTGTTCTTCTGCGTTACAGACTGTTGTTGCAATGTTTTTAATAACTCTGGATTAATTCACTTTAGGTTCACTTCAGAAACCCATCATCAGTGTTAGTGGTGATGAAGGCTCGATCGACATAACCTGTGAAATACCACTTTCAGTCAGAGCTGATTTCATCTGTAGTTTCTACACTGAGGATGGTCTTTTTGTGCACAGAAGTGTCTCTCAGACTCAGAGGAGTCAGTATGGAGAACATAACTGTATGTTTTATTCAAGTCATAGTGAACTCTTCACACAGTCAGTGAACAGCAGACGGCTGAGCTGTGATTATTTTTTCAACACTGAACCTGAGGTCAGATCACCACGCAGTGACACACACACCATCAGAGGTGAGGACTTTTTACTCTAAACATTTAACATTTGAGCACGAGCATTTTTTATCAAAACATCTGTAGAATTCTTAAGCCAGTATGATTTATGTAAGCCACTAGAACATTTTGAAAGCTTGATCAATAAAAGAAAATGTCAGAAAAGTTGAATGATACATTGTATTACATCTATAGGGCACATCTGGATGGATACTATTTAAAACAACTCTTTCAATTGGCTGTATAATACAACACTGAAAGGTCAAATACACTAAATGTATTGATCAGTATCTGTCCATGAAGGCAGAAACAACATATTGAAGCTGATTCTACAGCAGTTGTGGGAGACAGTGATCTGTGAAATCTTACACAGAGTAACTTGTAGGTTCTTTTCAGTCAAACGCTTCTGTGTGACTTTAGCAAGTGAACTATCTGATATATTTAGGCAGGAAGGAAGAGTCGCTTCAGTTGATTGTGTCAGAGCTAGACAATGTCTGACACATCTATAGAAAGAAGCTTGTTTCTGCATAGATATCTATGTCGGTGGCGAGAGAAGGGATGGCAAACAATTTATTTAATGCTTTAAAAGTTTCTTTTGTAAGTTCTTATTGGGTCATTCCTGTTTTGTAGCACTTTTTGAACTATTTTTATTAATACACTTGTGCTGAAGTCAGAAGTATTTCGATTTAAGCATCTTTCACTTGATGAATTTAGATTTTTACGTATGCAAATAAAGAACCATTGTACAGTGAGTGAGTCAAATAAACTAATACCACAAACATAAACAGAAAATAAAACAATTGATATAATGGGCTGCGTTCAGCCCCGACAAAACGTGAAACATTTTTTAAATGGAAACGGTGGTGCGTTGAACACCCTGTGCTGATTATAACAGAGACTCAGGTGGATTGGAATCCATTTGCAGTTTATTAAAGGTCCCATGGCATGGCACTTTTCTATTATTGTATAATGTTTCCTGAGGTGTACTTATATTGTTAGTATGATTTTTACATAAAAAAAATGTCATAATTTAGGAATAAAAGGCATTTTTTTCTATACTGTTATTACCCCTCTGGCTGAATGCCCTGTTTCAAGGGGCGTGTGTCTGCTGTGAGACTTCAGTGAAAACGCCCACTGTTGTGATTGGCTGACATCTTTGCATTTGAAATGAGTGTTGTGTTGCGGAGGGGCCGTGGTTTAGCGAGTATGCATGAGAGATAGAGACTGACTGGGCACTCATGAACCACGGAGAGCTGGAGGAAGTTTTATTGTACTGAGTTGAGAGCGCTGTGCTGTTAGCGCGAGCTTATTTGTATCTGAGAGTTCTGAATAAACAGTCACGTCGACTCTGTCTTCTTCCACCTTATTCTACAAACTTTGAAACACATGTAATGTACCATTACAGCCGTCGAGATGAACGAATCGTCAAAGTGTGGATTATAGCATTATTTTATGATCTATTCCTATCACATGAAAGGCTGCAGTGATGAGCATTGAGGACACAGACAGTCAGAGGTGGACAGTAACAAAGTACATTTACTTGAGTTCTGTACTTAAGTGAGTATCTGTACTTTACTGAAGTATTATTTTTTAGGGAAACTTTTACTTTTACTTCACTACATTTGAAAGACAAATATCGTACTTTTTACTCCACGACATTTCTATCAAAGTCTTCGAAGTCAAAAGTCGTTTCTGTAGCAGCTTTGCAAGTCAGTGGATGATTTTTTTTCTTCTTTAAAAGTTTTTTTTTTTTTGCAAAATGTACATGTCTGGGAGAAAGAGAAGCATAGACATATGGATGAATCTGAAAAAAGCATGATGAAAGAGTTCAATTCAGTCTGTTTTTTTTGTGCCTTTTGTAGCTTTCCTTTAGCTCAGACAGTAGAGCATGGCACTAGCAACGCCAAGGTCATGGGTTCGATTCCCAGGGAAAGCAAGAATTGACAAAATGTAAAATGTGTACTTTGAATGCAATGTAAGTCGCTTTGGATAAAAGCGTCTGCCAAATGCATAAATGTAAATGTAAATGCCTCTGAGATGCCAGAGCACGAGTACTGAATAGAGCTTTCTTTTGTGTTTTTTTCGCACTTAAACAGACAAATGTCAAAATTTTCATTTTGGAAAGTATTCACAGTAACAAAGTTGATTATGTCTTAAGTGAACGTAAACAGTTGGGGGAATATCGGATGTGTACCAGTGTGTAGGATTTGTGCATTCTGCCTTAAAGTGCTTTGTACACCAGCTTTGTAAAAAGCTTTGTAACTTTTAAGTATTTAAATTAGTTCAAGGTGGTCGTAGGCTAGCATGTCGGATGGAGCATCACTGACTGGCTTAAACCACCATGGTATAGCGTGCATTTATACAACAATGCAACAATAATAAAATAATGCATTGACATAAAAAAGGACATTTACTTTTGATACTTAAGTACTTTTAAAAGCAAGTACTTCTGTAGATACACTCACGACGTGTGATTGACAGATCCGAACATTATAAAGAGTGTTCTTTGATCGCTCTCTGTAGTTTAATCACTTAAATAATTGATTTGTTTCATGCTACTAACAGAAACGATTGATTTAGTCACTGGCTTGATTCATTGATGCATTACGCTTAGGGCATCAAGACTGCGATCATTAAATGATCTAGAAAGAAAGTCTGAGTGAAATTGAATGATTAGCTAAACATCTGAAATCACTGATCACAGATCAGGCATTAATGAACACTGTTACTCACTGTTTGTCGCGGTGCTGTCGAATCCATATCGTAAAGTCTGTTTGTAAAGCCTGTGCTGACATAAACTGAATCCATTTTCTCCGAATGCTCTGGGGGGCAAAGCAGAGGAAGGGGGAGGTAACCTTTCCTGGTGATCTTAAAGACGTCATAACAGGAAAATTCCAGATCGGCTCGTCTGAGCTCTCATTTTCTCAAAGTTACGTTCTAGAATAGAACAGAAGATCTAGAATAATGGCAGCTTCTGCTCCCGGGCATAGTGAAAAGTTATTTATCATATAAAGCCAGACCGCGACATTCAAAAGTGTGGGAGTACTTTAAACAGAAGCCAAATAAAACTGTGCTTTGTTCGCTCTGTAATGCCGGTTTCACACTGCGCGCCGTGGCAAAGCAGAAGCTGTGCGCGTGGAGAGCGGGAGCTTTCACACTGCCAGTCAGTGTTGCCAAGTCCGTGTTTTTTCCGCGGAATTGGGCTACTTCACACTGTTGCCGCGGGCTGTGTCTCATGTCCGCAGGTTGAAGCGATCCCAATTATGTGATATTTATCCCCGGGAATTTTAGGAGGCAGCCCTGCAAAAAAACCCACATATTTAACCTCCCGAACGCAATGTTTACCGGAGAACCTCCCCGAAACGCGATTGGGCTTGTTTTGGGCTAGTTTTGAGTATAACGAATGGTGGGTTTTGTTGTGAAAACCTGGCAACCCTGCTGCCAGTGTTCTCTCGCGCAGCTGAACCGTGGCACGTGTATTGCAACAGACGGTCACATTTTCCAGTCTTCTTCTCCGACCCCAGTACGTCTCGTGCTTTTATTTATTATGGGCTGCATATATCTGCTGTAAATGCGACCTGGTTTCCCTCTGTCCCAAACACATATTATGCATAATAACATGCTGTATATAGGTAGTTTACATGATTAAAGTAACATTAAAGTTAAGATATGCCTCTAGCTTTAATCATTTAAATATGTCTTTGAAATTTGGGCAAAAACTTCGGGCAGCTTTAGTCGTTGTTTATGCACATGTATATCTTCAAAATAGACGACTAGTTATACATTAAAACTATGCTGAAAGCTCCAGTATGTGAACCTTTTGCAGATAAATACAAGTGCATTTTCGTTTACTATTGACACAAATCAATAAGTAAATCATACTCAACTACTATAGTAAACAACTTTTCCTAATTAGGCCTACTCTGTATACATTTTATGATGAATAGTATCATTAAATATTATGTTTAAAAAGCTTCTTTTGTTCATATATGGCACATAAAATGGCACACTATGTACACTACCCTTCCTGAAATACAATTAATATTGTCATCATTCATTGATTTCATGTTAAAATAATATACAAATTCACTACCCTCTTTGAAATACAATAATCAGTAAAAAAGAATCATAAAATTAATCCGGAAAAATAATCGTTAGATTAGTCGACTAATCGAAAAAATTATTGTTAGATTAGTCTACAGAAAAAATAATCGTTAGTTGCAGCTCTAGTTTACACCCATCAAAATTTCTAGCCACTTGGGGACCATATACAGCCTAGAGGAACTCATATTAATGTTAAAAAAACACATAAAATGAAATTTTCATGCCATGGGACCTTTTAAGATAACTCAAACTCACAGTACAAACAGGCGTGGATCGTTGAACCAGGGTGAACAGCAATATCAGAGGCAGAGCAGAAAACTTGGTCATAACAGGTAGAGGTCGGGGCAGGCAGCAAACAGTAAGAAGTACAAAGTCCAGGCAAACACAGATCAAAGGGCAGGCAGCGCAGAATCAGAAACGGTAGTCCAAGGGGGGAGTGTGTGTGTGTGTGTGTGTGTGTGTGTGTGTGTGTGTGTGTGTGTGTGTGTGTGTGTGTGTGTGTGTGTGTGTGTGTGTGTGTGTGTGTGTGTGTGTGTGTGTGTGTGTGTGTGTGTGTGTGTGTGTGTGTGTGTGTGTGTGTGTGTGTGTGTGTGTGTGTGTGTGTGTGTGTGTGTGTGTGTGTGTGTGTGTGGCATGTTTTCGTGAAATATCAGGACACAAATGTGTATAATGACATGGGTATGACATAGGTATTACAAAAAGAGGGTGAAATATGAGGACATTCCCCATGTCCTCACTTTTCAAAATGCTTATAAATCACACAGAATTAGGTTTTTTTCACAGAAAGTGAACTGCACAGTCTCCTGTGAGGGTTAGGTTTAGGGGCAGGGGCAGTGTAAGGGGATAGAAAATACGGTTTGTACAGTATAAAAACCATTACGCCTATGGAATGTCCTCACATTTCACAAAAACAAACATGTGTGTGTGTGTGTGTGTGTGTGTGTGTGTGTGTGTGTGTGTGTGTGTGCGTGCGTGCGTGCGTGCGTGCGTGCGTGCGTGCGTGCGTGCGTGCGTGCGTGTGTGTGTGTGTGTGTGTCAGTGTGTGGGCAGAGTGATAATGATCAGGTGTGCAGTAATCTGTCCCAGAGTAAAGGTGCATGGGAATTGGAGTCCGAATGACAGTACTGAGTGCGACCTCTGGTGGTCGATGGTGGGCTCTTCCCCGGCGTTTGTGACACTGATGACGCAAGAGTTGCAACTATGGCAGCTGAGAAGGCCATTCTTTATGTTCTTTTTGAATAATTTTTGGAGCCTGATGTTATGTTGATATGCTATATTTTTACTATAAAACTCTTCCGACATTCATGTCCTCTAATATCTTCAATTGTTGCATATACCGAGCTGGTGCAGACACATTTGTAAACACCTTTACTTGGACCCATTGTGCGAACTGTCTCTTTAACACCACATGGTTTATATACATGTTGCTTCTGATTGGGCTAACATTTCTGACAGACCCACCAAACAAGAGAATACGTATCTCAAACCCTGTTGCACACCGTTTCCAGGAAACAACCGGGAAACTGTAGCAAAACGTTGCACACCGGTTTGAGCTTGAACATGCCCCTGATGTTTGTGCTGTAGTTTTCCCTCCAAAATGATGTCACTTCCTGATGGATGATGTCATTAAAGAACTGTTAAAGCTTTTTAACAGTATAGGGCCAGATTTACTAAACAGGGCAAATGAGCCTGAGAGTGCAATTCCATAAATGCGGCGATGGGAGTGGACAGTTTTGCGTGTGATCTACTGATGACACGCAAATTAAAGAACACAGTCGCAGCCGGATCATTTCCATAATGACTAACGCAATCTACCCGTTAGTGTTTGGTTTAACCCTTTAAGACCTAAGGGTATTTTTACAATTAATTTTCCGCCTGTTTTTATTTACTAAAAAAGCTTGTAAAACATCAACCCTGTTGTGCACAGACAATTGACACACCTCTTTTTTTTCAAGACAAGTTGTGGGACCATAAAGACAAATGAAAACATAAAACGGAAAATGAATCACTCAAATATTTATTGAAAACACACACAAAGAAATAAAAGCTAAGCATATTTCCTCTGGAAAACAGTTTGTTCAAGTCTTTGGAGTCCTGGAACTCAGGAATAAACATGAGAACTTATACAGAACCAAAACTATTTACATTTTTCCAAAAAAAGTCCAGGCGTTTTTGGCCTCTTTGGATTTTGGATATTTACTGGTGCCAAGCCTCAAAACAGTTCCTATCAAGAACTTCTCCTCAAACTTTTTCCACAAAACTACTCAAAACTGCAGCGCGTCTCTCTCTCTCTCCTCAACACTACTCGCCGTGCATCTCTCTCTCTCTCCACAATAACAGAGCTGTGGTTCATGCGTAATGACGCACACCAACGTGGATGACGGATCAGCCTGTCATTGGTCAAACACTCATCCAAAATGGCAGCTAGCATCGAGCTAGCGGCAAAAATGACCGAAAATGTATAAATTATGGACATCAAGTGGATAAATCTTGGATATAAGCGTTTTGATTTATTGCTGAACAACTCCAAAAAGATGCACATGTTCCAGGCTGGATAGAAAACCTTCTGTAAAGGCTACAATACCTGTCAAGTATCCCGTTTTGGCCGGGAAAGTCCCGTATTTTACCCTTCTTTCCCGCCGTCCTCCCGTATTAGTATTTTCCTGTAAATCTCCCGTATTTTAACCTGCGTTATTAAAAAACAATAATACAAAATAGTAAAAAAACAAAAACATTTCCAACCTGAGCTCTGTAACTAGCCTCGCGATAACTGCCATCTGCAGTACCCTACAGTATAGGTGTCAGTTAGCCTGACGTCGTCATACTCAATTCTAGTCAGAATAGGCTTGTTTGAGATGAGCGAAATCTGCGCAGAACCAATCACCGGTGATCAGCGCGAGATGCATTCCGGTTAGAAAAGTCTCCGAGGGCGGTCCGCCTTGCTCTGATGTCATGCTGACGTATGTAAAAAAACTCTCGCGAGCGAAAGGCGGATGTGTCGGATTCTGCAGTTGAGCGCAGTTGCTCTCCACAGACTGCGCGGAGCAAAAGCATGATGGGAAACGACTTGCTGACAACACAGCTTAATGCTTATTGGTTTAAACAACAGTGATGCATGGTTCTTTTTTTAAAATGTTTGATTTTAAAACTCTGATATCATGTTTTTATGTGTGAATATTCCCAAACTCTCTAACAAAGGCGATCTCTCTGTGGGTTATGTGATTGTTGTCATATTTATAAAAATATATATATAAAAACATGTATGTAGGCCTAATTAAAGTAAAAATGATTGATAAACACGTCTTTCGAATGGAAATAAATAACAAAAACTTTGGGTGTCTTGTTCATAATATTTATTTTCATATAAAAGTAACAGAACTTAAATTACATCCAGTTTATCAGCAACAAAGCGCACGAGTGTGAATCCCGCGATATCCGTCTTTGATCTCGCAGTCAGTTGTCGCGAGGTTAGTGTGTGAGGTCAGATGACGAGTGACAACGCGGGAAAAAAAACAAAACAGAGATGGATGGACATAACGATAGAGACGGATTAAGGCACTCCTGCCAAAAAAAAACAAAAACCCTTGTGTAAATACCGTGATCAATGGGACAGCGAATTTAATTATAAAATGTAAGTGACTTAAAGGAACTGTATGTAAGAAATGTATTTCAATTAATCATAAAATGGCCCTGATATGTCACTAGACATTAAGAAATCATGTTAATTTCAAATACTTATATCACTGACAACGGTTGCCCGGCCAAGATATTGTCATTTTAAAAGTGAAGTTGCAGCCCTCAACTGATGTTGATGTTGACATGTTGTGTTTTGGCCTGAAGCGCCACCCTCCACCTATCTACCAATCACGAAGTCAGTAGTGTTTCTGCATTCGGGTTGCCAGCTCTGCTCTAGTTAACACAACTGCAGCTACAAACTTTTTTGATAAACAATGTCTAACTTTACGAAACCTAAACAACCTCGTTAAGAATCAGAAAAACGTTGTGACAGTGTCCGAAATAAAACAAGGATTTGTATAAGAGATTCCCTTTGAAAGATGGAGACGGCTGAAAACGGAGAATAATTTGAAGACTGATGTCAACGTTGCTAATTTTCTCCTGGACAGGTAAGGTTCATCTATGTTTGGCTAACTTGTAATGTAAATGGACATTTCAAATATTCATGACAGTCGAACAAAGTTATGCATGTTCGTGCAAAGTAACGTTAGGTTAGCGTAGATGGAGGAGGTGGGTCATTGAATTGAAAAGGTAACGTTAAGGAATTGTTTGGTAAATAAAAACGGCGAGTTGTCATTGCTAACATTAGTAATGCATTATCAGAGCCCGTTTCTCTGTCATTATGCTGGGACGCTGAGGAAAACAACATTAGCACGCCTATTATGGCAATGTGAAAACGTATTTGAGACAGTAGCCTAACGTCAAAAAATGATTCCTCATTCGTTCTTCGCATATATAGTGGACAAAACATGCTGCAAGTGGACCTGTATGACCATTGCTAATGTTATTTAGCTTTGCTGTAATTTTACTATAGTATTTTTTCATGTGGGAATGTACAGTCACATATGCTCGTTCATATTTACGATTATATTTGGCTAATCGCCATTAGTACATTTTTGCGATTCATAATTACTTCACAAAACATCGCTCTTGAAGCATAAACATAATTAACAGAAAGAAAAAAAACTTACTGGGTACGACTCGTCACTTGCCATTGAAAGCTCCTTGTAGGAGCCTGCGTTCCTGCTGGATCCTGCAGCCTAGCTGGCAACCTCGAGTCAGGGGAGGGGGAGAGGGGATACACCGCTCTACAGTAATTTGAAAGTGATTGCAGTACCAGTTTTGGACACAGTCCTACATACAGCTCCTTTAATGTTAATTCATTGTTTATGGAACTGGCGTATGAAATCAGTGTCATTTCCAGTCGTGATGGTATTCAAGAAAACAACACTCTTGTTAGTGTGATGTTGCTTAACTGTATCCTATGTTATAAATATAATAACTACACCATTTTAACCATGTATGTTAACTGAGTTTCTTTGTATGAGCAGCGCTCATTTGTTTTCGATTTTCTCCTCGAGAGGCTGTGCGAGCCTCAACAGCTCAACATGTTAACGTCAGTTCGTTTTATATTATTATCCACTATCGATCTCCACTTACACTGAATGAATGCAGAATCATTATTGCACTTTGGTGATTCCCTAGTTATTTTTGGTTTTGACATTTTACTCAGGATACTTGTCCGTTGGGCAAGTAAAATTATTTTTCACTTGCCCCTTCAAAAAATCCACTTGTCCCGGACAAGCATTCATGTCGAGCCCTGCCCATAGCAATGCAAGTTCAGAAAGGGTATTTAGCATGGTACGAAAGATTGTTACAGAGAATAGGATGACATTAGACAACAGAACTGTTTTTGCTCTACTCTCATGTAAAATGAACCACTCTGGCCCAGCCCACAAATACACTCCTTCCAAAACAGTCTTAAAGAATGCAAAGTCTGCAACAAATTTGTACAATAACTCACTAAAAGACTAAAGAAAAGTTATGTGAATTGAAAAGAAAAACTGTACAAGAAAAGCAAGATGAAATGAAAAGAATGTGTGGAATGAAAATAAAATGTAAAGACAAGCAATGTTAAATGAACAGAAAATATGCAAATAAGCCTTTAAATAAATGCTCATCATATATACCCTTTTGTGTTTTCATTTGGGCTATAACACCTGTCTTAAAATGTAAGGGATACTGGAGCTTGGTTGGGGTGGTGGGACTGCTTGCGGTGGGCGCCGAAAAATTTCCCTTATTTTCAAATCCAAAACTTGACAGGTATGTCAAAGACACCAAAGACACCCCCGTGATGGCTAGCTCGTTAGCTTTCTGCTGGAAAAAACGGTAAGAAAATCGATAAAAGTTTCATGAAATAATATAAATATTTATCGGAGGTGCCGTGTGACGTCGTGGGCGATGCCGTCGGGCTCTGAGGGTTAAGACAAACACAAAGGTGTTTAAGGCAAACACCAGTAAATTTACAAGCGCAAACCTTAGCAAATCACCTTGCATGATTAATTGCAACTGAAAGGGAAACTCCTACAAAATAATGCATATGCAATAAGGTTAGCCACAAAAATAATGCTAATTTATCACTTTAGTAAATCCTGAAAGTAGTTTTTTTAACGCCAAAACAGGGTTTGCGTTGGCGCTAGCTGTTAGTAAATCTGGCCCTTAATAGTTTAAAATGACAAAAGATTAACATGAGGAAAGTTAAGGGCATTGGATTTTTTCAGATTTTGTCACCTTCTTCTAATCTGAGATCTCTAGATGAATACAATTGATTTTTTCTTCATTAGATCTTCCTGAGGCCAATTTAACAGCATCTGCTTCAGTTATTCTGGAAACAGACACAGTTCAGCTGAGCTGTGAGAATACTGAACATCTGAAGATGGAGAAGTGTGTCTTTAACATATATGGAAGAGAAACTAACTCAAAACCGAGCACATCATGTCAGCTCTCACTCCCTGGATCTCAGATCATTAAATGGTCAGGAGGTCAGAGTTCATCTGTGAGAATAACCTGCTTCTACACTGTGATGAAGTCACAAGTTCAAAAACAATCTCCTCACTCTGATCCAGTGACAATAGCAATCAAAAGTGAGTCTTGTGATATTTATATATTGATAATCTGTTTAAAAATGCATTTCTATCCAAAAACAAACACCAAAGTCCTTTACATAAATCTATCATACTGTGATTTACTTAAAGACTGTATTGATGTTTGCTTTAAATAATATTTAAGTTAAATATTGCAATTTCTCCTTGTAATACATTGAATGATGTGGCAATTGTTCATTCAGGCTCATTATTATCTCATTATTTTTTTCCAGCTTTACCTTTAATGTCCACTTCTGAAACGTACAGTACATCTGGTAAATTACTAATAACACTTTTTCTTGTTATTCTGGATTAAAACTGATTCCACGTAAACAATGTGTTATGTTTATATTATCAGACCCATATTCCAAGTCAAACCTGCCAACCAGCACAACAGAGGAAACCATGTGTAAGTTCATCCACTCTTGCTCAATGGCAAAAGTAACTGTGCAGAATTAATATGTTGGATTTAAAAGTCTGATTCAAAAATATATCTGGGATCCGTTTGCTCAACTGAGGCTCAAATGTGCACATGGTTAAGATTCCAGATGAGCAGCATGAAAGTATTAATGTTATTTACTTAAAGGGGTGGAAAAACACATTCTTTTGAAGGCTTGACTGTGTTTGTGGGGTGCACTGTAACATGTGTTCATGCTTTTTTTTTTTGTAAATTGCCTTATTTTTCATATATTTGACCTTTATTCTACACTGCTCTGTCCCTCCTTGTAAAACGGTCTGATGGTTTCCGGGTTGTATGAAGCCAGTCCCTCAAAAATACGCAATGGGCTCAGATTGGTTAGCTGGCCCAGTGTGTTGTGATTCGCTAACCGCAGTGCACGTTTGTCGGAAACGTCACGCCCTTACCTTTACCGGAGGCTGTGCTTTGGTCAGTATTAGAAACAACGGCGTCAATAAAACCATATGAGCCCGAATCAGACCCAGAACATTTGAGTGAAGATGATCGAGCAGAACCTGTTCAGTCCTCAAGAGTAAAGACTGCGGATCTATAATGATCGCTACTGAATGGCACTTTAACTTTTGTATTTTTAGAACGATTATAGCCAAATATCTGTCGCAAGAACTAACCCAAAACGAACACTAAGCACTGGCTTTAACTAGTAAGTTAGCCAAATCACACACAGAACCATGTTTAGCATGCCTGTAGATAAACAATACATAAAAGCTCTAATCAAAGAATCATTTACACTAATGCCAGGTTCGCTGTTGAGATTTTAACGTTAGTGTTTGTAACGTTAGGTGTTCGTCGGATAACGTTAAGTATGAATGAGCATTTAACAGACTGGTTTGCAGAACAGCGCTGTCATCTGTTTACTTCCTTGCTACAACCTATTAAAGGAAAACACATCGATGAAATATAAATCAGACTTACAGGTTGTGGCCCGTAAACAGCTTCTGTTTGTAAATCCAGCTTTCAGGACAAGCCGTTGTGCATATCCTGTATTGAACTCGCGAAGTTTGTGGAAGTTGTCCTCCGTGAAATGTGCAGCGCGCGCGTCGTGCATCCACGCACCGGCAGTGTTTTTTTCACGCAGCTGACGTTGTGCAAATCCGGCATTGAAATCGCGAAGACGGTGGATGTTTTCCTCCGTGAGATGTGCTGCAGGGAGCCCCGCGCGCGCCTGATTCCCCGCTGACTCAAACACACGTGCATATAACATGCTGTATGTTAAACGCTCTGCAACGCACCCCCGTCCCAAGGAAGGCTGAACAGAGCAAGTACCCCAGACCTGCAATCCGGATGAAAATAACAGCGTTTCCTTGGCATCGCGGCAACAACACTCCAGCCTAACTATACCACAACAGCGCCGCGATACAAAATGGCCTCACCCCCCCTTATTTAATATTCTCGGAGGAGGGGTTTATGTAAATATTGAGCTTGTTGATGTCATCAACCCTGGAGGAATATGTGTAGTCGCCTACTGGCCGTGCTGTAGTTCTTAGAAACTGATTTCTTTAAAAGCAAATATCTCCCTTTGCTTTAAACTTTTTACGTTGTAACTTTGCAGATGTTGTTTATGCTCAAGCAGCAACATTACACGCTAGCTAAAGTTAGAATAGTGAAATCGTGGTTTACCACCCCTTTAAGCTCATTATTCAGCTTCATGAGTCTATGATATGGATTATTCACTCTTATAATGTTTCTCTGTACAGCAGGATTATTGAAAACAAAATTAGTGTGAGTTTTCAGGATACAACTAATCAAAAATGCTCTTTGGAAACCTACGGGTGACGTCACGGACAATACGTCCATATTTTTTTTAAACTCTAGCAAAACCTACATAATTTTAAACGCTCAAGACAACCGTCACTACCTCAACCTCATGGTGATCTGCCCAACCTTTTTGAAGCTCTCAAACAAAGACTTTATAGGAAGACGGTGCACTCCGATTACTTATGAATGGGAGAAAGTGCAACGCCCAATATGGCGAATAAGCCCCGCCTTCTAAATGAAAGAGCCAATCGCTATTTAGTATAGTCATGGCATCACTGCAGCTGCCATTAGAAGCTCCGGTTGCTATAGAAACAGGCAGTATTCTGAGATGCGCATTTGGGATTGCTCATTTGTCCAGGCTGAAAAAATGTTTTTTTTTGTCATAATTCAAACATGTAGAAACCAAATTTATAAGACAGTAGTTGTTAGATTACATTGGTGATTTCAAATATAAAATTTAATCGAGAGCTTGGCGAACAGTTTCCACAATCCCACAATGCACCACGAGAGTGTGAAGCTCGACTTTCATAGGAAATAATTGAAAACGTTCACCCTGCTCTGCACCAGTGGACACGCTCAGTGAAGAGCGTCATTGAAGTACGGTGATGCATTGCTGCCACATACATATAATTTTTTCCACTCAAAGGCTGCGGAAACATGGCCAGTGGGTTCGTTACACACGTCAATCCATTCCCGACAATCTTGGTTTGCTTCTTTTTGATTAAATATACAGGCAATTAGTTGTTGAAACCATGATCAAAATTAAAATACAATTTATAGAAAATGAAATTCACTTTAAAGTGAGACCGTGAGACAGAGCCTGAAAGCGTGTGTATCACGCCAAATGCGTGAGAATTGGCAACCCTGGTTTAATGGTGTACCGCAAAAATATTTAGGAGTGCATATTAAGTAACTTAGAGCCCATTTACATCAAAACTAGGCTAGTTGTAACTTGCGCACAGCTGGTGCAACAGGTGTCCTGACTGGAAAGCTATCCGTTCCTTTATCCATACACGGGGAAAGCACCCCGGGGGCATTATAGGGATCTGTTATGTTTAATATATTAAGTTTTGCTATGTAAAAGTCTATGTCTTTTGAATTAAAGTGCACAGTGAACTCCGTTACCTTGAAACTCATGCTGGTACCGGCTGTTCTTGCCTGCCAAAATGGCATCGTAAACAGAATGGGTCACGTGACCTCCGGAGCTCTATTGAAGCACTCGGTGAAGAGTGTTGATTATTGTAGCCAATCACAGACATATTTGTTGTGTGCGTCAACACAATGGCCAATCAGAGGTGTGCACTTGGATGGCTGAAATGCAGAGCACAAATTCTGAGTATGGGAGAGACACCATCGCCTACTTGGCTACATGTCATGTCACTTTCACTTTACTTTGATTATGCTGCTTTCATTAAGTGTTTATGAATTGCTTAAACTCATTTAGCGATGGAAGCATAGTCAGCTTTAAGATCTTTTGTAAATTATTCCAAGCAGCGGAAGCATTATATTTAAAGCCTCTTTTTCCTAGCTCTGTTTGAACCCGAAGGGTTGAGCGAAGATTGTAACCACAGACATTTATATTAGAAAAGCCGAGAGACAAGTAAGATGGAATTAAACCACAAATGGTTTTATAAATAAAACAATACCAAATAAAACTTCTTCAGATATACAAAGAAGGCAACTCAGCTTTATCATATAAACTGCAATGATGTTCTCGATAGCTATAACCAGTAATAAAACGTAAAGCGCTATGATAAAAGTGTTTATTTTTTGTTTATTTTTTTTAAGTAATGTACTGGGGCATTCATATAAAGCAAATCTCCATAATCTAATACTGGTAAAAATGTTGCAGAAATATTTCCTTCCATTAAAAGATATTAAGGATCGGTTTCTAAAATAAAAAACAAATTTAAGCTTAAGTTTGGAAAGTAGTTTATCAATGTGTGGCTTAAAAGTTAGTTGACTTTCAAATAAAATACCCAGGTACTTATAACTCACAACACATTCTATTTTTGTTCCTTGGGAAGATATAATATCAGGAAGATTCTTTGGTAGAGCGTTTGAATTTGAAAATATAATTCATTTAGTTGTATCTGTATTTAAAACCAGTTTAAGCTGACTTAGGCGAGACTGTACAATATCAAATGCTGACTGTAAATAATAAAGGGCTTGTGAAACTGATGAAGCACAGGAATAAATAGCAGTGTTGTCTGCATATAGATGGTACATTGCATTGGGAATGTTATCACAGATATTATTAATATACAAAGAAAATAAAATAGGTCCCAAAACAGACCCCTGGGGGACTCCTTTAGAGACTGACAGAACAGATGAGGTACAATCCTTTAAAAACACACACTATGTTCTCGCTGAATGGTAGTTAGAAAAACAATTTATAGCATTTTCTGAGAGACCAACAATGGCAAGTCTCTTTAAAAGGATGTCATGTTAGTAAGCAAATGGGAAGTCACGTATGGCTTATGAGCTGAACATAGACTCTCTTCATCATAATTTAATAAAAAAAATATCTTATTGTGGATTGGTTTACCAATAGTTTGTTTATCATAGTTACAGCTATAACTTTTAATTTAAAGATTAATGCCAGTCTTTGTTGACAATTTTCATTTTAAATACACCCTATGATGTTCTCCCTGCAGTTTCAACAGCAACACCCACTCAAAAAGGGTCACGAATGGACACAACAACATGTGAGTAAAGTTAAGTGTTCAATTAAAACACATAACTAACATTACAATTCTTTCATGGTGTGTTTATTATAACTCATAGCTCATTATTTGCAATGCATTTTCAGCAGTAATGGCTACCTTTTCCACTATTGAAACCCCAATATTGACCAGAACTGGTAAGTTTACTAAATATCAGTAGAACATCATATAAGAAAAGATTGTGGAATGTCTGAGAAGTTTAATCTTTAACCATTAATCTGGTGATTGTAGCCATTGATGGATTGTAGCCATTGAGTATTTCAATGCGGTGTGTATTGGCTATAACATAGCTGTGTATAATCATCATGCCTTGGTCAAATATGATACTGGATCATACTTCCATTTTTAAATGATTTGACTCTTGTATGAATTAGATGTTCTCTTTCAAATCTCTGTAAAACATGTACATGCACTCAACAGAAGTAAAACAAATCTACACATGTACATACTCTTCCCCAATTCTTTTGTGTATTACTTCAATTGTCACATATACAAAACAACCCAATTACCATAATGCACATAAATATAGATTAAAGTGTTGGTTTTGTTTTGACCCAGGCTTATTTGTTTTAATGATGGTTTCCACTGGTGTTGGTGTCATTTTGTTCACTCATTCACTCATCTGTCTGTGGTTTGCATGTAAGTCAAGTTTTTTGTTTGTTCTGGTGTATATACTGGCCTTTGTTTTGTTTTGTCAGTATATAATGTATCATGTAAGCTAAAATTGAACATATAATGCTCATTGTTTTGTAGGTCAAAAAAGACGACGATGGTATGTTTTTTTAATGTTTTCAATTCAGTCTGAAATATGACAAAGAGCTTGTTCATGAAGGTTAAAACATTTGTTAAACATATATGTATGTATGAAAATATGCCATAAAGATCAATGTTTGATTCTTAGCAATACGATGGGATCAATAACATCAGATGTGCCCAGTCAAGGAATCGCTATGGTGAGAATCTGTACATTTACAATCTTTAAAATCACAAGGTAATAAATATGTATAATACCATGATGAGTAAGAATGTCTTAAAGAATAACATAAAGGTCCTGTCCTCTATGTTTTTAGAGTTCTGGACCTGCAGAGACATATTCTCTGATCACTTCTGTACCGGCCACATCTCAGCCCATATCTGTAGGTGAGAGAACCTCATTCTCAGGAAATGATCTCAGATAACGTGATGCTTAGTAACAGATATCATGAGAGATAAATAAAGCTGCTAAGTTAAAAACTGGGGGGGGGGGGGGGGGCGGGGGGGGGTTACCCATGCCGAGACCTGCCATATCCTTTACCTCAAGGCCCGCGAGACCATGTTTTAGGTCACCCCAATTGTGTCTCGAGGAAGGGGAAGAGTTGTTTCTTCGGGCCGGGAGGTGGTCCCAGCAGTTTCCCGTTGTAAATGTCACTTTCCTGGTCGGTGGCGCTCTTTGGGGCCGACCATTCAATGGTCACACATGTTCGCTTGTCCAGACACTTCCAGGAAGATGGACTGGGATAAGGCCACGGGGCCGTTAGCCTGGGGAACGCCAGAGGGCGCACTGTCATCATCGCCAGAACCCCATCACCATAAGCTGTGCAAAGTGTCAAAGCTTAAAATACATTAAAGCTTTATGACAGAGAGCTTGTTCATGAAGGTCAACATGTTTTTTAAGGTGATATGATGCTTCTGTGTTGCATTACAGGTGTTTTGGTCAATAAACAACAGAAAGAGGAAAATACAAAGGAAAATGAGGTATGTGTGAATACACTGTCTCATCACAAACCCACATAAACAACTGAGACGTCCATCATGAACCGAATGCCAAGATATTTAATCTGTCTTTTATATTTTTCTGTCTTCCTTAAGAATGTTTACCACCTCTACAGCACGATCCCTGACGAACAAGTTCACTCAAACGCAGAAGATCACGTTTACAGTTTGGTGCCCTGATGAGCCTCTGTTGTTTCATTATGTACAGTATATCCATTACAAAGTATTTTTACTTGCAGAAAAACTCTGTATGAAATCATCAAATTTTAATAGGTGGCTCCTATAAGGCTTGTCAGTAAACTGTCACCATTATGTTTAGCTAACGTCATTCCATAGAAAAAAGATTCAATGGCCCCTTCGTTATTGCTTTAAAACATTATCCACATAAAACTATCATTTATAGATGAAATTGTTTACTTGCGTTTTGGGATGTAGCTGCTGTCAGATCCAATGCAGTGTTGTCAGTCTTTTTTAACAGTCTATGGATTCAATACAGTTGAAACTTGAAAGTTCATCTTTTAACAAAAGTTTCTATGGAAACTCTCAATTATACTCTGCCTTCATTTACAAAATGCAGTAAAATGCTCTGAGCAAACATAATTCTCCAACAAGATCCGGGCTGCCATTAAAAATAAACCATTCACCTGTTCCTGTGAAAGTGTCTTTCTCAAGTCTGCACAGAGATGCACACAGATGCTGTTTAAACAGTCCTGTAGTCAGCAGCGCATGGAGTAGCTACTTCTTAAATTTAACAGTTATCTATATTCTGTCAATTGTATCCACTGTAGACAGCATCAGTGATTATAAATGGCTTCTATTTGCTTTTGACATGATGCAACGCTTGTGCCTGTTCAAAACAGGTGTCAGCTGATAAGCGAGTAAGCGCCAGTGGGCGGGGCCTATGGTCAATGATGTAAACTGATTCAACGATGTCTGACGCCAGGTTCTAACAATATCCAAGTGAACAGTTCCCTTTCAAGGGAACTTGAGCTGTGCCGAGTCGCTGTGGGAATGCCTCTGCATGATTACGTCCTGAAGCACATATGCAACTAGATATTTTTCTTGTGCATGAAGAAGTTGGGTTTAAGACTCAAAGTCAAGAAAAGTGTGCTTCTTCCAGCTCAGAAAAGCACTTTTCTAGGACCATGCAGGCACGTCTCTCTCCTGTTCATGTTGCTTCGATTCTCTCAGATGTAAATGGTGTAAAATTAGGCCAACAGCTTCAAAGACTGTTGGGTCTCATGGCAGCCGCATCCAACGTGATACCTTTTGGCCTGCAGTAGATGAGACCCCTGTAGTTGTGGCTCAAAACAAGGGGTTCTTTTCACAAGGCCCTATGCTGGGGGCTCCTTATCACGGCATGCTAATGACGAATGCTTCCCGCACAGGCTGCGGGGGGGATCATGAGTGGTTGCTCGGCTCAAGGTCTGTGTCAGGCATCAGCTCTCTTGGCATAAATCGGCTGGAGGTGATGGCTGTTTCTAGTGCTCAAACACTTCCTCCTAGACCTGAGATGCCATCATGAGCTCGAACAGACAACACATCGGTGGTCTCATACTTAAACCATCAGGGGTCTGAGGTCACGCCACCTATACAAACTGACTCACTAGATTCTCCTGTGGGCCCAGGGGAAACTGCTTTTTCTGAGGGCAGCTTACTTTCATGAACATCAAACCAGGGAGCAGACATCCTGATGAGTTAGGGGCTGAGACCCGGGTCGAATGGAGAATCCATCCTGAGGTGGTGGAACTCCTGTGGGAGAAGTTTGGTCAAGCGGAAGTAGATCTGTTTGCATGTCTAGAGAGGACACACTGTCCACTGTGGTTCTCCCTTATGTATCCAGCTTCTCTAGGACTGGATGCTATGGCACAGACATGGCTGAGGCTACCTCTATATGCGTTTCCCCCGATCGTTCTGCTCCAGAGAGTTCTGGAGAGGGTTCGCTAGGACGGGGCCTGTCTTTTGCTAGTAGCCCCGTAATGGCCGGGTTCTCTGACCTTCACAAGCACAATCTTTCACCCTCAAATGGAGTTATGGAAACTGTGGGCTTGGCCCCTGAGGGGGCTCAGCTCATAGAATCAGGTCTCTCAACTGAGGTTGTTGAGACCATATTGCCAATCCAGAGCTCCCCTCACGAGGAAACTGTACGCCCTAAAGTGAAGAGTTTTCACTTCATGGTGAATAGAGCACCCGTGCGACCCAGTCAACTGCCTTGTTGGTACAGTTCTGGAGTTTCTGCAGGAGCATTTCACTGCAGGGTTATCTCCTTCCACCTTAAGGTGTATGTGGTGGCCATAGCTGCTAACCACACTCCTGTGCAGAGCATGGTGAAAGCCTTTCTTCACCCTAGGGCGGGTTATGTCCTTAAGGTCCCCACTAATATTTCGGGGCCTATTGTACTTCAGGTCTTCTGTCCTCCACCTTTCTTAACCCCAGACCAGGAGAAACTTAATTTGCTGTGTCCTGTTAGGGCTCTCGATACCTACGTCCACAGAGCGAAAGTCAGAACAGTTATTCCTCTGTTTTGGGTCACCCAGGAAGGGGTGCCCAGCATCTAAGCAGAGGATGAGTAAGTGGGTAGCTCTCACTTACGTATGAGTCGGCCAGTCTGCCTTCACCTATGGCTGTTTAGGCCCACTCCACCAAGAGTATGGCAGCTTCTAAAGCTTTGCTTTTCTTTTGAGTCTCCCTTCATGACATCTGTGATGTGTAAGGCTGGTCCGCACCGCTCACCTCTTGATTTGGGTCCAGCAACGACTTCACACAGACAGGCACTTGCTAGTGCGGTGGCGTGGGTATGGGGTTCCTAAGCGAATCGATGCAGCTTGAGTTCGCTTGAAAGGGATTGTCTTAGATTATGACCGTAACCTCAGAGAACGAGACGCTGCTTTGCCTTGCTACCTGCATGCCTGTGATTGACTTGCTTCAGCCTATCAGAAGCCAGTGCTGTTTGATTTCAGGTGTGCTTTATAGTTTCTTGGTCGATGACATCACCCGCCTATGTCGTTCCGTCACGTCATTGGACTGATTTCATACGTGCTTCACGACGTAATCCCACAGTGTCTTGACACAATGTCTCATTCTCTCTTCAGGGAACCAGGGTTACAGTCATAACATAAGACATTTTTTGGAGCTTGGATATATTATATATATATATATATATATATTTTGTTTTTTTGTTTTTATACTGTGGATAATTTTATACTATGAAACAGACAAAAAGACTGTTTATATGTAAAAAGACCAAAATGTTATGTTTTCATGTCATTATCACCCCTTTAACTGTAAAATACTGTCAAATGTATGGTTTTTGTAAGTAAAAACAATGAATTGAGGATGGACACACTCATGCTAAATGGACACATTGGGATGGACACACTCATGCTAAAACAAATAGGTCAGTCAATTATGGGTCCACTAACACATATTATTAATGTGTCACTAGATCTAGGGAAATTTCCTGAGTCATGGAAACTTGCTAGTGTTATTCCTATATTTAAAGGTGGTAATGCCCTTCTTACATCTAATTACCGACCTATTAGCATTTTGCCAACGGTATCTAAAGTTTTCGAAAAACTGGTTGCTAAACAAATCACCAATCATCTTAATTGCAGCTCTTTTCCGTTACATTCAATGCAGTTTGGCTTTAGGGCTAATCATTCTACGGAGACAGCAACATGTTATTTTCTGGAAAAAGTTAAATCAAATATGGACAAAGGAGGAACAGTGGGAGCTATTTTTTTGGATTTTTGCAAAGCATTTTATACAGTTAACCATTCAGTTTTACTGCACAAACTTCGTAAGAATTGACCAATATAATTCTACACCCTTACTATTATCAACTGGTGTTCCACAGGGTTCAATTATTGGTCCAATTCTTTTCAGTTTATATATTAACAACTTACCATCTTTGTGTAAGAACTGTGACACTTTGATGTATGCAGACGACAGTTATTTTGGCCTATGGAAAATCTACAGAGAAAGTTGCCTCAAAACAAACAGAGGCCATGTCATTGATCTCAATCTGGCTTGAACAATCCTGTCTGCAATTGAACATATCTAAAACAGTTTCCATGTTCTTTTCAAAAAATAATATAATTATAAAACCTGAAATCTTAATATCTGGAGAAAGAGTACAGGTCGTCACAGAATTCAAATATTTAGGATTATATATAGATTCAAATCTCAATTTCAAATCTCACATTAAAAAAGTTAGTAATAGGATTAAATTCAGTTTAGTAAACTTTAGATTCATTAGAGACTCCCTCTAAAAAGAAGCTGCTAAATTATATTCATTTTCCATGATTTTATCCCACATTACATATTGTTTAATAAGCTGGTCCAATACGCATTCTACAATGATAAAAACCATTAGAAACCCTATATAAACAAGCATTAAAAATACTGGATAAAAAAAACATACCACTACCACCACTGTAGTATTCTAAGTAAATATCAGATACTTACCTGGGAAAATCTTATTAAATTCAACAATATCTGTTTAATTTATAAAATCAGGCGTGGTTTAGCACCTCCTCCACTATGTGACTTTATACAGTTTAGATCAAGTGAGGTTAGGGTAACAAGAGGAGCAGTGAGGGAAGACTTATTATTCCCCTGAGAAAAACTGCTTTTGGTCAGGCTGTTTTCTCCGTAAGGGCAGGTCAGCAATGGAACACTGTAACGGAAACCATCAGAGAGTCTTTGTCATTCTCTTCATTCAAAAAGAATGAAAAAAAATAGAGAACCAAACCTGTGGGCACTAATTCCTTCTGTGTGTATTTATATATTATATAACTATTTTACATTAATTGTATTTGCTAACCATAATGTGTTGTATGCAATTTTATTTTGTGATTTTATAATTGTGATTATTTTTAAGGTTGCCTTTTTTTACATCTGGCTGGAGGACTGCCGATGAAAATTAGCACTTTTGAGCTAACTTGGGTACATTTACATTATTGTAATGTAGATCAATGTACATTGTCCTCTTTTAAATAAATAAAAAATGAAATGAAATTATCATATATTATCATGAATTATATATATATATAGTTATGATGAAAAACCCACTTACGATTATATTTTATTTAATACATTTGCTTCTTATTATGTTTGCTATGAATCATCTACACGAACATGTTTTGTGTTGCATTTTAAGTTATTTAGTTCATGTTTATTGCATTGTTTCAGTGTCTTTGTATGACCCTGTGCACCGTTTAATATAGTATATAGTAAATACAAGTTGATTTTGGTAACTCAAGTCAGTTGGTATATGCTAACATTATATTATTAATTAAATCGTCTCGGTTACGTATGGTAACCCTCGTTCCCTGAAGGAGGGAACGGAGACGTACGTCGGACGTACCGACGAATTGGGATCACTTCAGGGAGCCCCTATCAGCTTCGAGATATAGAGAACAGGCCAATGGGCCATTGGCGTGCGAGATTTGCATCTCGCGCTCCGCCCTGTGCCGCGGGTATAAACAGGAAGCGAGAGCGAATGCACGCTGTTTTTCACTGAGGAGCCGAACTTAGTGACTCGGCCCTGCAGTGATGGTACAGCAACTGTGGCGACGGGACGTACCTCTCCATTCCCTCCTTCAGGGAACGAGGGTTACCATACGTAACCGAGACGTTCCCTTTCAGGAATTCACGAATTGGGATCCCTTTGGAAAACGCCATAGTTACTACCACTTCCAGCGCCCAGCGATGAGCCCCTCAGACCCCGATCTGATGCGGGCGGGGAATTCACGCAGGGAGAGTCAAAGCTGCTGTTCCGTAAGACCCACTCAGCTGACTATTGGATAACGCTGGGAAAGCGTGCCTGTGAAGGCCGCTGCGGAAGCCACATCATGCCCAGAGGGAGTTACCATGTGGAGAATACACGTATGGGCTAGCCGTGGGCAGCACAACGTACGGAAGTCCCAGGGGTGGCCCCGGCCAATTAGAGGAGGGGGACAACACCTTCCTGAGACGGCAGAGGAGACTCTGCCGAGGGAAAGACACGGGCTCGCCGTAGGGAGCCGTACTGTGGAAGAATAAACATATGGGACCGCCGTGGGGGTCACAACATATGGAACCCAGCCTAACACAAGTTCCACCAATGCATGCGAGTGTTAGACCTGGCGTCGAACGCTCCGCCACGTCCGACTGCCGCGGGTTGCGGAGGACTCAACAGGGTTCGCCGTTCTGGGGAACTCGACTGGAGCAGATAAGCGCACGTATCCGTCTACCATAGGGGAGGGAATGGCGCAGCAAGCCGACACTGGAACAGGCACTTCGGTGTTACTGACTGGGAAGTGAGCACGCAGGAAGATACCGGCTCTACACGGAGGCTATAGAATCTAGCGAACGTGTTAGGTGTCGCCCAGCCCACAGCTCTACAAATATCTGTCAGCGAGGCGCCACGAGCCAGCGCCCAGGAAGAGGCAACACCCCTAGTGGAGTGGCTCTTAACCCGAGCGGGCAGGGCACGTCTTGGGACTCAAGACGATGGCATCCACTATCCAGTGGGCCATCCTCTGCTTGGAGACAGCCTTTCCCTTCTGCTGTCCTCCGTAACAGACGAAGAGCTTCTCTGAGGTCCTGAAGCTTTGCGTTCTGTCCACGTAAGTCCGGAGAGCACGGACGGGACAGAGAAAAGCTAGGGCTGGGTCTGCCTCCTCCGAAGGCAGCGCTTGCAGGCTCACCACCTGGTCCCGGAAGGGAGTAGTGGGAACCTTGGGCACATATCCAGGCCGGGGTCTCATGATCACATGAGAGTTACCAGGCCCGAATTCCAGGCACGATTCGTCAACCGAAAATGCCTACAGGTCCCCTACCCTCTTGATGGAGGCCAACGCAGTCAGGAGTATTGTCTTTATGACAAGATTTTCAACTCAGCTGACTGCTCAAAGGGCGCTCTCTGTAGTGCAGTCAGCACCAGAGTTAAGTCCCAAGAGGGTATAGAGGGAGGGCGAGGCGGATTTAGTCTCCTCGCCCCCCTCAGGAACCTGACGATCAGATCGTGCTCACCTAGAGATTTTCCAACTACTAGCTCATGATTAGCGGCGATAGCGGCAACATAGACTTTAAGGGTGGAGGGAGACAGCCTTCGCTCCAACCCATCTTGTAGAAAGGAAAGCACAGACCTGATCGAACATCTTCGGGGGTCTTCTCGGCGAGAAGAGCACCAATCGACGAACAGGTTCCACTTCAACGCATAGAGGCGCCTCGTAGAGGGGGCTCTAGCGGAAGTGATGGTGTCAACTACCGCTTATGGTAGGTCACCTAGAACCTCCGGGTCCCGTCAGGGACCAGACATGGAGTTTCCAGAGGTCCGGACGCGGGTGCCATAGGGTGCCCCGTCTCTGAGTCAGGAGGTCCTTCCTCAGAGGAATAGGCCAAGGAGGTGCTGTCGCGAGGAGCACTAGCTCCGGGAACCATGTCCGGTTGGGCCAATATAGAGCGACCAACAGGACTTGCTCCTCGTCCTCCCTGACCTTGCACAGTGTCTGTGCAAGAAGGCTCACTGGAGGGACGCATATTTGCGTAGGCCCCGGGGCCAGCTGTGTGCCAGAGCATCCGAGCCGAAGGTCCCCTCGGTCAGGGAATAAAACCACTGGCAATGGGTCGTGTCCGGGGTGGCAAACAGGTCTACCTGTGCGGACCCGAGGGGACTCCATATCAGCTGGACCACCTGGGGATGGAGTCACCACTCTCCCGGGAGCACTGGCTGTCGTGGGAGCTCGTCGGCTGCACGATTGAGCAGGCCCGGAATGTGAATGGCACGAAGCGACCTCAGATGCTTCTGACTCCATAAGGGGAGATGGCGGGCGAGTTGTGACATGCGACGGGAGCGTAGACCACCCTGTTTGTTGACGTACGCAACGGTCGCAGTGTTGTCCGTACGGACCAGAACGTGCTTGCCTCTGAGCGGAACTTTGAAGCGGCTGAGTGCAAGACGAACTGCTAACAACTCGAGGCAATTGATATGCCATTGCAGTTGAGGCCCCGTCCACAGACCCGAAACTGCAAGCCCGTGAGGTGAATGAGGCATCCGTGGAGACAAAAGAACGCCTGGACACTTGTTCTAGGGGAATTCCCGCCCGTAGAAACGAAGGGTCCGACCATGGGCTGAATGTTGGCGGCACCTCGGAGACACTTGGACGCGGAGGGACCGCTGCGCCACGCCCATCTCAGGACTCGGTCGTGTAGCCAGCGTTGAAGCAGTCTCATATGAAGCAATCCCAGCGGCGTTACTATGGCTGGGGATGCCATATGCCCCAGGAGCCTCTGTAAGTGTTCAGTGGTGCCGCTGTCCTGCCTCTGAACGAATTCAAGCAGTTCAACACTGACTGGACGCGCTCCTCTGTCTCCATACCGAGAAAAGAGATCCTCTGTGTGGGACAGAGTTTGCTCTTCTCCCAGTTGACCCGAAGTCCCAACTGGCTGAGGTGACTGAGAATCTTGTCCCTGTGTTCGCACAACTGCTCTCGCGACTGGGCAAGGATAAGCCAGTCGTCGAGGTAGTTGAGAATGCGAACACCATGCTCTCTCATGGGTGCAATGGCCGCCTCCGCAACCTTCATAAAGACGCGGGGTCGACAGGGACAGGCCGAAGGGCAAGACGCGGTACTGACATGCCCGTCCCTCGAACGCGAAGCGCAGAAAGGGCCGGAGTCGAGGGGAATCGAGACATGAAAGTACGCATCCTTCAGGTCGATCGCTGCAAACCAATCTTGGGGACGGACGCACCTGAAGATGCGCTTCTGCGTTAGCATTCTGAACGGCAGCCTGTGAAGGGACCGGTTCAGGAATCGCAGGTCCAAGATCGGCCGTAACCCGCCACCTTTCTTGGGTACAATGAAGTACGGGCTGTAGAACCCGGACCTCATATCGGCTGGAGGGACCAGCTCCATCGCGTCCTTCGCCAGTAGGACTGCGATCTCCGCCCGGAGCACGGGGGCGTTCTCCTTCGCTACTGGGAAGTGAACGCCCCCAAACTTAAGGGGACGCCGGGCGAACTGAATCGCATAGCCGAGTCTGATGGTACGGCCCCGAGACGGGCTGGGAAGCGCTAGCCAGGCTTCCAGACATCGAGCAAGGGGATTAACCACAGACGTACCCGCAGCGGGGCAGCGACGCGGAATGCAGGGATCCGACTCGGACGGCATGGGAGCGGCCCGAAGTGGGATCTGAGTGTGCGGTGCAACACTTACCTGCGTCCGCGGAGGGGGCGAGCGAGTGTGGGGAGGCCGCTTGAGTGCGTTCCCACAGCCGGCGCCCCCTGCTGGCGGAGGGAGAGGCGTCTGAGGGTGGCGAGGCATGGGAGTGTCGACTACCGCCAAGCGCGCTCCCCAAATGAAGGAGGGGCTGAGCGTGGCAAGGCTTTGTGGCGTTGCGCACGGTCTGCCTCACCTCCTTCCTCAGCGGGGAACAAGAGTGGGGAGGCATAGCATTGCGCACTGTTGTCCACGCACCGCTGAGAAGAGGGGAATGAGAGTGGCGAGGCTTTGTAGCGTCACACACTGCCATTCTCGCCCTCTTGTGGGGAGGGGAATGAAAGCGGCGAGGCTTTGTAGCATCACACGCTGCCATTCCTGAACTCCCGAGACCCAGAGGTATTGGAACTGCTCTTATTTTTTTATTTGGGTACCACTGGCTGTTTTTAACATCAGTGGCGGAACAGAATTACTAATGGTTTTCTACCCGGCCCTCCCCTCGAGGTAGAACAGTTCCAGACCGAATCCGGGTCAATGGTGTTTCTGGACCAGGGTGGACATCGTCTAGCCAAGGGCCAGAGCTGTGCGCAGCTCAACCTCGGCTCAGAACTACCCTTGTGCACTAAGCAGGGCGGAGGTGGCCTGCCAGTGGCACTGCCACCCCACCGATGAGGGTAGTGAGAGAGAGGAAAACTTTATACAGATTATGGCCCTATTGGTGTTCCATATTTTGGCACCCGTAGTTCCACAATGCCAAAGCCTTCCAATGCACATCCGAGAAAAGGCAAGGGGCAGGCAAGGCGATTTATGCGTTGCACTATGCCTCAGCCACCCGGGAAAGCATGGCTGTCAAGTATGAATCTGATTCAGCTCGAGCGCCCACTATTACGGTGGGAATCTCAGCATCATCTTCATTTTCAACACATAACAGCCCTCTCTCCGATGCAGCGATTGACATCTGTCCTCTGCTAGAGCCCCAAATGAAACGCTAGGTCCCCTTTTAAGGACCAGCAATCCCATCTGTAAGCTACCAGCAGACATGTGAGATAGTGAGTGTGGCCGTGAGATGGCACACGGCGCGCTGAACACTTAAGCCCTTATGAAAAAGGTAAGACGAACAACGCGCCGACGTGGCTATGCTCTCTTGAGAGAGCATAGACCACCCACAAACACAGTCTCAACATGCTTGCGATGCGATAGAGGAGTGGGGGGCCCACAGAGATGTACGCGGCGGGGAAGCCTCACTGTAATCCTCAGGTCACCCAGGCTTATCAGCCAAAATAGTCCCCCCTCTGGTGCACCAGAAAAGAGACTAGATCAGGGTATAAGCGAAGGGACTCAACCCTGTTTGAGGCATCAGAGTCTCGACCACGCATCGGAGGCACCGAGTGACGCGCGCTGAGTTGCCGTGGCAACCCGCGTTGTCACCCGGCAGCCAGACGGCACACCCGTGTTGCTCTTTTATGAGGAAACGCTCTTTCAACAGTGCTGAAGCACCCAGGGGAAGACCGCGGCAACACACAGGTGGTAAGTGCAGTCCTGTGTTTGCACTCACTGAACAAACGCCCTCACCAAAACCGACAGTTGCTGTGAGAACAGCAGTTTGTTATGCTGATGCAGCAGTGAGCACGCGGTCGCGCTGATTGTGCCTTTTCGCCAACACAGAGCGTCCTTCTCGTTCCCTGGAGCATCTCTCTTGCAGATAGGCTCTCTTTTAGAAAAGCAGTCTTGCTTCATCAACGGCGTTCGGCTCCGAAGTGAATGACAGCGTGCATTCGCTCTCGCTTCCTGTTTATACCCGCGGCGCGGGCGGAGCGCGAGATGCAAATCTCGCACGCCAATGGCCCATTGGCCTGTTTTCTATATCTCGAAGCTGATAGGGGCTCCCTGAAGTGATCCCAATTCGTCGGACGTCGAACGTGACCGACTGAAAGGGAAATACAGTTTTACATTTTACAATATACAAGCACCAATATGCCGTAACATAAACACCGCAAACACTCACAATATTTTTTGCTGCCGCTTTTTACCTTAAATGTAAGCTGTGCACTGATAAAGCTATGATATATATAAATAATGTCAGATTTTATTGCTTTCATGACTAGTGCTAACATTCAAGTTGAGAGAAATGAGAGATTTCTGCCTTATTATAACCCAAAGATTACAAATAGTGCAGAGAATTGAATTAAATGACAGAAAACTGATGCAAAATGTTTTATTTACATAACATAGCTTTCCTTTGATGTAAAGGGAATACGCAATTAAGTTATTTTCCAAGTACTTTTTTAGGCAGGCAAAACTTAAAAGTTTGTGAAGAATCCACATCTCATCTTTTGATGACAATGTATGCTATTCTTACAAGCAGCACTGTGAAATATTCCTATTTTGTCACGTCATGCATCTTAAGACTTCAAATGAAATGCCGAATCAATCTGAGAAGCAGGCAAATAATAATTATATAAATTACATTTCTGCTGAGTTTTAGTCTGTGCTTAACAGTACAGATTAAGACTAAAGTTGAGTGTATGAAAGAACCTTGAAGAACAGCTACAGGGACTGCGGTTAGCTGTGACGGCTCGTGGCGGCCACTCATATCCAGGTATTCACTGGTCCACATGTAAGAATAAAACACTCAGCACATTCTAACACTGTCTTTGACGGTAATAAATATCATCTATCTTCAGTAATCCAGACATCACTAAGATGATTTTGTCTCAGTGGACAGAGACTTCATGTTTGGCGGAAGCAATTGGCTCTCTAATTTGTGTGTATAGTAAGCCTAATGGGTCAGGGCAAGGGGTCAGAGGTCACCTGCTGACCAGGAATGACAAAACTGGGAATAAAATGGCTACCACTGTAAAACTCAAAGAATTCACTGATCCACATTCCATAGTGTTTTCTTGTTGGGAAAATACATATTTAGTGTTAGCAAGCACAGAGAAAAACTCATTTGGTAGAGTATTAAAGGTGCAGTATGTGTGTAATATTGACATCTAGCGGTTGAAATGGGGACATGCAGTCCAAATTCAAAATATTGGAGAGTTGGCCCTTCCTCCTCAGACTCCACACTCACACAGGTTGCCAAATTGAGGAAGCACAACAAGAACAAGTACAACTGACAACAGAAAGCGAAAGTCTTTCTGGGCTTTAAGCCGTCTTTATGTCTCAAACGCATCTACAATATTTTTTGTTTTAATATGCCTCTGGTCATTAGATGGATAGTGATTTACGTGGCCTCCATGGCTGCAATATGCTGTGTTTTCCGCCAACTGCTAACCCGGGGTGACGAAATACAATAGAGTGTATGCATCAACGTCACTTTCCCGCCGGAACACACCCTCAGCCCGGACTGAGTGGTAGAAGAGCTGCTGGGAAAATCAGGGGGATCAGTTTAAACTGAAGGTTGGTTAAACTGAAAATTTATATATTGTTCCTAACAACTTACCATAGATCCAGTGATCCATGGATATTGACACGCAGCAGAAATCGTGTTTCCTGACATTTATATGAGCCTGATTTTGATAAATAGATATTTATCACTGTCAAGCATCACAATTTCGAGAATGAATCCTGCATTTATATGCGTATGGGCCTATGTATTGCAGTGTGTATGTGGCCACTTGTCAAGAATAGAAAAACAAAAGTTTTATTTAAATTCTGAATATATTATAGGCCTATTATTTTATTTTTTGATATTGCATAGACAGCGCGCAAAGCGTCCTCCCTTTATAATCACTAAAAGCTGTCATTTAATGAACGCAATCTCACAAAGTTTCATTATATTAATCAGTGAAGCTGACGACACAATGAATCTCCTGTTTTCGTAATGTCTATACTTTGTTAGAGAGGATTAGCGCTCGTGCAGAACTCGAGCGGTGATTGGATCTTCAACACCTGTGATTGGCCATTGAGTTCTAGAAATCTGTGATTGACTACATTACGCACCGAAGCGAAAACACATTGGAAATTGAATCATTTGACGAGCGCAAATACAAATACGCACTGGATCTTTTGCCAACTCTTTTTCACTAATAATATGCTATTATTATGAAGAAAACAGACTAGCTACTAGACCAGCAGTTATGGATCAGCAGCTTTTCCGGAAGCGGCAGTGGTCTGAGTGAGAAAATGACACGCTGTTATCAAGTCCGTCTCCCTCTGTCCGGAGGGGGGCACAGGGATGTCCATGGGGTCTATGGCCAAGCCTCCCTGAACACCCCTCTGGCACCAGGCCTGGTTTTGTCTTTTTTCGTGGCATTCACGCTGAAAACCGCAGTTTATAACCGCACACACGGTGATGTCACATGCATACCCTCTAGTCCAGAGGTGTCCAAACTCGGTCCTGGAGGGCCACTGTCCTGCAGAGTTTAGCTCTTACTTGCCTCAACACGTGTCTGGAAGTTTCTAGTATGCCTAATAAGACCTTGATTAGCTGGTTCAGGTGTGTTTAATTGGGGTTGGAGCTAAACTTTGCAGGACAGTGGCCCTCCAGGATCAGGATTGGACACCCCTGCGTCTAGTCTATACTATAGTGTAAATTGGCAGTGGGCGGGATCACCCGCATATTTCAAAGTAGAATAATTGGCATTAGCAAACTATTTGAACTTAGCATGTTATAGTCAGCACCTTTAAATAGTCAGAAAAGAACACTAAAAGTCATGACCACACACATACATTTACACACTTTACAGATTCAACTTTCAGCTACAAAATGACTCCAAATGAGCTGAAACCCCGCAAGAGTTGTATAATTGAAGAGTGAATGGCCCACTAAAACTTTTTGAGTGTACTTCCTTTCAGTCGTGATGTGGATAAGCATTTGACATGCAGATTGAATGGGGTTCTACCAACATAAGCACACTCGAAACTTTCATTTTCAGGTTTTCATGTCTGGGTCCCCGACCAAAGATTTTCCTAGTGGAATGGTAGTCATTCATTTAAGCCATTAGTCACTTTTAAAATAATAACTAGTGTCTGAGTCAGTGTAGACTGCAAAGTTGAAGACACGGACTCGTCAATACATCTATAAAGAGAAAAGCTACATCTGCCATGTTGTCACTGTCATGTGACCTTACGGCATCTCATCTCAATCTGCCATTTCCAAATGTTCTCTCATAGCCTCATGGGATAATAAAGTATCCATTGGAGGTGCACTTCAGAATCTCACAGGAAGTAGTTAATCCAGGTACTTTTCGACTACTGTTTATGAATACTATACATTTAGACATACTACTCGGCTCGACAAACTTCGGTCTGTCGCACTTCAGAGACTCATTATGTGCTCAGAGGTCAAGGCTGATAATTATACAAACACTCGTGTTAAACAAGCTGATGTTTTTAGTTTATGAAAGGATATAAATGATCTCAATGGGCTCCATGGTAACCGGAGGGGCGGAGCCACAGACACATTTATTCTCAACAACCACCATGAACAGGTTACTACTGGGAATCTGCTGAATCACAAACGTCCTGAGTGGGGAAACACACAGATATGAAGAAGTGAGATTCTTGTACACAGTAGCTCTAAAAGTACTTAATTTACCTGACGACAAATGCAGGTCTGTCCTATTTTTTTTTTTCTTGAAAAGTTTAGAAACCAAATATAAATGTACAATACATTTCTGCACATCAAGCTTAAAAATGAAACATCCAAACACACTAAAACATGGCTATATTGTTAAAGTCACCTTGAAATCAAAATTGACGGTTCTTGTTTTCATGGAATATTGCAGTATTTTTTAATACATGCGCCCTCATAATACTTAATCAAAATAACTTCCCCTCCCTCTTGCAGCTCATCTCTTCTCTTCTCTGATGATGTGTTCACTGCAGTGAGGGCAACCTGTCACTCACCGGAGATCCACCGATAGCAAACCACAACCATCCAATCAATTCCCCATTAACAAAATCAAGTCCCGCCCCACATTTTTTCTTGTTTGAGAAGCCTTTCCCCTTAGATAAACATCATAATAGGGAAGAAAAGACTATTGAAACTTCTGTTTCATGCCGACTTCAACAAAATCATATAAGTAAATATCTCTAAATATACAGGATAACTCTAAATACACATATATTTATATAATCTGTATATGTTTAATCTAAATGATATCTTAATATTATCTATAAAATACATCTTTTGTGATATTCTTTATAAATATGCCTCATTCCGATCATTAATGATATGCCTCATATCATTTCATATTTCCGATAACACTCATTATTGTCTGCATGACATTTAGCCACACACAACACTTTGTCAGAAATAAAGATGTGAGAAACAGTGAAGCGCAGCTCTGTTTAATGCTGTCAGATCATGCTATCTTTACACAATCATGTTTAGGTGTCCTGCACCCACTGAGGGCAAAATAACCACATACAGACTAAAACAGCTTTCAGCAGAAAGGAGTCAGTTATGTGGCACAAAGTTGCCTCTCTCACAGTTCTAAACAGACACTATTTACTTAGAAGCATGACGGTAACAAAAAGTGTTTTTGTCATATGTTCACATCTTGTATATTAAATATTTTTACTTTCTATTTTATACTTTATGTAAATATATGTGCCATATAGGTCAGATTCGAATAATATTTTGATAACATTTATAATTAACTAATCATAGTTTCATATGTTTTCATGTTATACAAGTATAATTTTAAGATCACATAATGTAAAATATTATTATATATAAAATATAAATGCATGTCATAAAGTTATTATAAAGTGCTAGCAGGTGTGTTTAATGGCACTTCAGCTGTTGCTTGACTGATAACTTTAGTGAGAGGCGCTAAATATACAAGTGCATTTTCACAAAGCAAATGCTATCATAGCAGCCTTTTAAATCCATATCACTTTAAAGACAGCACAATGTGTCATCAGAACATGCAAATGTGTCATCAGTTGCAACTTCAACTCACATCAGTATCGATTCAAAGTCATTTGTGTTTGCCACTTTCACTCATTTATGCTGTGCATTATAAATTAGCATGGACACTCATAGACACTTTAACCTTTTAGCTTAAACATTATATAGGTAAACAAACTTGTGAAATATTGTTAATTTCGAGAGTATTTCCATTAGTGAATGAATATCCGCATTAAAGATTTGTTTGTCCTAATGGACTGGTGGTAAAATATTCTGTCATTTACTCACCCTCAAGTTGTTCCAAACCTGTATGACTTTTAAAAAAAAGAAGATATTTAGAAGAATATGGATAATGAAACAGCTGATGGGCCCCATTGACTTAGTATGGAATAAATACTCAATGGCTTCGATTAACTGTTTGGTTAACTACATTCTTCATAATATCTTGTTTTGTGTTCAGCAGAAGTAAGAAATCCATACAGGTTTGGAACAACTTGAGTAAATGGTGACAGAATGTTCATTTTTGGGTGAATATCCCTAAGCGATAGATTGAATTGTTTGAAGACTACCCAGTGTGCATGAGCACTAAAAGAACTGTTGCCTTTCGCTGTACTAAAGCATGTGACCCAGAACGGCCCTCTAGTATATACATCTGAACGTGGTGTCATGAATGATGTGCATTCCTCTTCATGTGGTCTGATGTGTTACTTCCTTATTCACCTATTGTGTGGGTCTAGTTTCTTTTCTTACACTCGCTGTAATGGAGGTGTTCATCTTCATTGCTTTTCAACTTCTTATGGAGGTTCAGTCTTACAGTAAGTGATCTCTCATTTAATGTTGATTAAAAACTGGATGTCCACATTTGTAGTGCAACATTGAGAGCATTGAACAACATTTGAGCATTTTTAATCAAAACATCTGTAGAATTCTTAAGCCAGTATGATTTATGTAAGCCATTAGAACATTATGAAAGCTTGATCAATAAAAGAAAATGTCAGAAAAGTTGAATGATACATTGTATTACATATAGGGCGGATACTATTTATAACAACTCTTTCAATAGGCTGTATAATACAACACTGAAAGGTCAAATACACTAAATGTATTGATCAGTATCTGTCCATGAATGCAGAAACAATATATTGAAGCTGATTCTAGAGCAGTTGTGGGAGACAGTGTAGAGAGTGATTTGTGAAAACTTCTTACACAGAGTAGTAGGTTCTGGTCACGTGAGAGCTAGACAATGTCTGACACATCTATAGAACGAATATAAGCTTGTTTCTGCACAGGTATCTATGATGGCGGTGAGAGGAGAAACGGCAAGCAATTTATTTCATGTTTTAAGTTTCTTTTGTAAGTTCTTATTGGGTCATTCCTGTTTTGTAGCACTTTTTGAACTATTTTTATTAATACACTTGTGCTAAAGTCAGAAGTATTTCGATTTAAGCATCTTTCACTTGATGAATTTAGATTTTTACACATGCAAAAAAAAAGAACCATTGTACAGTGAGTGAGTCAAATAAACTAATACCACAAACATAAACAGAAAATAAAACAATTGATAATAATGGTTCAGCCCCGACAAAAAGTTGTGAATTTTTTTTAAATGGAAACGGTGGTGAGTTGAACACCCTGTGCTGATTATAACAGAGACTCAGGTGGATTAGAATCAATTTGTAGTTTATTAAGATAACTCAAACTTACGGTACAAACAGGCGTGGATCGTTGAACCAGGGTGAACAGCAATATCAGAGGCAGAGCAGAAAACTTGGTCATAACAGGCAGAGGTCGGGGCAGGCAGCAAACAGTAAGAAGTACAAAGTCCAGGCAAACACAGATCAAAGGGCAGGTAGGGATGGCTGATGCGAAACGTACTTGGTTACTTAACGTAACCTTGGTTCCCCTGAGATAAGGGAAGGAGCACTGCGTCGAAGACGCCATGGGAATTCTCCTATTCTCGAATATACTGAAGTAATTTGTAAAATCACGCAGTGCTACTGCCCAGTCAAAACAGTGCCGAGACATCTCGCACGCTATTGGCTGGCCAGTGGGAACTGCATGAACCAATGGCAGAACAGCGTAATCTGAGCGAACCAATGGGCACAAAGCCCGCAAAGCTGAGCGCAAGAGCCCACGAAAGGGGCATATAAAATACGCTGTAACTGTCAAAAACGTCAGGTTAAATCGGCTGAAGCGACGATCACCCGAGTCAGCGCCATAGCACGGCCGTCTACGCAGTACTCCTTCCCTTATCTCAGGGAACCGAGGTTACGTTAAGTAACCGAGTACGTTCCCTTTCGAACGGTCAGTTCGTACTGCGTCGAAGACGCCATGGGAACCTGTAAAATCCCGCCGTGCTATGATAAGGCCTGCATAAGGCCCGTGCTATGATAAGTGCCTGCAGTGCAGGGACATCCATACTGTAGAATCTGGTAAAAGTAGATGGTGAGGACCAACCTGCCGATCTACAAATGTCACCCATAGAAACTCCACTAGACCACGCCCAGGAGGAGGCCATGCCTCTGGTGGAGTGAGCTTTGACACCTATGGGGCATTGGAGGCCCATAGTGTCATGCTAACGCTATCGCGTCCACTAGCCATCTGGCTAGGCTTTGTTTGGTGACCGGAAGTCCCTTAGTTCGGTCACCAAAACTTACAAAGAGCTGCTCCGACTGTTTAAAGTGGGAGGACCGCTCAATATATGCTCTAAGCGCCCTAACAGGGCAGAGCAGATGTAACTGTCTCTTATCCTCCGAAGTGGGGAGGGCAGAGAGAGTGATTACCTGTGCTTTGAACGGGGTTGAAAGCACTTTAGGTACATAACCATGCCCTGGTTTGAGGATGACTCTAGAATCGCCTGGGCCAATTCTAAACATGATGCGTTCACAGATAACGCTTGAATGTCACCAACATGCTTAACAGATGCCAGTGCTAATAGCAGGGCAGTTTTCAGTGAAAGCGGCTTTAAAGGTCCCGTTTTTCCTGTGTTTTTGAAGCTTTGATTGTGTTTACAGTGTGCAAAATAACATGTGTTCATGTTTCGCGTGTAAAAAAACACAGAATTTTTCACACAATTTACTTATCTGTATACCGCTGTTTTCACTGTCCTAAAAACGTCTTGATGATTTTCTTATTCTATGAAGTCTCTCCTTTAGAAATACGTAACGGGTTCTGATTGTGCCAGCGGTTCCCGTGTTGTGATTTGACAGCAGCTTAGCGCACGTTGCCAGGTCACGCCTCTTACCATAACGGGGAGATGCATGTGCTCAAAGTACAGCGTCCCTGAAGGCCAAACAAAGGTGATTTGATTCCGGGATGAAAATAACAGCGTCTGGACGACATGGCGACAAACACACTACAAACGCAACCGAACGCAACACTTCCTCTTCTCCACGTGGGAGAGCAACAAGACCACGCCCCCTTTTTTTGCGTATTCTTGTGGGCGGAGGTTAGTCAACAAACTGTTCTACTGACGTCATTAAAGCAGGAAGTACAGCGATGTAGTCCAAACCGGCCGTTCGCTGTAGGCTTTGAAAGGGAACTTCTGTTAAATAAAATATCTCGCTTGGCATTGAACTTTGAGCTTTATAATTTTACAGGTATTATTTATGCTCTAACAGCAACATTACACACTAACTAAAGTGTGAAAAATGGGATCACGAAGAACAGGACCTTTAATTCAGCCGTCTGCAACGGCTCTAAGGTAGGTCTTTTTAGTACTCTTGGGACCAATGAAGGTCCCAGGATGGCACCATAGGAGGGCGAGGGGGGTTAAGCCTCCTGGCTCCTTTTAAGAATTTTATGACCATGTCGTGTCTGCCTACTGATTGGCCAGCTATAGGCGTATGAGATGCGGCGATAGCTGCCGTGTAGACTTTGAGTGTGGATGGAGTGTGCATCCAACATCTCTTGTAGAAAAACGAGAATCTGTGATATCTCGCATAACACTGGGTTATAGTTCCTGACTGAACACCAGTCAGAGAACACTGACCATTTAAGGGCATATAGACGTCTAGTAGATGGAGCTCTAGCTTCACTGATGGTGCTCAAGACACTCACTGGGAGGTTCTCGAGCCCCCCTTGAGTGGCCAAACATGTAACGCCCACAATTTTGGGGTGGGGGTGCCAGATTGTCCCATTCACCTGAAAAAGGAGATCTTTCCTCAGGGGAACTGGCCATGGGGCTGCTGATAGTAACTGAATCAACTCTGGAAACCTGATGTGGGTTCGCCAGAGTGGAGCCACTAGCAGGACTGTGAGCTTGCATTCCCTGATCATTTTTAAAATCTGGGGAATGAGTGGTACTGGTGGAAAAGCATAAAGTATGCAGCTGGGCCATTCGTTGGCCAGTGCATCCTTGCTCTTTGAAAAATAGATTGGGCAATGACAGTTGTCTTCGGAGGCGAAGAGGTCGACCTCTGCCCTCACAAAAACACTCCATATCATTTCAACCGTTTAGGAATGGAGGGCCCATTCCCCCAGGGACACAAGGCCCCTGGAGAGCATGTCTGCTCCCTGGCTCAGTCTACCTGGCACATGCACTGCTTTCAGTTAATGTAATTTGCCTTTTGCCCATAGGAGGAGATGTCTGACCTGTTGGTTGAGCCATCTCGACCTGAGCCCGCCTTGGCGGTTTATGTAGGAGACCACAGTCGTGTTGTCCGTGCGGACTAGAACATGGTGACCTGAGAGACGTGGTAAAAAAGTCTCGAGGACTAGCACTACTGCCAGCATTTCTAGGCAGTTTATGTGCAACCGTGACTCCGTGCTCGACCATGAGCCGAAGGCCGGTTCGCCCTCGTACAGAGCGCCCCAAACCGAGTTGGAGGCGTCCGTGGTGACCACCATCCGTCTGGAAACTGTTCCCAAGTGACCACGGGGCCAGGGATTTGACATAGCCGCGGCCCACTTTGATCCAAAGCTGGCCTGAATGCCACGCTTGGGAAGGAACCCGTGATTTCAGCCAGTACTGCAGGGGGCGCATGTGCATCATACCCAGCGGAAGTACTGGAGAAGCTGATGCCATTAGGCCTAGAATTCTCTGAAATTTTTTTAGGGGTCTGTTGGTTCCCATTTTGAATGAACGTGCAAGCTGCTGTGTAGTCGGAGCATGTTCGTCCGATTGCCACGCCCTCATTTGGCCTGAGTCTAAAATTGTTCCCAGGAAGGAGGTTCTCTGCCTGGGAAGCAATGAGCTCAGTCTTGGCTGTATTTATTTTGAGACCCAGGCATTCTAGATGGCTGAGTAGCACAGATTTGTGAGATTTTATTTCTTCCTCTGACTGGGCCAGTATGAGCCAGTCGTCGAGGTAGTTCAGAATGGCATTCCCGCTTGTCTTAAGGTGGAGAGAGCTGCATCCATGCACTTCGAGGTTTGCGAGTGAATTGGAGCGAGTATCCTTGTTGAATTGTTTTTATACCCACTGTGACACACCGGGGATGGCTTTCCAAGCCTCTGCCCGAGCGCACAGGGGTTTTATAGTGTGCAGGGCGCCGACTTCCGTGTGGTGCAGAAGAGAAAGGAGACTCATTTGTTGAACTTATTTTTTTAAAATTGAACTCGCCTTTATGGCGGTAGAATGCAGGGGAGCACGCATTAAAGTATGGAAGCTTAAGTGTAGCAGAATTCAATTTGCAATGTAATATGCAAAATGGCAATGCAATATGTAAAATGGCAATGCATTTCAGTATTTAAATTTACATTTTACATACCATGTGTGCAACATTTGTTGCAAAATGATAATTCAAATTGAATAATATAATTTACATTTGCTATTTCATACACTAGTTTTAACATATCATTTAAACATATTTTAACACTTTATAAGTTGCAGAATTCAATTTGCAATGTAATATGCAAAATGGCAATGCAATAAAATGGCAATGCATTTCAGTATTTAAATTTACATTTTACATACCATGTGTGCAACATTTGTTGCAAAATGATAATTCAAATTTAATAATATAATTTACATTTGCTATTTCATACACTAGATTAACATATAATTTAAACATATATTTTAACGCTTTATAAGTTGCAAAATTAAAATGAAAATGTATTACAGAAATGATTCAATGTGTTTAACATGTTCAAGCAAAAATTGTAGCAAAATTAACATTTAAATGTAATTTTTCTTAATTGCATTTACACTCACAGTTAAGATACTTGCGATTGCATTTTCATTATATGTCCCGCAATGAATGCGGCAAAATTCAATGTGGAATTGAAAATGCAATCCGAGCCGATCAAGTCTCCGCCCCACCCTGTCAATCATCGCATCAAGGCGGGGCCAGGTGTTGGAAACATGGCAACAGCAGAGCTATTAAAGCGATAGGTTTACTGGCAGATGAAGTGGAGCGAGAACACAGAAATGATCACGCGCGTCTGTCAGTGACTGTTCTGTTAGTCCAGCACGTTATTAGAACCATGGATATTTATGGTTAGAAGAACATCTCGCAGAAATGATGCAAATCCCGCACGCCAATGGCCATTGGCCCGTTCTCTAGATCTCGACGCTGATAGGGGCTCCCTGAAGTGATCCCAATTCGTCGGTTACGTCCGACGTACGTCGAACGTGACCGACTAAAAGGGAACCAATATCATTGTCAAGGTTATTTCGGATCAACACATGCAAGTGACCATTAGGTGTCGCCATAGAGACGGGTGTCGGATTGATTCGAAGCTTCGAAACAATATGGCACATTTGCTTCAACTGTTTCAGTGCTTCACGAAGCCTCTGCCTGCCCATCACTAAGGGCAGGCAGCGCAGAATCAGAAACGGTAGTCCAAGGCAGAGTCAAAACACAGGCAGATCAATAACAGGGGATAAACACTCAGAAATGTAGCCATAGCAAACTAGATTTCGCAATAAGTGTGTGTGTGTGTTCAGGGTATAAGCAGGCAGAGTGGTAATGATCAGGTGTGCAGTAATCAGTCCCAGAGTGAAGGTGCATGGGAATTGGAGTCCGAATGACAGTTAGTACTCTGGTGAGCGCGACCTCTGATGGCCGATGGTGGGCTCTTCACCGGCGTTTGTGACACCGATGACGCAAGAGTTGCAACTATGGCTGCTGAGAAGGCCATTCTTTGTGTGATATGCTATATCTTACGACATTCATGTCCTCTAATATCTACAATTGTTGCATATACCGAGCTGCTGCAGACACATTTGTAAACACCTTTACTTGGACCCATTGTGCGAACTGTCTCTTTAACACCACATGGTTTATATACATGTTGCTTCTGATTGGGCTAACATTTCTGACACACCCACCAAACATGAGAAAACGTATCTCAAACCCTGTTGCACACCCTTTCCAGGAAACAACCGGGAAACCGTAGCAAAACGTTGCACACCGGTTTGAGCCAAGGGGGTAATCCAGCACCCGGAAAGCCTACCTTCCATAGGGGCAGCCATTGCTAACCAAGCCATCACCTGCTGTTAGCATCCCATTGACTCCCATTCATTTTGGTGTCACTTTGACAGCAAATAACTTTACATCTGAGGCGTTTAAAGACTCAATTTGTCCATTGTTTATTTCTAAAGAAACACGACAATGTATAAAAGGCTCCTTTACCTTGTAGCTTACACTATCGACCCGTAGAAGCCGTTTATGTAAAAAATAAGCTAACGATTGCGTCATAACCACGCAACTCTTGGCGCGCAGTAGAGAAATTACCGTATAGACCCAAGGAGAAGCTCGAAGGCAATCTTTTACTGTCTACGAGGCAATCGGGGGGACGTGGAGGCATAAAGTCTGATAAAGTTAACGGAGAAGCATGTGGAGAAGCCCATAGAGAGCCAAAAGCAACGGGACAAAATATTTCAACAACGTGATTCAGATTTCACTTTGCAAAACTACTAGAAGACTTACAACTGTCAAGACAGGTTGCTCACGTCACATCTATGTCGTCAAGCTCAGTCTGAGGCTGCGCAGTACGCTTAGCCATCGGGAAGTGAGTGCTTCTAATTGACTTCACTTTTTCTCTGTGAAGTCTATGGGGTCGCTGTGTCCATTTCTTTTACTGTCTATGGTTTGAGCTTGAACATGCCCCTGATGTTTGTTGAAAATAATTTTGGGACTTTAGCTTATTCACCGTATTCCCCAGAGTTAGATAAGTCCATACATACCATTCTCATCTCCATGCATGCCATAACTCTGTCTGTCGCACCCATCGCTAGCCTAGCTAAGCACAAAGACTGGAGGTAAATGGCTCCAGTTAGCCTACTGCTCAATAAGTTACAAAAATAAGTACTCAATAAGTACACAATGTAACTATACACATCACAACATGTAAACAGGAAAATGTTGGCATTATTTTGTCACTTATTGAGCAGTAGGCTAGCTGGAGCCATTTATCTCCAGTCTTTGTGCTAAGCTAGGCTAGCGGTGGGTGCGTCAGACAGAGTTATGGCACGCACAGAGATGAGAATGGTGTGTATGGACTTATCTAACTCTGGGGGATACGGTGAATTAGCTTAAGTCCCAAAAAGTTGGCGTGTTCCTTTAAATAAAGGTTAATAATAATAATGTTTGTGCTGTAGTTTTCCCTACAAAATGATGTCACTTCCTGATGGATGATGTCATCAAAGAACTGTTAAAGCTTTTTAACAGTATAGGGCCAGATTTACTAAACAGGGCAAAAGAGCGTGAGAGCGCAATTCCATAAATGCGGCAATGGGAGTGGACAGTTTTGCGTGTGATCTACTGACGACACGCAAATTAAAGAACACAGACGCAGCCGGATCATTTCAATAAATGACCAACGCAATCTACCCGTTAGTTGGTTTAAGACACGCTTTTTTGGGGCGGGAAATAATGGCGCAAACACCAGTAAATTTACGAGTGCAAACCTTAGCAAATCACCTCGCATGATTAATTTAAATGATCTCCTCCCATGAATTTTACACCTGAAAGGGAAACTCCTACAAAATAATGCATATGCAATAAGGTTAGCCAAAAAAATTATGCTAATTTATCACTTAAGTAAATCCTGAAAGTAGTTTTTTAATGCCAAAACAGGGTTTGTAGATCTGAGAATTCAGCTTTTGTCCCCGTTATGATTGAATCACAGGACCGGAATACCAGTTGCCTTGTCAAAAAGCTCTTTATTGTCATATGTCTCGACATAGGAGAGAAACGTGTTGTTATCGTGCCAGCTGTATGTTTCTCCATTCCTCCATTTCTCTCCCCTCTCCCCTCTTCATCCTCTCTTCGTCCCTCGTCCATCCCTCATCTCGTCTCGTCTCTCCTCTGAGTCTCGTCTCTGATCTCGTCTCGTCTCTGAGGCTGGACACTCAATTTGAATATTATATATACTACTAACAGAGGATCTCACTTGGAAGAGACTTCCTTAGAAGGAAGAGAAACATGCGTCCTATGTTTAAAATAGAGCGTATACATCATGCTTACATCAGTTGCACAATCCACTTTCCTTATAAAGAATCAGTTTACAATACATCATAGAACAGATGCATGCTACTGTATGCATCAGTGGAAACATGTTCTATAAGAGTGCACATTCCTGTAACAGATATAGCTCATCCAAGTCTCTCCTTGGGACACAATGTTCAACACTGTCTGACTTACATTGTACATTATACAAATAATTATGAAAAATAATAAAACATAATAATACTAAATAAAAATAACATTAAACAATAAAATTTCGATCTTCAGTCCCTCCTCTGGAACTACGACAGTCAGTTCCACACCGTCACCCCTCCAGTGGCCATCTAGTGGAGCAATAGTGAAGAAAAGGAAAGGCAAAAGAAAGAAAAACAACAAACAGAAAACAAACAAAACAAATAACCCAAACCCATGATATGTTCCCGCATACTATGTGTGTAACTTACGTCTATGTGTACGTATTTAAAATGTACCCCATACATCTAAGAAAGGAAACATTAATGAGTCTTCGCCAGTTCCTGAACTCCTTCGGTAAAAATACCTGAATTCCTTCAGTTCCTGGTTCAAAATAACAAACTAAAACAAACGTTGATATTAAAGAATCCTATCCCTTGGGGTTGTAAATCAGTAAGCGGGTGTTGATTGTTTGTGGGGTTGTGTTTTGTAAGTGGTGCAATGTATAAAATATCCTATTTTACTCTGTATTTTCCATTTTCGGCTTTATCCATATAGTTAGAAATAACCAATTTAACAGGTTTAGTACTTTTCTTTCTAGTAACACATATGATGATGTGTACTACTACCATAAACACAAGAACTCCTACCATAGTTAGAACTATCCAGTCTGACCATGATAGATTTCCTGGAATTTGTGTTAATTTCCTTTCAGACATTAATTTGGCTACTCCATTTGCAACGACAACATGTCCCATTGCTTGAATTCCCTCCTCTTGAGCTGCTTTTACGCTTTCTTTAACTCTTTTAACCATCTCAAAGAGTTCATAATTTCTTTCCTCCACTAAATCATTATTCCACCACTGTGGTTCTAATTGCAGCAATTGCACATGTGGAACATGGATTCCACCTAAATGAAGAGGATAGAGAATTTCAACGCAAAATGGATCAGGAGGAATTGGACACAACTTCCCTCCATATATCATATTCTCACTTATTCCATCATGTAATATACACCACTGTGCTTCTGACACCTGCCATGCACCTGTGGCTTGATCTAAAGGAACTACCTCCCAAACTGCAGATCCATTAAGGGATAGACTAAACATTGTAGAACACGAGCAAATTACCCACTCATGTTCCTCGACACAACAGTCTGTGGTAGAAATCATCGGTGTTTCCCCTTCAGCCCAATATCCATTTCTCCCTAATCTAATTACTGAATTTCCTTGTCTAATACCCATTGATTGGAATTGCCTAACTGTCATTATATTGCGCTGTCCATACTGAGGCCATACCATAATCAAAGGTAATGTTCCAGAACCTGACAAAGATTTCTCATCTATTGCGATTTTGACTAATGGAATATGTTTAGCAGAAGTCAAATTAAGTTGATTACCAAAAACCACTAACAAGGATTCAGCTATTCGTTCAGGAACTTGACCCATCCGAATAACTTGAACATCCTCCACCAATTGATCCTTTAAGTTTTGAGCTAAAAATAAACATGCCGCACGGTGTGTCTCAAAATTAGATGATTTTACTAATGCGTCTGCCAATTCCTTCGCAGCATTATTAAGATGTTGACCCGCTGCTATAATATGTATAGAACCTTGAAGAGCCTCAGTAAGTCCTTTCCCGGTCATTTTCCCTACCCACTGAGTGTATTCACTTAATTGACTCATTTGAGCAGTATTACTAATTGAATTGACAGAACCAAATACCCCCGCTATATCTCCCCATATACTTCGAGGTTTACGACTTCGACTACTCAGGGGATCTTTAGAGGTATAATATTTTACTTCCTTTTCCAACCAACTCCTTATTTGTGTGAAATTTCCACAATAGGACTGATCAAAAACAGTAAGCAGAGACATCAAGTTATAATTGATACGTTGTCGCACCATGTGGGCTTCGTTTATCAAGGTTTTGGTTTCTTTTGCTAACAAAATACCATGAGCTGGCGCAATAGTTGTAGTCGGGCATGTTTTAGCTTTGTTTGTCTTTTCGGCAGAAAGATAGAAACACCGTCCAATTTCCCCAGTTTCTAGTTCAGTTTCACAATATTCATTTTCATCTTCTGAATGCCATACTCTTACATAATTTCCCTTGAATCTTGTCGTTCTTGAGGCAGTATCCCTTAGGAATCCCTCACATGGCAACACTATAGGATAAATACACCCTAGGGTTAATGAATCCCATATTGTAAGCATGTGAGTACGATTCAAAATAAGGTTAATTTCCACATTAGTAGAAGTTATGAGGTCCAATCCCACAATTTCGCATTGTTCTCTTGAACAAATTTCTCGTCTTTGACCACTACTAGAATATCCCCCATCTTTAACTGGCCAGATTACTCTGCTTTTGTAACATTCATGGTGATAGTTACATCCACCATAGATGCCTTCTCGATATTTAGCCAGGTCTTTGTCATTACTTGGCACCCAATCCCATAATCCCCATTTGGAAATAAAGGGTAGAGTAAAATGTTGACCAGATTTCAGAGTTGCATTCCGAGTGATTCCTTGAACTCGAGGAGTCCATAAAGCTTCGCTTCTTTGGTAAATACCAAATAAAATTAAAACCAAGCATACCGTCGTCGTTGTGTATCGAGAATAACTTGCAACCATCTCTAATCAATGTCAATGGAATTGATTCCTGAAATGGAAGCAGAGAAATCATTAACACCACTCCTTGTTACCCAGTCTTTAAAAGTAACTGATGAACATTGCTCATTTTCAGGCCATAAGCTATCGCTATCATTTTGTTCATTCACTAAACAAGGTTTAACTTGTGACCAATGATACCATCTATCTGTCCCTACACCCTTCCCTTTAAGGCAAACACTCGTATCTGTAGTTAAGATTATCTCATATGGTCCTTCCCATCTAGCCTCTAAACCTTTCCTAGCAATTCGTTTGACCATAACAAAACTGCCTAACTCGGGAATGTGTGGAATATCAGTAGTGGTGTGTTTTTCATCCCACTGCTGCTGAGCTTCTCGCACTCTCTGGTTGTTTCCTTTGGTAGCTTTGTCCAGCATAGTGAGATAACGTTTTAACTTTTCTTGGAACAGAGTGGAATCTCCTCCTGTTCCCGCAGGGGGCGGAGCATCAGGAGGTAGAACCATTGCTCTTCCAGTCATCAGTTCAAAAGGGGTTAGTCCTGTTACTCTGTTTGGAGTTGCTCTTAAGTTCCATAGAATAGCAGGCAATAACTTGTGCCAACCTTGGCCAGTCTGCAGAATAGCCTTGGTAAGTGCCGTTTTTAACGAGCGGTTCATGCGTTCTACGAAACCAGAACTTTCTGGCCTGTAGGGGATATGGAACTTCTGTTTGATCCCAATCAGTTTCATTGCCTCCTTCATCAATTTTCCAGTGAAGTGAGTTCCATTGTCAGAATCAATTTCATATGGAAGGCCCCAGCGTGGAAAAACTTCCTCCACCATTACTCGTGCTGCAGCTTCAGCAGTGCAAGTTTTTGTCGGAAATGCTTCCACCCATCTAGTAAATCGATCTATGATTACTAGAATGTATCGGTATCCTCCACTGGGTGACAATGGTCCTGTGAAATCAATTTGAAGATTTGTCCATGGACCTGTGGGTCTGGGTGCATGTGACATTCTCACCTTAACAGATTTTCCCACATTTGCTTTTATGCAGATCAAACATCTCCTACAATAGTCATCAATGTCTCTCATCATTCGCGGCCACCACCAAGTCTCGCTGATTTGAGCTTTCATTGCTTTTGCTCCAGCATGCACTTTTCCATGATACAGCTGCATTAGTTCTTTCCTTGTTCCGATAGGCATTACCACTTGTCCTGTTGGAATTCTCCAGATACCTTGATCATCTTCTTTTGCTCCTGCTTTTTTCCATTGTTCTTTCTCTTCTTCTGTCTCTGTGTGATATGACAGAAGATGCAGCTCAGGATTATCTTTTCTGTTTTCTTGAACCAAGGTCACAGGAGTAGGGGAAAGTAAAGCCGCTTCTCTGGCTGCCGCATCAGCTGCAGAATTTCCTTTGCTTTCCTTGGACTTGTCAGATTGATGTGCTTTTACTTTGACCACAGCTGCTTCTCGTGGTAATTGACATGCTGCAATTAAGCGACGAATTATGGAAGCATGTTGTATTATGCTCCCACTGCTGGTGATGAGTCCACGTCTTTTCCATAGGGCAAGGTAGTCATGGACCACTCCGAAAGCATAACGACTATCTGTATAGATGTTGACTCGACCTCCCTCCGATAGCTCAAGAGCTTCCGTAAGCGCTATGAGCTCAGCTACTTGTGCTGAAAATTGCCCAGGAAGAGCTCCTTGCTTCACAACAGTTCCATCAGCCTTTACTACAGCCCATCCAGTATGTCGTTTTCCATCAATGTAGTAACTGGATCCGTCGACCCATAACTCATTATCTGGATTTTCAAGAGGGATTGGATTAACTGGACCAAGGCTTTCTTCTTCTACCTGTTTTTCACACTCATGTGGTATTCCCTCATGCGGTTCCAGCATCATTGTTGCTGGGTTAAGTGAAGTGTCTCTGATGATTTCCACTCTCAAGTCCTTGTTCAGCAAGGTTGCTTCCCATTTTGCTCTCCTCGCATCAGTGATAGTCTTGATGTTTGTGTTGTTCAACAGCGTTACTATACTGTGTGGAGTGTGCAGTGTGACAGTTTGTGCACCAATCAGATTTTCCACAGCATTCACTGCCCACGTGGCACCATCGAGGGCTTGTATACATCGTGGTTGACCTATCATGGTGACAGGAATCTTTGTGGAAAAGTATCCAACTGGTTTGTATCGATCACCTGGTTTTTGACACAGTACTGCTGAGTAGGTCTCATCTCCCACCCTGGTCCACAAATGAAATGGCAAACGACCATCAGGAAGACCCAAGGCTGGGGCTGAAATCAGTTTCTTTTTCATAGCAGTAAACGCTTCCTCAGCTTCTGGTGTCCATTCCAGCTGTTCCACTCCAGGCTTTCCCCCTTTATACAGATCAATGAGAGGAATAGTGATGCTGGCAAAATCAGGGATATATTGACGACAATAGTTAAAAAGTCCCATCACCTTCCGCATCCCTGTAACTGTCAGAGGTTTTGGAAGTTGCTGCAATGCCTCTACACGCTCTGTTGTCATTCTTCTTCCCTCAGCAGATATTTCTTGGCCTAAATAAATAACTTTAGCTTTGGCCAGCTGTGCTTTGTCGGGGTTAACTTTAAATCCACCTTTTCTTAGAGCTTGCAGAGTAATATTTAGAGCAGATAGATGGCTTTTTTCATCTGGGCTTGCAATCAACAAGTCATCAACATATTGGAGGCAAACACTTCCTGAACTCTCAATTTCAGCTTTTCGCTCAGTTAAGAATTGGTCCAGGGCTCTATGAAATACAACTGGAGAAAGGTTAAGACCTTGCGGAAGTCTGTTCCAGACATACTGGTTTGCGCCGACAGTGAAGGCCAATTTCTCTTGAGATTTTTCATCAATAGGTATAGACCAGAAAGCTGACAGCACATCCAAGACCGTGAAGATTTTTGCATTCCCTGGAATATCATTCAAAATGGTAGCAGGGTTAGCCACAATAGGGTGTGGTTTTGGCGTTACACTGTTAAGTCGTGTGTAATCTATGGTTAATCTATATGAATTGTCGGACTTTTTTTTGACAGGCCAGACAGGGCTATTGGTAGTAGAAGAAGTTCGTCGAACAATTCCCTCAGCTTCCAAGTCTGCCACAATCTCAAAAACAGCTTGTCTTGCTTCTGGTCGAATGGGGTATTGTTTATGAGGGGTATGTATCGGTCCCTCAATAATAACAGGGTCAATGTTGGCTTTACCACAATCCAATTTGTGTTTAGCCCAAACATCTGGATATACGCTACACAGAAGACCCCACACACCGTCTTTTCCCCAGTCTCTGATAATTGGTTTTGCTATACCAACAGAACTTATATTACATGTGCGATCTTCATGTGGTATTATTCCAGCTGTTGTAGTAATTTGACGACTGTCGGTAAATATGATCATGTTTAACAATGGTAAAATGTCCATACCTATAAGGCTTCCTTGTGAATTCGGCCCCACCCAGAAAGGTGTCCATAGAACTTCATCTTCATGTATTTGCAGAGGAACTGGTATACTTTTGTGAAATATCATGATATCTCCTCCAACTCCTTCAACTTCTATGGTTTCATGTGTTGTAGGTAGGTTCAAATCAGTTATGGAGAGTGAGGCTCCTGTATCGATTAGACAGTCACATTGATGGCCCCCTATCAAAGCAGGGATGAAAAGTCGATTGTCTCTTTTGTTACTCTTACAGGGGGCCGCTAATTCCTATTGCGGACGTATAATTCCCTCAATGAGCTGACGAACTTGTGCTTCAGTCCACGTCTTTCCTTGAGAGGTTTTATCATTGTTTTTGGCATTTACTTGTTTAAATGATGGGCCTTTACCTTCTGCTCCACCTCCTTTAGCCCAGCAGTCTTTTACGATGTGGCCAGTCTTTCTACAATTGTGGCAGAACTTCAACATCCTATCTGCGTCGATGTTGGATTGAGCGAATGCCACTCCTCTTCGATTTGGTTTGTTTCCTTCATCCTTGTTTGATCTAATAGCCATCTCTAGACGACCAGCCCATTGCATAATTTGGTCAAACGTTTCTCCTGGATTGACTCCAAGTGATAAGGCTTGTTGGTATTTTGTGCTAAAACCATCCACAAGTGTGTCAGTAAACTGTACATCATCTCTGTCTGGTTCTTTTTTAGCACAGAGGGCCCATCTTTCATAAGCATTCCATTTACGCAAGGCATATTCATCTGGAGATTCATCATCTTTTTGCTTAATCAATGTTACTGATGTGAAAGGAATCTTACCACTGCCCAGGATCTCTTGGATTTCTTTTCGGAACACATCTAAGGCTTGCCAAAGACCCAGGGGTCGTCCCTGGCCATCAACCCACAAGTCTATCCATTGGGCTGTTGTTATTGACGCTGGCAAGCGTTCCCATCTGTCTCTTGGGATTTTAGCTTTCACAATGGTGTGTATGTCTCTCAGTGTCATTTGATGTGCTTCAACCAAGGAATCTAATTCTCGCCAAAACTCTGTGTTTGGATCTTGTCTCTTCAGAGGAGGCAAGGCTGTGAGAATGGCTTGACGTTCTCCTGGTGTGAATGGTCTTTCCTCCATCATCATTTCAGATTGTACTTCTTCCCTTTTAATAGCAGGTGAAGAAAATTCAGGACCAACCTTATCAATTGTTATCATGTCGTCCTCTCTTGTCTCATCGCCCCAATCAGAGGCAGGTGCTGGTATAACTCGCAGCATGTCTCTGTTTGGCTGGGTTGATTTGGATCTGGTTATTACTGGAGCGGCCTGTGCAGATGCAATAAATATTTTGTCAACTGGCCCTCCATTTGGCTTACAAGAAGTTTTACATTGTTCAGGCAAAGTTGGATAAATTGGATTGTATGGAGGAGGCATTACAGTTTTTGCTGAGTTTACTGGTGCTTGCAAAAATTTACTTTCAGCCTCAGCTATTATATTTGTCCAATCTGGATCAAATGAATCATTAATGATTGTTGTATCTTTTTCTGAACATGTAATAGACATGATTTTATTCAACTTGTTATATGCTTCAATCTGTGGCTTCATTGCTTCAACAAGTGGAACTGGACTCCCATCCGCACTGCAACAAATCCCTCCTTGTTTCACAATCCAGTTAGCTGCAAGGATCGGAAAGGCTTTCAGTTTAACAGAGTCTTTTTGGATCATGAACCATCTAAACTGTTCATCCAAAGAGGCATCAATGTCCAGTCCTTTCTTTGAAAACTTGGCTTGTTTTTTGTTCTTCTTTTCTAAGTACCAAGCAGATATTGTTCTGCTATTATAAACACCCTCTGCCATTTTGCAGATGGTCTGTGTCTCTGTGCTTCTCAGCAGCAGGGCTATGTATAGCTTTGTGTGTGCGTGTATGAGTGTGTGTCTATGTGTGTGCGTGACTGTGTGTGTGTGACTGCTGGGGGTCCTGCCCTCCACTCTCTCCCTCTCCCTCTTTCTCCCTAGCTGACAACTCAGAAAACAAAGAAAGAAGAGAAAGAAAACAAAAGTTAAATCCTAAATATTCTTATAATTCTTACAAATTTACAGTTGAACTCAGATCAGTTTCTTCCCCAAATATTGAACAGCTTTACAGTCAAAATCAGAAGGCCAACGATTCTAGCCACTTTTATTCATCAAGGCGCCTTTATACCTTTAGCGTGTTTAAACGTTTTAGGGTTTTCTAAAGCTGCGCACCCTTTAGCGCAGACCCGCCACTTTAAACCGCTTTAATCTCACAGTTCGTTGCACCTCCCCGTACTTCTTCTAAGCACGGTTCTAAGGCCCGAAGGACACATTAGAGATTTTCTCTGCCCCAAAAATAACAAAATTTAAAAATAAAACAAAACTGCAGTCTCGCCGTGTTCCGACCACCTTACAGTCACAACGAACTAATTGCTAAATCGCATTACGGATTAATCTCCCGAAAATTTGACTAAATGGTCTTTTGCACAAAAGAATCCACTTTAAAACCCAGCTTCATTCAATATTTTGGAGGTACACTGATCAGAACAACTCAAGTAAATCACATCCAATTAAATTACTTAAAATGTAACTATGTCTGACACATATTCATTGGCAACACAACTGGTATTTCAAAATAACACAGATCTTTTTAGCAGTTTCAGTCACTGTCTCAACAATATAGATCATCAGGCAGACTTTGAATCTTTAAGAAAAAGAAAATGTCTTACCTGATGAATTGATTGAGACCAATGTCTGAAATGCAGATCCTGTTCGTGTGACGCCAAGTTGTAGATCTGAGAATTCAGCTTTTGTCCCCGTTATGATTGAATCACAGGACCGGAATACCAGTTGCCTTGTCAAAAAGCTCTTTATTGTCATATGTCTCGACATAGGAGAGAAACGTGTTGTTATCGTGCCAGCTGTATGTTTCTCCATTCCTCCATTTCTCTCCCCTCTCCCCTCTTCATCCTCTCTTCGTCCCTCGTCCATCCCTCATCTCGTCTCGTCTCTCCTCTGAGTCTCGTCTCTGATCTCGTCTCGTCTCTGAGGCTGGACACTCAATTTGAATATTATATATACTACTAACAGAGGATCTCACTTGGAAGAGACTTCCTTAGAAGGAAGAGAAACATGCGTCCTATGTTTAAAATAGAGCGTATACATCATGCTTACATCAGTTGCACAATCCACTTTCCTTATAAAGAATCAGTTTACAATACATCATAGAACAGATGCATGCTACTGTATGCATCAGTGGAAACATGTTCTATAAGAGTGCACATTCCTGTAACAGATATAGCTCATCCAAGTCTCTCCTTGGGACACAATGTTCAACACTGTCTGACTTACATTGTACATTATACAAATAATTATGAAAAATAATAAAACATAATAATACTAAATAAAAATAACATTAAACAATAAAATTTCGATCTTCAGTTTGCGCTGGAGCAAGCTGTTAGTAAATCTGGCCCTTAAAGGGATAGTTCACCCAAAAATGAAAATTTGCTTACCCCTAAGGCATCCAAGATATAGGTGTCTTCGTTTCTTCAGTAGAACACAAATGAAGATATTTAACTCCAACCGTTGCTGTGTGTCACTCATATAATGCGTGTCAATGGGGTCGAATTCTATTAGAGTAAAAAAAAACATGGACAGACAACTTCAAATTAAACCCTGCAGCTCGTGACGACACATTGATGTCTTAAGACACGAAACGATTGGTTTCTGAGAGAAACCGAACGGTATTTATGCAATTAATTCACCTCATATCAGATGAACGCTTCAGCTCTCCAGACTGCCATCACATCCTGTCAGTGAGGTCAAATAGCAGCCGGGTCATAGATATGTATACGTAGATCCTCATTCGAGCGATCCACACCATGATCCACGCAGGCACTAATGAGGAATCTATGTATATATCTATGACCCGGCTGCTATTTGACCTCACTGACAGGATGTGATGGCAGTCTGGAGAGCTGAAGCGTTCGTCTGATATGAGGTGAAATTAATTGCATAAATATCATTGGGTTTGTCGCAGAAACCGATCGTTTCGTGTCTTAAGACATCAATGTGTCGTCACGAGCCACGGGGTTTAATTTGAAGTTGTCTGTCCATGTTTTTTTTACTCTAATAGAATTCGACCCCATTGACAAGCATTATATGAATGACACACAGCAACGGTTGGAGTTAAACATCATAATTTGTGTTCTACTGAAGAAACAAAGACACCTACATCTTGGATGCCTTAGGGGTAATCAGAAAAACATACAATTTTCGTTTTTGGGTGAACTATCCCTTTAATAGTTAAAAATGACAAAAGATTAACATGAGGAAAGTTAAGGGCATTGGATTTTTTTCAGATTTTGTCACTTTATTCTAATCTGAGATCTCTAGATGAATACAATTGATTTTTTCTTCATTAGATCTTCCTGGGGCCAATTTAACAGCATCTGCTTCAGTTATTCTGGAAACAGACACAGTTCAGCTGAGCTGTGAGAATACTGAACATCTGAAGATGGAGACGTGTGTCTTTAGCATAAATGGAAGAGAAAGTAACTCAGAACTGGGCACATCATGTCAGCTCTCACTCCCTGCATCTCAGATCATTAAATGGTCAGAAGGTCAGAGTTCATCTGTGAACATAACCTGTGTCTACACTGTGAATAAGTCACAAGATCAAACACCATCTCCTCACTCTGATCCAGTGACAATAACAATCCAAAGTGAGTCTTGTTATATGAATGTATTGATAATCTGTTTAAAAATGCATTTATATCAAAAAAACACCAAAGTCCTTTACATAAATCTATCTACTGTGATTTACTTAAAGACTGTATTGATGTTTGCTTTAAATAATATCCCTGTACCTTCCCTGTATCTCCCTGTAATACTGTTAAATTATCTTTACAGTTTCAACACCAGATGCACATGTTATGCCAGCCATGACAACCTGTGAGTAATTGAGTTTGTAAAATCAAAAAGACATCATTCTTATTCCACATTGAATGATGTGGCAATTGTTCATTCAGGCTCATTATTATCTCATTATTTTACAATCTGTTTTTTTACAGCTTTACCTTTAATGTCCACTTCTGAAATGTACAGTAAATTACTAATAGCTCTTGTTATTCTGGATTATTAAAACTGATTCCCCGTAAGCAATGTGTTATGTTTATATTAGCAGACCCATATTCCAAGTCAAACCTGCCAACCAGCACAACAGAGGAAACCATATGTAAGTTCATTTTTTTATTTTCTCTGTTGCGGTTCGGAAACAACAGACCATAGGAGATTCCAAGTCACAGTTCATCACTTAGCACAGCGTTCGTGGCTCGATTCGTCAAGACTGTTTTCCAAGATGGCTCCTGTCTGTATACGCGTAATGTACTGTCTTTATAAAGTATCTTCTTATTAAACCGTTTGTACATTTACAAAGTTCTCAGTGCTTCGGTTTGCATGTAGGGACCCTCATTATGCTACCGTGTTAGTGTGAGGCTATTTTGAGCCTTGTTAGTGGTATTAACTAGCGATTTAATTTGACTTATTCTATGCCCCATATACTAGCATTATAAACTAATCTGTTTTTAGAGATTAAACTCTTTAAATTCGATTTTCATGAAAACACATCCCAGAGAACGATCTACTCGGTAACCATGTATTAATTACCCCTAGGTTAATTTTTCACCGGAGTTGTCCTTTAATGGGATTTACTGAAGCTCATTATTCAGCTTTATGGGTCTATGATATGGATTATTCACTCTTGTAATGTTTCTCTGTACAGCAGGATTCCATAAATATTTAGTTTACACGTAGATTTAGGCTTCAACTAAGTTTAATGGTGTACCGCAAAAATATTTAGGAGTGCATATTAAGTAACTTAGAGCCCATTTACGTCAAAACTAGGCTAGTTGTAACTTGCGCACAGCTGGTGCAACAGGTGTCCTGACTGGAAAGCTATCCGTTCCTTTATCCATAGACGTGAAAAGCACCCCGGGGGCATTATAGGGATCTGATATGTTAAATATATTACGTTTTGCTATGTAAAAGTCTATGTCTTTTGAATTAAAGTGCACAGTGAACTCCGTTACCTTGAAACTCATGCTGGAGCCGGCTGTTCTTGCCTGCCAAAATGGCATCGTAAACAGAATGGGTCACGTGACCTCCGGAGCTCTATTGAAGCACTCGGTGAAGAGTGTTGATTATTGTAGCCAATCACAGACATATTTGTTGTGCGCGTCAACACAATGGCCAATCAGAGATGTGCACTTGGATGGCTGAAATGCAGAGCACAAATTCTGAGTATGGGAGAGACACCATCGCCTACTTGGCTACATGTCATGTCACTTTCACTTTACTTTGATTATGCTGCTTTCATTAAGTGTTTATGAATTGCTTAAACTCATTTAGCGATGGAAGCATAGTCAGCTTTAAGATCTTTTGTAAATTATTCCAAGCAGCGGAAGCATTATATTTAAAGCCTCTTTTTCCTAGCTCTGTTTGAACCCGAAGGAAATTTAAGGTGTAACAAATCATTTGAGCGAAGATTGTAACAACAGACATTTATATTAGAAAAGCTGAGAGACAAGTAAGATGGAATTAAACCACAAATGGATTTATAAATAAAACAATACCAAATAAAACTTCTTCGGATATACAAAGAAGGCAACTCAGTTTTATCATATAAAGTGCAATGATGTGCTCGATAGCTATAACCAGTAATAAAACGTAAAGCGCTATGATACATTTGTTTTTTTTTTTTTTTAAGTAATGTACTGGGGCATTCATATAAATCTCCATAATCTAATACTGGTAAAAAAAGGTTGCAGAAATATTTCCTTCCATTAAAAGATATTAAGGATCGGTTTCTAAAATAAAAACCCAATTTAACTTAAGTTTGGAAAGTAGTTTATCAATGTGTGGCTTAAAAGTTAGTTGACTATACTCAGGTACTTGAGTATAACTCGCAACACTTTCTATTTTTGTTCCTTGGGAAGATATAATATCAGGAAGATTCTTTGGTAGAGCTTTTGAATTTGAAAAGATAATTAATTTAGTTGTATCTGTATTTAAAACCAAGCTGACTTAGGCGAGACTGTACAATATCAAATGCTGACTGTAAATAATAAAGGGCTTGTGAAACTGATGAAGCACAACAATAAATAGCAGTGTTGTCTGCATATAGATGGTACATTGCATTGGGAATGTTATCACAGATATTATTAATATACAAAGAAAATAAAATGGGTCCCAGAACAGACCCCTGGGGGACTTCTTTAGAGACTGACAGAACAGATGAGGTACAATCCTATAAAAACACACTGTGTTCTCGCTGAATGGTAGTTAGCAAACCAATTAATAGCATTTTCAGAGAGACCGACAATGGCAAGTCTTTTTAAAAGGATGTCATGTTAGTAAGCAAATGGGAAGTCACATATGGCTTATGAGCTGAACATGCATGGTCTCTCTTCATCATAATTTAATTAAAAAATATCTTATTGTGGATTAGTTTACCAATTGTTTTGTTTATCATAGTTACAGCTATAACTTTTAATTTAAAGATTAATGCCAGTCTTTGTAGGCAATTTTAATTTTATATACATCCTATGATGTTCTCACTGCAGGTTCAACAGCAACGCCCACTCAAAAAGTGTCACGAATGGACACAACAACATGTGAGTAAAGTTAAGTGTTCAATTAAAACACATAACTAACATTACACTTCTTTCATAGTTTGTTTATTATAACTCATATAGCTCATTATTTGCAATGTATTTTCAGCAGTAATGGCTACCTTTTCCACTATTGAAACCCCAACATTGACCAGAACTGGTAAGTTTACTAAACATCAGTAGAACATCATATAAGAAAAGATTGTGGAATGTCTGAGAAGTTAATCTGGTGATTGTAGCCATGGAGTCTTTCAGTGCAGTGTGTATTGGCTATAACATAGCTGTGTATAATCATCATGCCTTGGTCAAATATGATTTCATTTGAGGTATTTTCTGATGCAGATGTTCCTAATGTCCACATTTCAATTGTTCATACTGGATCATCATCATACTTCATTTTTTAAATGATTTGACTCATGTATGAATTAGATGTTCTCTTTCAAATCTCTGTAAAACATTTACATGCACTCAACAGAAGTAAAACAAATCTACACATGTACATACTCTCCCCCAATTCTTTTGTGTATTACTTCAATTGTCACATATACAAAACAACCTGATTAAACTTTACCATAATGCACATAAATATAGATTAAAGTGTTGGTTTTGTTTTTACCCAGGCTTATTTGTTTTAATGATGGTTTCCACTGGTGTTGGTGTCATTTTGTCTGGACTCATCTGTCTGTGGTTTGCATGTAAGTCAAGTTTTTTGTGTGTTTTGGTGTATATACTGGCCTTTGTTTTGTTTTGTCAGTATGACATATAATGCTCATTGTTTTGTAGGTCAAAAAAGACGACAATGGTACGTTTTTTTCATGCATTCAATTCAGTCTGAATTATGACAAAGAGCTTGTTCATGAAGGTTAAAACATTTGTTAAAACATTCACCTTATCTGATATATGTATGTACATTTACATTTACATTTAGTCATTTAGCAGACGCTTTTATCCAAAGCGACTTATGTATGAAAAGATGCCATAAAGATCAATGTTTGATTCTTAGCAATACGATGGGATCAATAACATCAGATGTGCCCAGTCAAGGAATCGCTATGGTGAGAATCTGTGCATTTACAATCTTTAAAATCACAAGGTAATAAATATTTATAATACCATTTGAGTAAGAATGTCTTAAAGAATAACATAAAGGTCCTGTCCTTTATGTTTTTAGAGTTCTGGACCTGCAGAGACATATTCTCTGATCACTTCTGTACCGGCCACATCTCAGCCCATATCTGTAGGTGAGAGAACCTCATTCTCAGTAAATGATCTCAGATAACGTGATGCTTAGTAACAGATATCATGAGAGATAAATAAACCTGCTAAGTTAAAAACACCATACAGTGACCACAGCAGAAGCTGGTAGCTACCATTTCTTCTTTCAAGTCTTCAGCAGACCAGCAATATTAGCCACATCTTCTCTTAAAGGAACAGTTCACGCCCAAATGAAAATTATTTACTCACTTCCTTGCTGTTCAAAACCCAAAAGTCTTTCTTTATTCTGTGGAACACAAAATGAGCTATTTTATAGAATGTTTACACTGTCTATACAATAAAAATATAGCTCTTTCAGTCTTTCTTTAAAAAACATTTTCCCTTACAGTTTGAGCAGGGTATAATATTTGTTTCCCGTGCAGCAAGCAGGGCAAAGTTGGTGGATCTCTCTCCAGGAGGGAAGAGATTTCTTGTTTCAGAATGTGAGCGGTGCTCTCCTCTGTCTGTGAAGAGAGAATGCTGTTAAACGCTGGGGTTTCATTACAAACTGCAGTCTGTAGCCCTGCATTATTGCTGAATATTATTCAGCATATAGCTGAAACAGTCAGCCAAGCTGACTCGTAACTCGTGAGTGTTCCCACCCGAGCCGAGGAGGCGCTGATGGCACCCAGCTGGCTCATTTGTGATGCAATGGCGCCGGGCTCGACCGGAGCACCCCTGATGGGCCTCTTCTTACTGTTGGGGAGGCCTGATAGGTTAAGCCAGAGCACGTGCTCTCCCACCACAGAAAGTGCCATGGAGTGCCCACAGGCTTGAAAGGCCTCACAGGCATTGCAGAGGACGAGGTCGTTGACAGTGACAATCTCCTTCCACAGGTGTTGGTGAGGGAAATCCTTTGTCCAGCTGTTACCCTAAGTCGTCCAAAATTTGGAGAGAAGAAAAGTTTAGGGCCCTGACAGCCAAGGCCGAGGACTTGTAGGCAGTCTGGAGAAGTGAGGCAGAAAAACAATTCATTTTGTTGGGCAAGACCGGCTTCGGGGGAACGAGCAGCCCGCTGTGGGGGGGATTACCCATGCCGAGACCTGCCATATCCTTTACCTCAAGGCCCGCGAGACCATGTTTTAGATCGCCCCAATTATGTCTCGAGGAAGGGGAAGAGTTGTTTCTTCGGGCCGGGAGGTGGTCCCAGCAGTTTCCCATTGTAAATGTCACTTTCCTGGTCGGTGGCGCTCTTTGGGGCCGACCACTCAATGATCACACATGTTCGCTTGTCCAGACACTTCCAGAAAGATGAACTGGGATAAGGCCACGGGGCCGTTAGCCTGGGGAACGCCAGAAGGCGCACTGTCATCATCGCCAGAACCCCATCACCATAAGCTCATACGGAAGAAGTGGGACAAATATGAAATTCATCACAACTGCTGCACAATGAGTCTGAAGAGATTATTCTGCTGTGCAAAGTGTCAAAGCTTAAAATACATTAAAGCTTTATGAAAGAGAGCTTGTTCATGAAGGTCAACATGTTCTTTAAGGTGATATGATGCTTCTGTGTTGCATTACAGGTGTTTTGGTCAATAAACAACAGAAAGAGGAAAATACAAAGGAAAATGAGGTATGTGTGAATACACCGTCTCATCACAAACCCACATAAACAAGTAAGACGTCCATCATGAACCGAATGCCAAGATATTTATTCTGTCTTTTCTATCTTTCTGTCTTCTTCCTTAAGAATGTTTACCACCTGTACAGCACGATCCCTGACGAACAAGTTCACTCAAACGCAGGGGATCAAGTCTACAGTTTGGTGCCCTGATGAGCCTCTGTTGTTTCATTATGTACAGTATATCCATTGCAAAGTATTTTTACTTGCAGAACATTTTTAATAGGTGGCTCCTATAAGGCTTGTCAGTAAACTGTCACCATTATGTTTAGCTAAGGTCATTCCATAGAAAAAAGGTTAAATGCCCCCTTCGCTATTGCTTTAAAACATTATCCACATAAAACTGTCATTTATAGATGAAATTGTTTACTTGCGTTTTGGGATGTAGCTGCTGTCAGATCCAATTTAGTGTTGTCAGTCTTTTTTAACAGTCTATGGATCCAATACAGTTGAAACTTGAAAGTTCATCTTTTAACAAAAGTTTCTTTACAAACTCTCAATTATACTGTGCCTTTATTTTTCAAAATGCAGTAAAATGCTCTGAGCAAACATAATTCTCCAACCAGATCCGGGATGCCATTAAAAATAAACCATTCACCTGTTCCTGTGAAAGTGTCTTTCTCAAGTCTGCACAGAGATGCACACAGATGCTGTTTAAACAGTCCTGTAGTCAGCAGCGCATGGAGTAGCTACTTCTTAAATTTAACAGGTATCTATATTCTGCTTGTGCCTGTTCAAAGCAGGTGTCAGCTGATAAGCGAGTAAGCGCCAGTGGGCGGGGCCTATGGTCAATGATGTAAACTGATTCGACGATGTCTGACGCCAGGTTCTAACAATATCCAAGTGAACAGTTCCCTTTCAAGGGAACTTGAGCTGTGCCGAGTCGCTGTGGGAATGCCTCTGCATGATTACGTCCTGAAGCACATATGCAACTAGATGTTTTTCTCGCGCATGAAGAAGTTGGGTTTAAGGCTCAACGTCAAGAAAAGTGTGCTTCTTCCAGCTCAGAAAAGCACTTTTCTAGGACCATGCAGGCACGTCTCTCTCCTGTTCATGTTGCTTCGATTCTCTCAGATGTAAATGGTATAAAATTAGACCAACAGCTTCAAAGACTGTTGGGTCTCATGGCTGCCGCATCCAACGTGATACCTTTTGGCCTGCAGTAGATGAGACCCCTGTAGTTGTGGCTCAAAACCAAGGGGTTCTTTTCACAAGGCCCTATGCTGGGGGCTCCTTATCACGCCATGCTAATGACGAATGCTTCCCTCACAGGCTGGGGGGGGATCATGAGTCAGCTCTCTTGGCACATAAATCGGCTGGAGATGATGGCTGTATCTAGTGCTCAAACACTTCCTCCTAGACCTGAGATGCCATCATGAGCTCGAACAGACAACACATCGGTGGTCTCATACTTAAACCATCAGGGGTCTGAGGTCACGCCACCTATACAAACTGACTCACTAGATCCTCCTGTGGGCCCAGGGGAAACTGCTTTTTCTGAGGGCAGCTTACATTCCTGGACATCAAACCAGGGAGCAGACATCCTGTTGAGGCAGGGGCTGAGACCTGGGGGAATGGAGAATCCATCCTTAGGTGGTGGAGCTCCAGTGGGAGAAGTTTGGTCAAGATCTGTTTGAATCTCTAGAGAGGACACACTGTCCACTGTGGTTCTCCCTTATGCATCCAGCTTCTCTAGGACTGGATGCTATGGTACAGACATGGCTGAGTCTATGTCTATATGCCTTTCCCCCGATCGTTCTGCTCCAGAGAGTTCTGGAGAGGGTTTGCCCGGACCACCCCAGGTTCTAGAGTGCAAATAAGCAACGACTTCACACAGACAGGCACTTGCTAGTGCGGTGGCGTGGGTATGGGGTTCCCAGTGTCTCGATGCAGCTCGAGTTCCCTTGAAATGGATTGTTTTAGATTATGACTGTAACTTCAGAGAACGAGACGCTGCATTGCCTTGCTCCCTGCATGCCTGTGATTGACTTGCTTCAGCCTATCAGAAGCCAGTGCTGTTTGATTTTGGGTGTGCTTTATAGTTTCATGGTCGATGACATCACCCGCCTATGCCGCTCCGTCACGTCATTGGACTGATTTCATACGCGCTTCACGACATAATCCCACAGTGTCTCGACACAATGTCTCATTCTCTCTTCAGAGAACCAGGGTTACAGTCGCAACATAATACATTTTTTGGAGCTTGGATATATATATATATATATATATATATATATATATATATATATATATATATATATATATATATATATATAATCTTTTTTTTTCTTTTTTACTGTGGATGGTTTTATGCTATGAAACAGACTAAAAGACTGCTTATATGTCAATTTTATGTTTTCATGTCATCATCAACTGTAAAATACTATCAAATGTATGGGTTTTGTAAGTAAAAACAAGGAATTATCATATATTATCATGAATTATATATATAGTTATGATGAAAAACAGTAAAAGGACATTCCATGAAGTCCCATTTACGATTATATTTTATTTAATACATTTGCTTCTTATTATGTTTGTTATGAATCATGTACATGAACATGTTTTGTGTTGCATTTTAAGTTATTTAGTTAATGATTATTGCATTGTTTCAGTGTCTTTGTGTGTATGACCCTGTGCACCGTTTAAACATGAGTATATAGTAAATAAAAGTTGATTTTGGGAAGTCAGTTGGTATGCTAACATTATATTATTAATTAAATATACAGTTTTACATTTACAATATACAAGCACAAATATGCCGTAACGTAAACACTGCAAACACTCTCACAATATTTTTTGCTGCCGCTTTTTACCTTAAATGTAAGCTGTGCACTGATAAAGCTATGATATATAAATAATGTCAGATTTTATTGCTTTCATGACTAGTGCTAACATTCAAGTTGAGAGAAATGAGAGATCTCTGACTTATTATAACCCAAAGATTACAAATAGTGCAGAGAATTGAATTAAATGACAGAAAACTGATGGAAAATATGTTTTTATTTACATAACATGGCTTTCCTTTGATGTAAAGGGAATACGCAATTAAGTTATTTTCCAAGTACTTTTTTAGGCAGGCAAAACTTATAAAGTTTGTGAAGAATCCACATCTCATCTTTTGATGACAATGTATGCTATTCTTACAAACAGCACTGTGAAATATTCCTATTTTGTCACGTCATGCATCTTAAGACTTCAAATGAAATGCCGAATCAATCTGAGAAGCAGGCAAATAATAATTATATAAATTACATTTCTGCTGAGTTTTGGTCTGTGCTTAACAGTACAGATTAAGACTAAAGTTGAGTGTATGAAAGAACCTTGAAGAACAGCTACAGGGACTGCGGTTAGCTGTGACGGCTCGTGGCGGCCACTCATATCCAGGTATTCACTGGTCCACATGTAAGAATAAAACACTCAGCACATTCTAACACTGTCTTTGACGGTAATAAATATCATCTATCTTCAGTAATCCAGACATCACTAAGATGATTTTGTCTCAGTGGACAGAGACTTCATGTTTGGCGGAAGCAAGGCTCTCTGATTTGAGTGTATAGTAAGCCTAATGGGTCAGGGCAAGGGGTCAGAGGTCACCTGCTGACCAGGAATGACAAAACTGGGAATAAAATGGCTACCACTGGAAAACTCAAAGAACTCGCTGATCCACATTCCATAGCGTTTTCCTGTTGGGAAAATAAATAGTTACTGTTAGCAAGCACAAAGAAAAACTCATTTGGTAGAGTATTAAAGGTGCAGTATGTGTGTAATATTGACATCTAGCGGTTGAAATGGGGACATGCAGTCCAAATTCAAAATATTGGAGCAATGCCCCTTCCTCCTCAGACTCCACACTCACACAGGTTTCCAGATTGAGGAAGCACAACAAGAACAAGTGCAACTGATAACAGTGATCCTGTTTTCCGCCAACTGCCAACCTGGGGTGTCGAAATACTAATTGTGTAAATTGGCAGTGGGCGGGATCAGGGGATCACCCAGACCAAAACAAAAACAGACATTCCTAACTGGAATGCCTATTTCAAAGTAGAATAATTGGCATTAGCAAACTATTTGAACTTAACACTAAAAGTCATGACCACACACATACATTTACACACTTTACAGATTCAACTTTCAGCTACAAAATGACTCAAAATGAGATGAAGGCCTGCAAGAGTTGTATAATTGAAGAGTGAATGGCCCACTAAAACTTTTTGAGTGTACTTCCTTTCAGTCATGATGTGGATAAGCATTATACATTCAGATTGAATGGGGTTCTACCCACATAAGCACACTAGAAACTTTACTATTTATACAACATAACGCTAGCGTGACTCTTGAGTCCAGGGGAGTGAGGTTTACACGTACAGCTCTTACTAGCCTACGTCCGTTTCATCTGGGTCCCCGACCAAAGATTTTTCCAAGTCGTTCATTTAAGCCATTAGTCGAATAATCACCTTTTTAGGGTCCTCCTTTACCCTCCCGAAATGATCCCACACTTTGGATTTCCAATTACCACACAAGTAAAAAAAAGACAATTACACGCGAACCAGCCGTGTTAATGATCTTTCTGTCATGGAATGTTTGACATTGCTACTTCCTGTGGAGTTTTTTATTTCTGCGACCAATCGACCGGTTAAACTTCTCACGTTTGGTCTACTACTAAGGGGAAGTCCTACTAGGTCTACTTTTTTTTAAACCCATTTATTTTATATATTTAAAATAAAATGATGGTGATGAAGTGCATCTATGATATGGTTATTATATATAATACACACAAACAAAAACACTCTCTCTGTACCTCTGGATGAAATGGATGACAGGACTGTGGCCGTCTGCGGTCCTTTTGAAACTTCAGTCTGTCGCACTTCAGAGACTCATTATGTGCTCAGAGGTCAAGGCTGATAATTATACAAACACTCTTGTTAAACAAGCTAATGTTTTTAGTTTATGAAAGGATATAAATGATCTCAATGGGCTCCATGGTAACCGGAGGGGCGGAACCACAGACACATTTATTCTCAACAACCACCATGAACAGGTTACTACTGGGAATCTGCTGAATCACAAACGTCCTGAGTGGGGAAACACACACAGATATGAAGAAGTGAATTTCTTGTACACAGTAGCTCTAAAAGTACTTTTCATTTGCCTGACGACAAATGCAGGTCTGTCCTATTTTTTTTTCTTCAAAAGTTTAGAAACCAAATATAAATGTACAATACATTTCTGCACATCAAGGTTAAAAATGAAACATCCAAACACTAAAACATGGCTATATTGTTAAAGTCACCATGAAATCAAAATTGACGGTTCTTGTTTTCATGGATTATTGCAGTATTCTTAATACATGCGCCCTCATAATACTTAATCAAAATAACTTCCTCTCCCTCTTGCAGCTCATCTCTTCTCTTCTCTGATGATGTGTTCACTGCCGTGAGGGCGGGGCTACCTGTCACTCACATGAGATCCACCAATAGCAAACCACAACCATCCAATCAATTCCCCATGGACAAAATCAAGTCTCGCCCCACATTTTTCTTGTTCGAGAAGCCTTTCCCCTTAGATAAACATCATAATAGGGAAGAAAAGACTATTGAAACTTGCCGACTTTAACAAAATCATATAATTAATTATCTCTAAATATACAGGATATCTCTAAATACACATTATCTTTATCTAATCTGTATATGTTTAATCTAAATAATATCTTAATATTATCTATAATAAACAGCTTTTGTGATATTCTTTATAAATATGCCTCATTCCGATCATTAATGATATGCCTCATATCATTTCATATACTGTTTATTTCCGATAACACTCATTATTGTCTGCATGACATTTAGCCACACACAACACTTTGTCAGAAATAAAGATGTGAGAAACAGTGAAGCGCAGCTCTGCTTAATGCTGTCAGATCATGCTATCTTTACACAATCATATTTAGGTGTCAAGCTCCCACTGAGGGCAAAATAACCACATACAGACTAAAACAGCTTTCAGCAGAAAGGAGTCAGTTATGTGGCACAAAGTTGAGTCTCTCACAGTTCTAAACAGACACTATTTACTTAGAAGCATGACGGTAACAAAAAGTGTTTTTGTCATATGTTCACATCTTGTATATTAAATATTTTTACTTTCTATTTTATACTTTATGTTAAATATATGTGCCATATAGGTCGGATTAGAAGAGTATTAAGAATTTTGATAACATTTATAATTAACTAAACATATTACTAATCAACATGTTTTCATGTTATACATTTATAATTTTAAGATCACAAAGTGTTTTTATAAAGTGCTAGCAGGTGTGTTTAATGGCACTTCAGCTGTTGCTTGACTGATAACTTTAGTGAGAGGAGCTAAAGTGCATTTTCACAAAGCAAATGCTATCATAGCAGCCTTTTTAATCCATATCACTTTAAAGACAGCACAATGTGTCATCAGAACATGCAAATGTGTTAGTGTTGCAACTTCAACTCACATCAGTATCGTTTCAAAGTCATTTGTGTTTGCCACTTTCACTCATTTATGCTGTGCATTATAAATAAGCATGGACCCTCATAGATATACACAGATGTTCTCACCGAATACAGCCATTACAGTCAATGTTCCCTGTGGTTTCTTTGATGGTGCGTTCAGAGACAAAGGCTGGGTATTCTGTGTCACATGGCACCATCATTGTCCTCTGAGCTCTCTGGGCTGCACACATGAAAAAAGTTAAACTCAACAATCTGCTTTAATGCACATCTCAATGTATATTATCATGCTCTAGACTTAAAACACACTCAATTATATATATATATAGTTCTAGTTCACTATATAGTTCAGTCAATAAACTCTAGAGGCATGCAATCTGCAAGCAATCCTCCAGCAATGAGATTGCTTGTTCAACATTTAAATAGTCTGGTTTGTTGCTTGCTGTGAACGATGCAGCGTGCTTTCAGAGTTACCTCGTACCTCTCCCAGCTCCACCTGCCTAGATCTGCTATGGGATTTATGTATGTCTTTTTTTTCAGCAGCATATCTTTCATGCTCACAGCAGCTTGTCAATGTATCTATTAGCAAGCAATAGCAAGTCCATACTTGCTCTGCAGCAGCAGCGTAGTAGATCTAGTCCGCCAAGACCAAATAAATGAACACTGCCATATTTAATATCGTGCTAAAACTATAAAATGATTTTTTTCCCCCCAAACAAACAAACAAATAAATATTTATGTTGGGAAAAAATCTTGTTACTAAAATACAGTAACTATGGACAAAATTATCTTTAGAATTAGCTACCATGAAATACTTTCCCTAATTTACAACTGAAAGAATATATCTTTATTAATATGTATTATAATATATTGTTTTTGGTCTGCATTATGGTCATGATAGCCGACATGACAGTGTACATAAACTACATTTCCTGCTATGTGTGATTAATATGCCATCACACTACAGATGAATCGAGATTTATAGTCCTTTATTAGTCCTTTATTAGATTAAAATCTAATATCTATTATACATCATGTGGAAGAAATGGAAAATAACAAGGGCATGCTCACAGGAGCATGTAACCCCATTAACATGTCATATATGGACTGATACCGTTGACTGTCGAGTCCCAGTTCCACCAGCTATACAGGTTAAACTCCAGCAGAAATCTGTGATAAAGAAGCATTCTCATTCAGAAACACAGACTGAAAAACCCAAGCTGACAATAATAATTATAAAGCAAAAGGGTTATATCTCACATGACAAGTTCTGTCAAGAGCCATTTCACAGTGGTGAAGGGCTGAAAAGAAGAGCGCAGCATGTCAATGGAGACAGGAAATAGAATCCAGAGGCACTGAAGTCAAACACTATAGCACAGATGATGGCGTACTCACATCCAGTAAAGTGCGTGCGCTGTCACTGCTGCCTGCAAACTCTTTACAGAGAGCCTGATAGTCATACAAATTAATCCTAGCAGGAACAAAAGCAGAAGTAGATTTACTACTAAACTCAACCCCAGGTTAAAGCCAGAGGATTTAGAGTAATGTTGCTGTTTGAGCATGAAAAAGGTCTGAAAAAGTTTCTGAACAATTGTAAGTTGTCTCAATTGTAGTTTTCTTCTGTGAATGTACACGCAACAATATTCCAACTTTAAATAATTCCTTCCCATGGCATAGCCTATACAAAAATAAATAAATAAAGGGGGCGAGGCCTGGTTAAGTTGAGTTAGTAGTGTGTTGAAACTCCTAGGCTGCATCCGAAATCACATATTTCCCTACTTTATAGCAGGCGAAAAACAGTATTTGACAAATAAAAATGTCCGAATTCACAGTACTCATAAAAGAGTAGGCAAAAAGTAGCTGGATGACCTACAACTTCATGTGAGATTCTGAAGTGTGCCACGGGAGATTTTATGATTGGCAGTGAAGCGACGTAACTGACACTGGTAGGTCACATGATAATGACAACATGGTGAATGTAGTACGTCCAGATTATATTCATACTACACACACTCAGGTGCTGGTACAGGTGCTGGTCATATAATTAGAATATCATTAAAAAGTTGATTTATTTCACTAATTCTATTCAAAAAGTGAAACTCGTATATTATATTCATTCATTACACACAGACTGATATATTTCAAATGTTTATTTATTTTAATTTTGATGATTATAACTGACAACTAAGGAAAATCCCAAATTCAGTATCTTAGAAAATTAGAATATTGTGAAAAGGTTCAATATTGAAGACACCTGGTGCCACACTCTAATCAGCTAATTAACTCAAAACACCTGCAAAGGCCTTTAAATGGTCTCTCAGTCTAGTTCTGTAGGCAACACAATCATGGGAAAGACTGCTGACTTGACAGTTGTCCAAAAGACGACCATTGACACTTTGCACAAGGAGGGCAGGACACAAAAGGTAATTGCAAAAGAGGCTGGCTGTTCACAGAGCTCCTGTGTCCAAGCACATTAATAGAGAGGTGAAGGGAAGGAAAAGATGTGGTAGAAAAAAGTGTACAAGCAATAGGGATAACCGCATCCTAGAGAAAATTGTGAAACAAAACCCATTCAAAAATGTGAGGGAGATTCACAAAGAGTGGACTGCAGCTGGAGTCAGTGCTTCAAGAACCACTACGCACAGACATATGCAAGACATGGGTTTCAGCTGTCGCATTCCTTGTGTCAAGCCACTCTTGAACAACAGACAGCACCAGAAGCGTCTCGCCTGGGCTAAAGAAAAAAGGACGGGACTGCTGCTGAGTGGTCCAAAGTTATGTTCTCTGATGAAAGTAAATTTTGCATTTCCTTTGGAAATCAGGGTCCCAGAGGGAAGAGAGGAGAGGCACACAATCGACGTTGCTTGAGGTCCAGTGTAAAGTTTCCACAGTCAGTGATGGTTTGGGGTGCCATGTCATCTGCTGGTGTTGGTCTACTGTGTTTTCTGAGGTCCAAGGTCAACGCAGCTGTATACCAGGAAGTTTTAGAGCACTTCATGCTTCCTGCTGCTGACCAACTTTATGGAGATGCAGATTTCATTTTCCAACAGGACAGGACCTGCACACAGTGCCAAAGCAACCAGCACCTGGTTTAAGGACCATGCTCGCCTGACCTTTTGTGAAGAGAAAGATGTGATATGCCAGACCCAACAATACAGAAGAGCGGAAGGCCACTATCAGAGCAACCTGGGCTCTCATAACACCTGAGCAGTGCCACAGAATGATCGACTTCATGCCACGCCGCATTGCTGCAGTAATTCAGGCAAAAGGAGCCCCAACTAATTTATTGAGTGCTGTACATGCTCGTACTTTTTATGTTCATACTTTTCAGTTGGCCAAGATTTCTAAAAATCCTTTCTTTGTATTGGTCTTAAGCAATATTCTAATTTTCTGAGATACTGAATTTGGGATTTTCCTTAGTTGTCAGTTATAATCATCAAAATTAAAAGAAATAAACATTTGAAATATATCAGTCTGTGTGTAATGAATGAATATAATATACAAGTTTCACTTTTTGAATGGAATTAGTGAAATAAATCAACTTTTTGATGATATTCTAATTATATGACCAGCACCTGTATAGAATGTACTTTTTTAACGGTCGTAAAGTATTTACAAAGTAGTACCTACTCAAGAGAGCATGCAATTTCGGACGCAGCCCTGGTTATGGTAAAGGAGTGACATTTCTGAAACATGCTCGAAGAAGTTGACTAGTTGCAACAAACTGGTCCAGCCAGCCAATCAGAGCGCATTGTGCTTTTCAGAAGGAGGGGCTTCATAGAGACTGAAACTAAACAGAGCATTACAGGCAGTTTGGGAAGAGACATGCTGCAACAATGTCAAATATGAAAAAAATCATGTTAAGCATGAAAACCAATTTCCAAAAACAAGATCAAGACTTTGAAAAGGGCATTATATTGACTATTTAATTCTTGTATTTTTGAAAGTTTAACGCCACTTCCGACACTGCATTTGGCGCCATATTTTAGTGCTAAGTTTAAATTGTGAAACAACATGGTGCTAAAATGGATTGACAACCAATCTTATGCTGCGTTCACACCGAACGTGAATAGAGTGTCTGGCGCAAGTGATTTCCATGTTAAGTCAATGGAAAGGCGTGTTGACGCGCGTCTGGAGGTCCTGCGGCGCGATAGATGCGTTTCGCGCGGCGTGATGGACGCGATTATGCCTCATTCGCGCGCCCAATTCGCGCGAATTGAGCATCTTGAGTGATACGCGCATTATTCGCAAGTGCTGTTTTTTGTGCATTCACGCGTTTGAAGCGAATTCACGAAATAAAAAATCTGAACTTTGGTGTCAATTCGCGCCGCGTTAACCAATCAGGAGCCTGCTCGCTGCTGTCACATGTTAAAGTGACATGATGAGAAACCCTGCATAATTAAAAAATACTACTATTGTGTCACACTTTTTCAGGTGAGAATGTAGTTGTTTAAAGCTCAAATCCGTGGTTTATTTATAAAGAGAGCGCCTATTTAAAAAAATGATCTTGTGTTTTTGGAGTTGTGAGATCCAGGCGATCACCGGGCGCTCAGCGCTCATTAACCCCGGCGAGAGCAGGCTTTCCTCGGCTAGTCCTTCTGCCGTCTGCCGCTGGCTCTGATGTCCTGTAGTGGTTCGTCTTGTGTGGATCTAACGGGCGATCTTTGGTGTCATGAATCTATAATTTGTTGTCTGCCAAATCATTTTGACTGAGGGCAAAGTTTAAAATGTTTTAAGGATATTTAAATATACATGCAGTGAAGATAATGTAGGAGTTGTCTGGACCACATGTGAGTGGCTATTAATGTTTAATATAAATTTTTAATGAAAATGAAAAGAGGCAGAGTGGTGTTTTATGACTTATTTCTCCTGGAGCGCCTTGAACGCGCGTCTATTTCGCTTCAAACGCTCAATTTATACGAATGGATTTAAAATGTTCAAGCGTCCAACTAGACGCGGTAGACGCGATTTTGCCGCTCTATTCGCGTTTGGTGTGAACACAGCATTAAGCTAAACAATGCAGGCCTCATTAAATATTTATGAAGTAAAACATCAGATTTATTTTTTTTAAATCTTAATATCACTCAATTTAGAAAGGTTTTTGCTTAAGACAAGAAAAAACTATTTGCCAATAGGATAAGAAAAATAATTCAGGATATATTCTCTAAAGACAACAGGACAAATAATCAATTTATCTTTTTTTATGAATGTTTAATGATGAAAAGTGATGAAGAGATATGAATATTTTTTTTATAGATATTAAAACAGGTTGCATACTCGTTGCATGCTGTACTTGTCCAACCAGACTCATTAACCTCATAAATATGCAAATAAGAGTGTTTACACTGGGTTTACAGTGAAACATCTTGAAGACTGACTATGCAGGTTAATTAATTTGACAAACTAATTACAAACCCACGGTTAAAATATGAACAGTGTATACTTTCATCTATCTGTGTGTGTGTGTGTGTGTGTGTGTGTGTGTGTGTGCTTTCATCTCTCACTTCTTAAATGAGCCCATCAGAAGCAGTTTGTTCATGACAGCTCCTTCCACTTCTCCAAAGAAGAGGTTTGTCTGTGGGAAACACATTATGGACAGTCATAGTCTCCATTTCATATCAATATTAGTGAATGGCAGTATGTAATGTATGTAAACTGTCCATATGCAATACCTGAGAAGTGTCTTCAGAGACCAGGATGAAGCCATTGTTGTCTATGAGATAGCATTTAATGTCCTAATATGAGCGATAAAGGTAGAATATTTTGTTAAACCTCCACTGAACTTTTCAGAGCATATTTTCAGTTACATTTTAAAATGTATTTTCAGGCCAAATGCAACAAAACAGCAAACTAATATGCATTTTATATCTTTTTATACCAAAGCCATTAATAAAAGACATAGAATTTAAAATAGAAATGCTATAAGGCATTGTCCTCTGTCATTTATCTAGCAAGTCTGTCATGTTCCAGAAATGCCCATTGTATAATGAGTATGTGGAGAATACAGGCCATTTTATGAGCTCCATCATTGAAAATATGGCCAAAGGCAGAGAAACAGTCACATTTACCTCATTATCACAGCTGATGGTACATTTGCCATCCAGAGCATTACACTGCGTGGAGTGGACAGATGCAATGGCAAAGACATGAAGCAAATGCATACATTAATGTTATTTATATACAGATACGTTTATCTAGCATGGTCTCTTGTACATTATTTCTCATAAACAGTGCTCTTATGCAGCAGCTAATAATACACGGTTCAACACATCAGTTGTAGAAGGTCTGGTCTGATAAATATATATTTTTATATTCTCATGAGCATATATTTCTGTGCTTACCTGCCGACTGGCTGTCCAAAATTTCCTCTGAAAGAATTCCAGCTTCATTTGAATTCCCACAGCTTTGGGTGTCATAAAAACACATTTAATATAATATAGCTGTGCTCAGTGCATTTTAGCCAACAATATGTTTAAAAAACAATATATTATGATATAATCACATTGCTCCAAAATAATAAAACATGTACCTGCCACTATAGGAGACTTCCTGTCATCAAGTAGTTGGATAGCAGTGCTTGCCAAAACCACACTCTTATTTTCACCTCCTTTAAAAGAAATATCACAAATGAACACAAATGCCCTTATAGTATGTACATCAATGAACATTAAATCTGAAAAAAATGATAGAAGTAATGATTCTCAACTGCTGGTTTATGACCCAAACATGGCTTGCAGGTCTGTTCTGAGGGGTAAAGCAATGCTAATAAATACAAATATTAAACTAACCATATAATCATATATAATTATGAAAGCAAAATTAGCAGGCTTAAGAACTTCCATATCTATTTTAGCTGTCGTCAAAGTTTACATGTCCAATAAAAATGTGCTATTAGGTGCAAATTCATTTCTCACTTGGTACAAAGTAGTTCAGTTAGACCGATGCCAACATGGACAGGTCAAATGAGTATTTAAAAAATGAACAAAAATACAAAAGGTAATAGAAAATATGGTATATAATACTGGTTCATAATGAAATTCCAATGTTGAATGTTTTGTTTGGAAATTTTTTGTGATGGGATATCCACTGGATCCGGAAGCTATATCCATTCCTCTAAAAGACATGTCATAACCACTAGAGGGCATCATTTATTTACATAAATGTTTATAAGCACACATCTATTAAGAGCAGCTCCTTCGTTTGCATATTCAGATCAAAAGCTGCATGGATTGAAACAAACACTCGGTTAGATGATAAAACAGAGCTCATTTATAGCGGTACAGGCAGATGAGGGAGAGTGTTTGATCAGAGAGAGTTGGGAGATCAGCGCTGTCTGTGATAAGGAGCCCAAGAGCTGTTGAGTGGGATGTAATGATCCTGATCTGTCTCTCTCTCTCTCACACACACACACATACGTTGCGTGAACATAAAAGTAGGGCACATTAATTACAGGCGAAGGAAAGAGAGATAAGCAGGCAGTCTGTGTGAGGAAAGTAGTACAGTGCAGCTAGAGTAATAAACCGCACTGATGCGCTATTACATCAACAGTATCCAGCTTTCATTAGACGGACATTTATTAGTGTGTCATAAAACTGTAATTCTGAAGATCCACCTGAAATACGAGTGAGTGAAATTATCTTTGCAAAACTAGTCAGTTGTAGGATATGCTAAAAACGTGGTGGAGCAATGGGTGAGTATTAGTATTAAACATATTGAAATCTAACAAAATATACTTAGTTAACATATTTAAAATAAATATATTTAATATTTAATAAATGTAAATACATTTTCATAAATATATATATATATATATATATATATATATTATATATATATATATATATATATATATATATATATATATATATATATATATATATATATATACACACACCGATCAGGCATTACATTATGACCACCCTCCTAATATTGTGTTGGTCCCCCTTTTGCTACCAAAACAGCCCTGACCCGTCGAGGCATGGACTCCATAGACCCCAGAAGGTGTGCTGTGGTATCTGGCACCAAGATGTTAGCAGCACATCCTTTAAGTCCTGTAAGTTGCGAGGTGGGGCCTCCATGGATCAGACTTTAATGTTCAGCACATCCCACAGATACTCGATTGGATTGAGATCTGGGGAATTTGGAGGCCAAGTCAACACCTCAAACTCGTACTCCTCAAACCATTCCTGAACCATTTTTTGCTTTCAGCATGGGCACCCTGACTGGTCTGCGGCTATGCAGCCCCATACGCAACAAACTGTGATGCACTGTGTATTCTGACCAGCATTAACTTCTTGAGCAATTTGAGCTACAGTAGCTTGTCTGTTTGATCGGATCACACGGGCCAGCCTTCGCTACCCACATGCATCAATGAGCCTTGGCCACCCATGACCCTGTCGCCAGTTCACCACTGTTCCTTCCTTGGAGCAGTTTTGATAGACACTGACCACTGCAGACCGGGAACACCCCACAAGAGCTGCAGTTTTGGAGATGCTCTGAATTTGGCCCTTGTCAAACTCGCTCAAATCCTCACACTTGCCCATTTTTCCTGTTTCTAATACATCAACTTTGAGGACAAAATGTTCACTTGCTGCCTAATATCCCACCCACTAACAGGTGCCGCGATGAAGAGATAATCAGTGTTATTCACCTTCACCTATATACACAAACACACATCATTTTTTAATTTTCACAACAACAAAAAAAACAGTTTTTCCTGAAAACGTGACTGCAATGGATAAAATCATACACTGAAGTGTAATTATAATGAAATTAATGTTAACTGAATTCTAACAAATTTTAATAATCATTAAGTGCTTTTTTGGTGCACGGAGTCATCCTTAAATGCTTATGGTGCATGACATGAAAACTTTGGATGTGTTGTTGTACTTGAGCATCATACCTGAACTGAAGGGAATGGAGTACACGAATGTGCCGGGCACCTGCTCTGCGGCTCTTTTATACCACAGAGGAAAGTGATCTGCGTTAAAGACGCCCTCCCTGTCTTCAGCGGTGAGGAAATCTCTGCAAACACATGCAACCATAGAGGATACTTTACTTCATCATTTATGCTTATTGAGGCTTTTTAATTGGCTAGTGTAATAAGATCAGAATCCGGCGTCATTAGTCGATCATTTGCATTAGGACTCACTGATTGGTCAGCTGTTCGGGAACCACAAACAGGTTGGTTCTGGAAAGACCGGTGCGAGTGCCGAGGAAAGCGATCTCAACCCCTTTATCAGAGTTCCTGTTAATAAAAACAAACAAAAAACAGTTTTAGACAAGACTGCCTCTAACATGAACAAAGCTTTCCTGCCCAGTCAACCAACACCATTCACCAAAAAACTATAAACTGCAAGAGACAGACAGAGGGTGGAACGTGGTTGGTCTAATAAAGAATGAAATATAGCTATTTAAAAATTAATTTAGAGTAAAAGTCTAAACCCACTCAGACTTATTGAGGGCCAGTCCAGTCCAGTATGCTTCTAAGGGAGCGGTTACCACAGCATCAAACAGAACCTGCTGAATCAGCTCTCTGTCACCTACAACACAAGAGAGGACATTTACACACTCCATAATACTCATCGGACACAAACTTTAATGAGGACAGTGTTTAAACGGCAGTGGGGCGGCAGTGGCTCAGTGGTTCATGTAGGTTGTCTACAAACCGGAAGGTTGGTGGTTCGATCCCCGGTTCCACCTGACCAAGTGCCGAGGTGTCCATGAGCAAGACACCTAACCCCAGCTGCTCCCGACGAGCTGGATGGCGCCTTGCATGGCTGACACCGCCGTCGGTGTGTGAATGAGTGTGTGAATGTGAGGCAAAATGTAAAGCGCTTTGGATGGCCGTAGGTCTGTTAAAAGCGCTATATAAATGCAGTCCATTTACCATTTACCATTTAAACGACTGACGTAATTTTGTAAGCAAGGTGTAAGACCTAGATGAAGGACAATGTTGCAAAACTTTGTAAGAGCATCTGCTACTGTAAATGCTGCAGTATGATGATACGACCAATCAATTGAGCTCCTTTAACTGAAAACTGAGCTGAAAGTAAAATCGTTTCAGCGGCAGAACCACTTGATGAAAGATTATGTAGACAAACATTTCTCTTTAGAATAAAATCCACTGATGAATCGATCACAATAAGACCCGGAACATGCATTAAGAAAGTAAACAGGATAAATGTTGAGTTCATGTTGATGTGAAGGATCATCTGAAATGCTGCTCACATTTGAGGTGTGGTTTACGGCTGGTCATGTATAGTCTGATGGCCTGAACTTGACTCAGGTGAAAATGCTCATGATGCTCATCTGTGTTACAGTACGTCCTGAAACAAAAACGTAAAAAAGCAAAATATTTGAAACTATGCGATTCATATCGGTAATAGAGTGTCAATAGAGGTATTTACCATTCATCAGCAAGGGCAACATCTGGTTGCTCCAGATCATGTAGACCTAAAAAAAAAAGGTGTGGATTAGAGATTATAGAGGATTACAGATGAACGGGAGGTATCAGGAACACTCCTGGATACTTATGGAAAAATCAGAGAAAGAGGGACAGATATAAGTGACATATTATATGTCATTATATAGAAGGAATAAATAATTCAGCAAATCTGAGGTATTATAGTTAACTAAAACTAAAACCTTAATAAAACGTTTTCTTTACTTGAAATTAAGCGAACTGCAATAAAATAAAATCCAAAATATTTAATTTCAGTTTGTGGTCAAGAAAAGATTTCTTATTTTAATTTAGTCTAACTTGATGTACTAAAATAACTCAAATTAAAACTGAAGTAAAAATGAACAAACACTACACAGACATAAAAAAAAAAAAATTATAATACAAATGTCAAAAACATGCTACTAAATGCTATTAAAATTGAAATGAATCCTGGAAATATAAAAATGAAAACTAATTAAAAATGTCAATGAAAACAAATAGTTCCCTTTCGAGGGAACTCGCACTGCATCGGGACGACGCTTTGGGGATGCTCCCTTAGCATCAGCGAATCTGAAACCAGAATGCCAACTAGGCCAATCCGATTGGCGTGCGTGATGACGTCATTGTGACGGCATACCCGGAAGTATAAAAGGGGAGCTGGAACGTAATGGCGGTAGTTATTGCTCTTCAGCAAGCGCTATCTGTCAAACTGTCTGTCTATTTACTGTTGTATGTCAGTGAAAGTGTGTGATTGAAATGAAGTGTGAAAAAGTGAGAGAGTTCAAGCAGTGTGTGCATCCTTGCCCTCGCTACATGTCGGGCTCGGATACACACCTGCTGTGTGTGCACTGCCTGGGCGTTCAGCATGCTCGAGCGGCTCTCGAGGGAGCCGCTTGTGAGCATTATGAAAGCTGACGCTCAGAGTGCTCCGCTCTCGGCGTGAGCCCCGTGGATCGGTCCCGCATCCGCCGAGGCGGTGCGGCGAGGCTGGTCATGGGGCTCACGGATGGACTGTCAGCGGGACTGGGACTGCTGAGGCATTTTCCCAGTCTTTATCTGACAGTTCAGATGTTCTTCTTCCCCGTGTGGAAGCCCGCGCTGCGGCTTCTTCCCCCGGGGCGGAGGACGCGATGTGTGAGAGGTCTGATTCTGAGGAATTAGACGTACTCAGCATCGAGGCAGTCAAAGTCATAAGCACTTCTTAAATATGCAAGATTCCATCCACGCGATTGCTGGAAAAAAAAAAGGAAAAAAAGGCAGCGCGCAGGTTATGGGTCTGCAATTAATGTGAACACACGCGATCGGTGTGCATGAGATACTGGTTGGCTTGACGGACGAGTCCGTATAGTAAAATAAATCAGTATTTGTCTGATATGGCTGCATTTAAGTCTGAGGATTTAAATGAGATATTATCTGACTCTGAGGAGTTAGATATTCAGTCATTTCAGACCATGTTTCACTGTATTGTGTGACACTGTTTGGCTTTTTTCTCGAGGGATGAAAGCCAATTGTATTATGACGGCTTGAACCACGTTGCTGAGGCAACGCGGGGTCTATGAGTCCGTATAAATACAAATAAAACAGTGTCGTCTGATTAATTACGGCTACATTTAATTCTAAGGAATTAAAATTAAATATAATCTAACTTTGAGGAGTTAGATATTCAGCCTATCATTCAGACTATGTTTCACCTTATTGTGGCTGCATTTAATTCTGAGGAATTAAATTAAAATATTATCTGACTTTGAGGAGTTAGATATATTTTTTATTCAGCCTATTATTCAGATCAGGTTGCACGGGTTTGGTGATTATGATGGCATTTAATTCCGAGGAATTGAGTGTCATGTTATCCGACTTTGATAAGTTGGATACTTTAATTCTGTCACCCAAGCGTGTTTAACTTGTGAACTGGATATTCATCTAAGATGGAGCCCTCCTGAAGTTGATGTCGTTCTCGCCGCCTTGTGGCCTGCGGGACACATCAGTTTCAGGCAATTGCTAATCGCAGTGTCCGCTCTAGGGTTGTGGCCCTGTTGAGCTGCTCCCTTAGATGAGGCCCCCTGCTGGCCAGCCCCCTCTCCCGGGTAGGAGCGATCGAGGTCGCCTCCCCTGTGGAGTTTTCGGGAATCGATGCTGTGTTCCCGCCGTCTAGTACGCTTCGGGCCACATCGTTTCCCCGTGCACGCGTGCTGCACCAGCCGCCTCTAGCAAGACTTGCGGTGGTCCAGCAAACGCGTACGCACACCGAAAATCTTCCTCGATTTCGCCCTGCCGGTAAGCCGCTTCAGGGGGTCGGGGAGGAGGCTCGGTTGACACCCGAGACCGGCCTCGAGAGGCTGGTTCCCTTAGCAGATTATCTCGGCGCATGGTTATGCCTCCGAATATATCAGCTTGGGGCCTGCGACTGTAGGAAGGGGCATACAGACTGCAGTCCGGTTACCTTCCCCTGAAGTTCAGTGGGGTGGTCTGGACGGCAGTGGTCCCTGGGCAGGTTCGGGTAATGGAACAGGAAGTTCACTCCCTGTTGGTAAGGAGGCCACAGAATGTGCTCCTCCGCCAGACAGGGAGTCCGGGTTCTACAGCCAGTACTTCATAGTTCCTAAGAGGGATGGCGAGTTGCATCCAACTTTAGACCGGAGGTACTTGAATCGTTCTCTGAGGAGATTCAGATTCAAGATGCTTAGCATTTCCTCCATTGTGATTCAGATCCAGTCTGAGGACTGGTCTGTCACGATGGGTCTGAAGAGGACGCATACTTCCCTGTATCCATCCTTCTGTGTCACAGGAAGTTCCTGAGGTTCGCTTTTTGGGGCAAAGCGTACCAATATCGGGTTCTTCCAGGCGGCCTGGTCTCTAAAATGAAGCTAGGCCACAGCATCACTGTGAAGCAGTTTAAGGCTGCTGGGGCTCATTGCGGCTGCGTCCAACAGAATATATCTTGGCCTGCTGCATGAGACCCTTACAGTGGTAGCTGGGAATCAAGGGGTTTTCCTCGGGGGGGAAAACCATTCTGTATGATCAGGGTAACGCGCAGATGCCTTCGTTCCCTAGTCATATGGAAGAAACCTTGGTTTCTGTCCCAGGGGCCAGTGTTGGGAGCGTTCTGTTGCCGGTAATCCGTTTCAACAGGCGCCTCCCTCACTGGCTGGGACGTGGTTATGGGAAGTAAACCAGGTGGCTTTCCTTGAGGGGAAATCCATTCTGTATGATCAGGGTAACGCGCAGATGCCTTCGTTCCCTAGTCATATGGAAGAAACCTTGGTTTCTGTCCCAAGGGCCAGTGTTGGGAGCGTTCTGTTGCCGGGAATCCGTTTCAACAGATGCCTCCCTCACTGGCTGTGACGTGGTCATGGCGGCCGCTTTGCGAGAGGTCTGTGGGAGACCAGGCATTTCTCCTGGCACATCTACTGCCTGGAAATGCTGGCGGTCTACAAAGCTCTGAGGAGCTTTTTCCCGGACCTCCGCGGCCACCATGTACTGATACGGAGGTAAACCAGGTGGCTTTCCTTGAGGGGAAATCCATTCTGTATGATCAGGGTAACGCGCAGTGGCCTTCGTTCCCTAGTCATATGGAAGAAACCTTGGTTTCTGTCCCAAGGGCCAGTGTTGGGAGCGTCCTGTTGCCGGAAATCCGTTTCAACAGACGCCTCTCTCACTGGTTGGGGCACGGCAGGGGGGTTTGAGGTTGCGCCCTCTTTGCAGACTGGCGCATCACATCCTCCTGTGGTCCCAAGGGAAACTGTTGTCCATCAGGGCAATGTATGTCCCGGGGGTCCAAAATCAGGGAGCAGACATCCTGTCGAGGCAGGGGCTGAGGCCCGGGGAGTGGCGACTCCACCCAGAGGTGGTGGAGGCCATATGCAAGAGGTTCGGCCCAGTGGAAGTGGATCTGTTTGCGTCTCGAGAGACGTCCCACTGTCCACTGTGGTTTTCCCTCACGCATCCAGCTCCGCTGGGGCTGGATGCCATGGTGCAGACGTGGCCGAGGCTGCGTCTGTACGCATTTCCCCCGATTGCTCTGCTCCCGGGAGTCCTGGAAAGGGTCCGTCGACAGGGGGTCAGTCTACTTCTGGTAGCACCCTGTTGGCCGACTCGAGTTTGGTTCTCGGATATCATAGCTCTGCTAGCAGGTCAGCCGTGGGAGATTCCTCTGAGGAGGGATCTCCTATCTCAGGCGGCGGGTACGATATTTTACCCCCGCCCGGAGATTTGGAACCTGTGGGTCTGGCCCCTGAGGGGACCAGGTTCATAGAGGCTGGCCTATCGGCAGACGTGATAGAGACCTTACTCAGCTCCAGGGCTCCGTCTACGAGGAGACTGTACAGCTTCAAGTGGAATGTATTTTCCACTTGGTGCAGAGAACGTGAGGTGGACCCAGTTAACTGCCCAGTGGCTTCAGTGCTGGAGTTCCTCCAAGATCGTTTCTCTGCAGGGCTTACCCCGTCCACACTCAAGGTGTACGTGGCTGCCATTGCGGCTTTCCACACTCCTTTGGGTGATGGGCCTCTGGGTAGGCACCAGCTGGTTGTACAATTCCTCCGTGGGGCTCGGAGGATGAGGCCTGCGGCTCGGTCCAGAGTTCCAACCTGGGACCTGGCAGTGGTTCTCGAAGGATTGGCTGAGGCCCCCTTCGAACCATTGGAGTCGGCTGGACCAAAGGATCTGACCCTTAAGGTGGCTTTTCTCCTTGCCATTACCTCTCTCAGGAGAGTGGGAGATCTCCAGGCCTTGGCGGTAACGCCGACCTGCCTGGAGTTTGCCCCGGGAGGAGTAAAAGCCATCTTACACCCTAGGCCGGGCTACGTGCCTAAGGTGCCATCAAGGGTGGTCAGGTCATTGGTCCTGCAGGCATTTCATCCTCCGCCTCATGTGACGGCGGAAGAGGGGAGACTTCACCTACTCTGCCCGGTTAGGGCGCTCAGAGTTTATTTGGCGAAGTCTGCACAGTGGAGGAGATCACAACAACTGTTGGTGTGTTTTGGCTCACCTAAGAAGGGATTGCCTGCGTCTACTCAGACAATCAGTAATTGGATTGTCCAGGCGATTACCATGGCCTATCAGGTGCGCAGTTTGCCTTCACCTGTGGCCGTGAGGGCTCATTCCACCAGAGGCATGGCCTCTTCGGTGGCCCTTCTTTCTGGGGTCCCCTTGCAGGATATCTGCGAGGCGGCCGGGTGGGCTACCCCACACACTTTTATCAGGTTTTATAGCCTGGATCTCCCTACGACGCCTGGTGCTAGGGTGCTCCAGTCCTAGCTGTGCCCGGTTTCCGGCTTCACACTAGGGCAGGCGCTACCCTTCGGTGTGGCCTAGTGGGTACTCGTTCCCCAAAGCGTCGTCCCGATGCAGTGCGAGTTCCCTCGAAAGGGAACTGCTCGGGTTATGTATATAACCCTTGTTCCCTGAGAAGGGGAACGAGCACTGCATCCCGACGCCACACCTCGGCGCGCCTGGAGCGCATGCTTCAGAGCAATTACTACCGCCATTACGTTCCAGCTCCCCTTTTATACTTCCGGGTATGCCGTCACAATGACGTCATCACGCACGCCAATCGGATTGGCCTAGTTGGCATTCTGGTTTCAGATTCGCTGATGCTAAGGGAGCATCCCCAAAGCGTCGTCCCGATGCAGTGCTCGTTCCCCTTCTCAGGGAACAAGGGTTATATACATAACCCGAGCAGTTTTTCAATTATATGAAAATAACAAGGAGCAATATAAATACACCAATACAAGTCTAAAGTATTTGAATTGCTCCTACATTGTTCATAAAAATATGCAAATTGTCAATGAAACATTCATGATATTTTAACATTTCTCTGGGTTAAATATATTTTTAATTCCCACAAAGGAAAATGAAAAATCAACGAACTGTTTAACAATGGTGGAAAGAAAACTTCAAAAAAATCTCCAAACTTTAAAATATCAGACCTTTAATAGGACTGCTAAATAATTTATAGAAAGAAAACTAATAAAAATATAAGTGATACAAAGCTATAAGACGAGAATATATATTTCAGCATTTTACCCATAAAAAATAACTTGCTTTAGCAATGGTTTTCATAAGTCCTGCTAATAAAGCAAATCCTCACCCGCTTCTAGAGAAACATTTCCCTTGAAGAAGTATTTTCCGTGTCCTCTCGAGAGCGCCACACCTACACTACAAATCACACAGAAAACACCATTTCAAAGTCACATTTTCATCATCACAATGTCACATCCTTTCAAACAGCATTTGTACAAATGTAATACAATTATAAGCAAACATTTGTGAAACATTTACATATACGAGACATAACCTACCTAAATGGAGTTCCTTTAATATCAGTGTAGAAATAATCATTGTGCATTGTCAAGACACGTTTCTGGTGGGGAACAAATGTAAAGATAAGATTATGAAGTTATGCAATCACTCATGTGAGGTGTATTATTTATATTTTGCTATTAAACTAATGTTTCTTTTTAATAATATGACACTAGCAACGTATATCATTAATCTGGAATTGTAAAAGTAAAAAACGTTACCCCTTTGTCAACTGTTCTTTTTACTTCCATTGAAAAAGTGCCAGTTCGTCTGTTCACCATTGCTGTGCGCAACTACAAATAAACACATTTATGAAGCATTGAAGCAGGACTTATTCATTTTAATACTGTATGTCAACAGCAAAAAAACACTTCATGCAAGTACGTGAGCCTAATGTACAAACCGGTCCGAGCACCTGCAATGCATTTGCGTATTTGCATAAAGTATGTTTCTGGTCTAAAGGCCCATTCGCACCTTGGACGATAACTATAGCGATGACAAAGATATCGTTTTTTCAGAATTCATCCTGCTTTAAACAGCTCAAGCATTTAAAGCGGCCGACGATAAAACTGCAGTTTGTGCTTAGAATAAACAGAAGGATAACGTCCGCTGTTGTTGACACTAATATAGTTATCTTTATAGTTATCAGTCTTGGTGTGACCAGGCCTCGTCTAAGTGTATTGTATTGTCTGCACTCATTGTGTAAAAACACAGAAACTGGTCCATACAACATCCTCTGTGTCCTCCCATTCCACCTCGGACAGGTCCACGCTGCTGTAACTGGGTTTCTTCCTCTTTTGGCCCTCCTGATACTGCAAGAAGAGACACACAGAGGACAGGAAGTGCTTTAGAGGACAGCAGTTAGGAATTGAGATCATACAGGTAACACGATGGAGACAGAAACGTACAGTACGTGGTGATAGAGGCCATTAGTCTAGCGTTTTTCACTCCTGCTCCTTGACTTTCCCACAAGCACTGCGTATATATGGTGTTTGATCAGATGATGAAGCATGTTGAAGGTGCTGTAAACAATTTGCTCAGTTTCACCATTTTATCAACTTCAACCACACAGCCTCTCTCTAAAACGATCAAAGCAATCCCAAACGTAGTAAATGATAGACAGGCACAAAGCATTTCTGATTGACTGGTTTTCTGATTGGATTAAAAGCGTGGATCGCTTCCTTGACTCCTTCATTTACTGTTTACAGAGTCTGGTGCTGTCACTGAGAGAGGTGTGACACATATTTTAGTGATATCTGACAGTAGTCGGGACATTTTATGTGTGGTATTCTCCCCAAAAAATGCTTACAGAACCTTTAGGGAAACATCCAACATGTGCAGTGCTGAGGGACTCCAGGAGCAGGATTGAGAAACTGTGGTGTAAGGAAATGAGTTTTGTTTACACACTATCAGACCAGCCAATATTAGGCTTATAGAGATCTGTGTCAAAATAATCTGTCTAATCAGTTTTGCTCAGATTGGTTTTAATCAGTCAATGGCTCTGTTCCAATCCCTAATGAGATGCTTTGCTGTCTACGGTCTACATAGGCAGCATCCTAAACTGAAATGGAACCTCATAAGTAACTGAATTCAAATAGCATGTCAACATTACAGTTAAAGGTATGCAAATAGTGCTCTTTACATGGAGAACACGAGAAGCCACTGAAAATACTGTGATTTTTTGCATCACTTATAATTATTATTTATATTTTGAATACATTTTTATTTTTATATTTGCAGTTTTTATTTTAAATTTGGTTCACGTTTTTTTTTATTTTGTTAGGTGCGAAGGCACTTCTTGTATCTGTTAACGCAATCTCTCTACTTTTTCAAACTCCGAAAGAATTAGGTAATCTAAAAATGTCTTTAATTACTCATTGTTGCAGTTGGTCTGATACTCCCAGCCATGCTTGCAAGACTCATCATGCAAGCGACTCTCTTTTTCTCTTGCAAGACTCTTTTTTTGTACTCGCAGCTATGTTTTTTATTGTTTTTTGTATTTTTAAAAATAGTTCCATTTAAAGGAATACGCCGACTTTTTGGGACTTTATCTTATTATCTTAAGTCCATACATACCATTCTCATCTCTGTGTGTGCCATAACTCTGTCTGACGCACCCACCGCTAGCCTAGCTTAGCACAAAGAGTGGAGGTAAACGGCTCCAGCTAGCCTCCTGCTCAATAAGTGACAAAATAACGCCAACATTTCCTATTTACATGTTGTAATGTGTATAGTTACATTGTGTACTAAGATCGACGGAAAATGAAAAGTTGTGATTTTCTAGACCGATATGGCTAGGAACTATACTCTCAGGCACTGCGTAATATCATTGCGCCGCTGCACTCATGGTACGGCACAAAGTTCTTTGATCATTACACAGGAATGAGAGAATAGTTCCTAGCCATATCGGTCTAGAAAATGGCAACTTTTAATTTTCAGTCGGTCTAAGCACACAATGTAACAATACACATCACAACATGTAAATAGGAAAATGTTGGTGTTATTTTGTCACTTATTGAGCAGTAGGCTAGCTGGAGCCATTTACCTCCAGTCTTTGTGCTAAGCTAGGCTAGCGGTGGGTGCGTCAGACAGAGTTATGGCACAAACAGAGATGAGAATGGTATGTATGGACTTATCTAACTCTGGGAGATACAGTGAATAAGATAAAGTCCCAAAAAGTCGGCATGTTCCTTGAACTTAAAAAATGTTTTTCAGTTTTCGTTTTAGTACTTTACCAGTAGTTGTTAAAACATTTTAAAATTACATTTTGTTTTATTTAATCTGTATTTCAATGATTAGTTTTACGTTAACAATAACAATACTGCAAAGCAAATCAAAATATTAGATGAAAATTTTTTTTTTAAATTAGATGGAGCTATTTTCTATCATGTTCTATATTTTATTTTAAATATATGTAAAAAAAAAAACTTGTTGCAATGTATCCTGGGATTTGCATGAATGATACATACGTTATACAATGTCCAATATCAATATTAAAATCCAGCATAAATTTGCTCTCAAGGTGAGAGTTTGCCTATAATGTCTAAAAATGCTGCCTAGATGGTCAACTAACTTGGGTTTGGAACAGAGCCTAAAAAAACTGAATAAGAATGTTACTTTGTGTGCACACTTGCATCCAGTTCAGGTCATAATAAACAGTCTTAACCAATGCTACTTACACTAATAATACTCATTTTAGCATTTACCACATTTAATAACAGTAAACACTGTCCCTGTTCGGCAACACAGAGTCAGTGTGGTCTGTAAATACACACACTCAGAAGCCTTGACTGATGCACACCACCGCTACGCAAACACAAACTGATACACAGCAGCACTGGAGCCACATTACGACGAGAACACCAACACGTTCACGACACAGAGACGCACAGTCACGCATGGTGACTGAGAGCGGGGTGAGGGGTGTCCCTGCGAAGGGTGAGTTACCTCAGTGCTCTGATCAGCCCTGGCAGGCACATGAATGGGCTTTTATTCCTGCATGCAATATATCAGAGGAAAAGGGTTGGGATTACAAAAACTACATCTCCCATGATGCACTTCAGCGTCCCACCAGCGCTCTCACAAGCACACACTGCATGTGTGGGTAGATTTTACCTGAGGCAGCTTTTTTCTTTTTTTTTTTGGGTATGGACGTAATTGAACATCTATTTTATCATATTCCTAATATAGTTCTAATATAAGGCTGTATATGGGCCCAGAATAATTAGTCCTTACCAGGGGCCTCAGGTCAGGATGCGTCAGGATATATCCGTTATTGGTAATGGCAAATGCGTATCCATGTATTCCTAGCTGGAGAGAGGAAGATAAGATTTAAAAAATGATAGCATTATCACACTTCAGCCCACTTTACGATATAGAGCGTGTACAATTGAACAGATTAAAATTGATTTTGGAATGCATGGCTATTTATTGGTGGTAACATCCTACCTTGTGTTTTGGGATGGTTTTCATTAACTCCTGAATGGGGATGTCAGTGCCCACAACGCCTAGCAGGATGCCTTGGTTTTTCTGCAGAGAGGCACATACTGTGAAATCATTTTATTTTCACACACGTCGTACGCATTTGTTCACTTCTCATTCTCTTTGATATCAATAGGTATTCGTATGTAAAGTGTGTTTAAAATAAGTCAAGTCAAGCTGTTGTATGGCGGATATTAATTATGTCAAAGCTCAATGAATATGAACTATAAGTGAAACATCATCAATGTTACAGCGTCCTATTAATTAAGTGTGTTCCGACGAATTTGATTAAACAAATAGATATGGATGAAAAAAGGAATAGTTTTTAATGCAACTCAAATAAAATCTTCACGCTTCAAAATGGACCCAAAAACTCTATACGATCTTTAAAATTCATACGATAGACTTGTGTGAGAAAGAGACCACTGAAAATGTTGACATCCACCCCTGCCTCTTTACGAGAGAAGTAGTGATTCGTGAATGAATCATTCTTTTGAGTCTGATCTTTTCAATGAATCAGTTGATTCAGTTCACAAAGCGAAATGATTCATTCACGCCTCCATGTGAAAACTTTTTAAAATATACATGAATATTGATAGTTCTATTTGACTAATATGAATTATTATTACTATTAATAATATAAAAATAAAACATTCTACTAAAAATATTTGTAGAATATGTTATATAGTATACATGAACATTGATGGTTATATTTTACAATTATTAATTATTATCCTTATTAATATTATACCAGATAAAATGAGTACTAATATTAATATTGTTACAATAGTTCCATATGGAAACTTTTTAGAATATGAGTTTTAAAATATACATTAATATTGATAGTTGAATTTAACAAATATGAACTATTATTAATAATATAAAAATTAAAAGTAATATTGATGTGAATAATAATAATAATACTGTTATTATATTTTCCATATAGAAATTTTATACATTTTAGAATATACATGAATATTGATAGTTCTATTTGACTAATATGAATTATTATCACTATTAATAATATAAAAATAAAATAAACATCAATATTAATTATTTTAATCTTTTTTGGAAACTTTGTAGAACATGTTATATAGTATACATTAACATTGATGGTTATATTTTACAATTATTCATTCTTAGCCTTATTAATATTACAAAAAATAAAATTTGTATTAATATTGTTATAATAGTTCCATATGGAAACTTTTTAGAATAGAAGTTTAAAAGTATACATTAATATTGATAGTTGTATTTAACAAAACCAAAATTAAAAGTACTATTGATGTGAATAATATTAATACTGTTATTATAGTTTCCATATAGAAACTTTTTAGAATATACATTTTAGTATATAGGCCTACATTAATATTGATATTTATGTTTAATCAATACTAGTTATTTTAAATATTAACAATAAAATTAATATTAATATTGATGTTAATAATATGAATATTATTACAGTTCCACATGGAAACTTTGTATAATATAAGTTTTATAAGATACATTCATATTAATTTTGTATGTAACTGCGTCTATTCAAACTCAGAATATGTGCTAGATCAACAGATATCATGTCACACATAAACACACAGACATTCTCCCCACCGTTTCATTCTTGGTGCTAAACACAGGCATGGCCACTGTGGTCATCGGGTTCGGACCTTTATTCTCCCCAAGCTGCTGACAGACCAACAGAAGACTTTCAGATTTAAATTACATGAGCGTCTGAGAAAAATGCATCCAATAAAGATTTTGAATGGACATTGATCGCCACAGCCGGTTCATAAGCTCACATTGCGCTGTCCTACCGGCCTTCAGATCAAGGAAGTTGCTGCGATATGAAATATTCAAACCAACGTTTTGATTAATGGCCGTGCGAGGTGTAGACAAGTGAAGGGTGATCTGGTGAAGATGGTTCATCTCTGTAGCTGAACTGTAAGCTCAGCTGCGGGCACGATGAGGGCTGACATGATTTAACGCATGAGCTCGCTGAAACTAGGTCTGCTATTCCCCCACCTCACCCTTATGTGTGTGTGTGTCCATTATGCGTGTTTTACAGTGGCCCTTGAGAGGATTCGTGAATGCGGTTGTTTGTGAGAAAAAAGGAGTAAATATCCCATTCTTAGTTGGCATCTTTGTTTTGTTTTCAACAAAATATTAAATATTAAATTCATTTACTCACCCTTGTCATTCCAAGCCTGTATAACTTTAAGGGGACCAATGTAATACGATGAAAATAATGAAAGCTAATGGGGACTTGAGCTGTCGAGCTCCAAAAAATGACAAAAAACAGCATTAAAGAATCATAAAAGTGGTCCATACGGCTTGTGTGCTATATTAAAAGTCTTCTGACATCTTGAATTTGAATATTTTTTTCACTTAAAATATTCTCTGTCGTAGTCCTCAAATCTCCTTTCTGTTCGTGTACAATCAAATATGGCACGTCAAAGCGTGTCTCGTCGGGTTTGACATCAATGACATGAAATGTCTATCTTGTCTTTGGGTCTCGTGTGTCTTGTGACCAATCAAATTGATGACATCAAACCTAGTGCGACATGTTTTGACGTGCCTTATTTAAATATGATGCGAATGCAAATGATTTTTGAGAGATATGTCAGAAGCAAAAGATTTCCAGTGAATAGCAATGAAAATATATATTAAAATAAAAAAATCTTCTGTTCAAAAGTCTATGGTTGGTAAGATTTCTTTAATGCTATTAAAGAAACAGTATCTTATGCTCACTAAGGCTGAATTTATTTAATCAAAAATACAATAAAAACAGTAATATTGTGAAATATTATTACAATTTAAAAATACTATTTTCTATTTTAACATATATTTTAAAATGTAATTTATTCCTGTGATTCAAAGCTAAATATCAGTGTCACATGGTCATTCAGAAATCATTCTAAAATGCTGATTAGCTTCTCAAAGAAACATTTCTGATTATGATCAATGTTGAAAACATTGAATATTTTTGTGGAAACTGACAAATTTTTCTTCAGGATTCGATGAATAGAAAGTTCAAGTCTTTACTCTCACTTTTGATCTATTTACTTAATCCTTGCTGAATAAAATGATGAAGTATATAAGTATACAAAATCGTACTGACCCCAAACTTTGGAACGGTAATGCAAATTATATATAAATTAATGTACTAAGCTATCACATGAAGACTTTAGAAGACTTGGAATATACAGTATGAGTTGTATGGACCACTTTTATAATGGTTTCGGCTTTTTGGTGCTCGACAGCCCCAGTCCCCATTCACTTTCATTCTAAGGTAAAGATCTGTGAGGAAAACACTTCCAAATTCATATGGGCTTGGAATGAAAACAGAGAATAAATGATGCATTTTTTTTTAAGTGAACAATTTCATTTTTGGGTGAACTATTCCTATAAATCATCTTTTCAGAATGTAAACTTTAATCATCATTGGGCTTGTTCCACTGGCAGATGGGCAAGTTTGTTTCTAAAACAACGACAAAAATCACCCTCTGTCCCACTGAAGAGGGCTTTAATGTCTCGCATTCGGGAGCTAAAAAAAAACCCTCAGTTTGAGTTTTGTCCAACATTTGTTCAGTCTGGTTGGCGTCGTGCAGAACACTGGAGGTGTATCCTGCAGGAGCCAAATTGAAATCTGTGAATTAACCTTGTGCTTTCCCCTTCCTCTCTTCCCCCCCTCTTCCCTTCTCTCTTTCTCCCAGTCTCTGCCTCTCTCACCCCCTCTGCTCCAATGTCAGTTTTATTACGGCTTTAGGAGATAAAAGCCAATGATCCACAAAATGATGAATGGGGTGTCTCAGTGGCCAAGATACAGCAACACACACTCCGGAGAACAATTCCCAACACCCTACGCCTATGCCTGTGTGTGTGACAGAGGAGGGTGTCAAAGACATCGGGTGGGTGCGAACACTTGCACTTGTGTGTGTGTGTGTGTGTGTGTGTGAGAGAGTCGGCCTTATCAGAAATGCAATGGCACAGCGGTCAGTGTTGCGGTTCTCGACATACCCAGCAGAGTGAAGCCAAACCCTATCTCTGACCACATCTCGCCCTCACTCGCTTTTATCTTTCGCTCTCTCAGGCTGCGTTCCCCTGTAGCACTCTGCACCGCATCCATGTTCAAGAACTAATAAAACGTTTCAGATTCCAGTAACGGAATACTGAAAGCAAACTACAATGAGGAAATGCTGCAAGACACCAGTGACAGAATGGACACAAACAGGCTCTGTTCCCAAACCTAGTCAGCTGCCTTGCTGACTACAGTCTACATAGGCAGCATTCTAACTGAATGACCGATTTGGAACATTCTACGCCGTATGTCATACAGATAGTGCTAAAAAAAAACTTAAGCACAAACTCTAATAAGCATAAATATACAACAATATTGCATAATATTTATATTGGATAAAACAGTCCCATTTTAAATAGTTTGAACTAGTTTAGTGATGCTTTTCAGTATTGAATGAATATATATATATATAAATATATAAATATTGAATACATACAGTATATATAAATCTACAATTTGTACACTCTGGAAAAAGGGTACAAAAGCTGTCACTGGGATGGAACATCCCATAATATGTAACTTTAGGTATTTATATGTACATTTTAGGTACTAATATGTACCTTTAGGTATTAATATGTACACTTTAAGTACTAATAAGAACATTTAGGTACTAACAAGTAACTTTAGGTATTAATATGTACATTTTAGGTACTAATATGTACCTTTGGGTATTAATATGTACACTTTAGGTACTAAGTATGTACCTTTAGGTATTAATATGTACACTTTAGGTACTAATATGTACCTTTAGGAATTAATATGTACACTTTAAGTACTAATAAGTACATTTAGGTACTAATATGTATTTTTAGGTATCAATATGTACATTTTAGGTACTAATATGTACCTTTAGCTATTAATATGTACACTTTAGGTACTAATATGTACCTTTAGGTATTAATATGTCCACTTTAAGTACTAATAAGAACATTTAGGTACTAATATGTAACTTTAGGTATTAATATGTACATTTTAGGTACTAATATGTACCTTTAGGTATTAATGTACACTTTAAGTACTAATAAGAACATTTAGGTACCAATATGTACCTTTAGGTATTAATATGTATACCCTTTAGGTACTAATATGTACCTTTAAATATTAATATGTACCATTTAGGTACTAATATGCAAATTTGAAGGGTGAATAATGTACAAAGGTGTACTTTTTGTGAGAGTACCACCCCGGTGACAGCTTTTTGTAAACCTTTTTTTCTGAGAGTGTATCTACAATATGTTTTTACCCCTCTGAACTTGTCGCAATGCATTCTGGTACTGCTTTCTTTACTAAGTCGTATGCATGCTATGCCTTTCATAGAATTTGGCTATTATTAGGTATCCTAGAAGGAACAGGCTTCGTGTTGTGTGCACCCTTAAAATGCTGCCTCCGTAGGCAGCTCGCTAGGTTTCGGAATAGAGCCACAGAGACACCGGTTACGACTGTTACCTTGTGCGCCTGCGCGAGCTATAGGGACACAGGGAGAAAAATAATACGTGTCATTGACATGTGCTCACGTCTACACACATACAAGAGACACACTGCACGGTGTGTGACCTGATCTCGCTCTCGTAGTGCTCACTGAATGGAAGAGTGTCTTGATGAGACCTTCAGGGAGTTAACGGTGCTACTAATGAGGACTGGGTTGCATTTTATGAGGGAGAATGACTGTAGAAAACATACATTTAGTAAAGAAAATACTAGACTTTTTAGACAGTAAACCCTTTTCAAAAATGTACCATAGTGATATTTGTTTCTACCAAACTTCCATAGTTACTTACTAAAGTTGTAGTTTAAATAAATAATAATATGGGACGTTCCTACATTTTGATGATTGTGGTGATTTTTGGTTTATATGAGGTTTATTTTTGCAGAAGCTATAGTTCACAATGTACATTTTTGTAAGGGATACAGATGCTGTACACGCACAACACACGTTGTGATTAATTATACTTACCGCGCTGTCCACATAGGCTTCAGTCCACACTGTGTCATGTTCATGGTCGATAACTTTAGGTCTGCTCATCACATGCAAATACCGCATCACGTTCTCCTGAACGTCAGCCAGAGTGGAGATCTGACTAAAATAACCTGCACAACACACAATCCACAGCAGATTTGAATTACTCTCTGCATATATATATATATATATATATTTTCCACAAAAATATTAAGGAGCACAACATTTTGTTTTTAACATTGATAATAATAATAAATATTTCTTGAGCAGCAAATCAGCATTGAAGGATCATGTGACGCTGAAGTAATGATGCTGAAAATTCAGATTTTCCATCACAGGAATAAATTACATTTAAAAATATATTACATTAGGAAACGTAAAATAAATTGTAATAATATTTCACAATATTATTGTTTTACTGTATTTTTGATCAAATAAATTCAGCCTTAGTGAGCACTTGTTTGTATATTTTGTCAATGCATTTTGGTATCACTTTCTGTAAAAACTGTATTCATAATGTTTTAAAATACATTTTTATAATCTTTTTTTCATATTTGGAAGTCATTCTAATGACCAATATAATATATTGCTTATTTATTCATAGTTGTTATTGATTTAAAGAGTGTACAGCTATTATATAGGTATACATAGAGAATTTGATTAGTTTTTCCATTTGAAAATGTGGGGGCTTTTGAATAACAATGATATTATTGCTATAATACATTATACTATTTAAATATATAGCCTTGAATAGTTTTGAAAATTTAGAAATGATAATAGAATACATAAACATTAAATTATAATAGAATACATAAATATTAAAATAATAAAGTATGCATGATTATTAAGGCGAGATACAAGCTGATCATCAGATGCCTTTCCATCCGTTTGGCTTTGTTGAAAATGTGCATGTGCTACTGCAGAGGCTCCAGGTGCAGAGCTAGAAATTCTCAGCACGGTGTGTGTGTTTGTGTGTGTGTGTGTGTGTGTGTGTGTGTGTGTGTGTGTGTGTGTGTGTGTGTGTGTGTGTGTGTGTGTGTGTGTGTGTGTGTGTGTGTGTGTGTGTGTGTGTGTGTGTGTGTGTGTGAGAAAGCGCTCCTCATCCCGCACCCAGTCATCCGTGGCGCGGGCACATGGGAGTGATCAACGCTGTGCAGCCACGAGAGCAGAGCTGACAAGAAGAGTGATTTAGGCTCATTTGACCCTTGACCTCTGCATGTCAGCTCCGCGAGTTGAGCCAGTTGCTGTCGCACTCTCATCAAGCACTCAACACCCGCGTGATTTCCTCCAGCCTTCAAACCAATAAACCCACAGAGCTGGCACTCTAACTCCTCATCGCGCCCGGAAGCTGAACGGAAGCTTCCGTGCTCCAGGAAAACCCAGCCAGGATAATTAATTAACTAATTAGCAAAAATTAAAATGGAATGTAAAATTCAGCTCGTCATCCCCGAAAATCACCAACCTTTATTGGCACACGCCATCCATTTCAGGTTATCAGCAAACGCAGATTCCCGGCCAATCAGGTAGGGGAATATACGAACCTATGGAGAAAAAGAAAAGAGTTGTATTTAGTGCGATAAATAAATATGTTGCGGTATTTGTACGTGAAGAATAAACATTTTTGTACTTTTTTTTTGCATTATTAAATACTGAAACGCACAAATCACAGCTCCTACAATGTAAACTTTACGCATGAGTAGCGTTTAGCTTGGCAAGCTACAGTTTCAAATTTGTATGTACGAACACGATCACATTGGTCTCTGTTTCTTTTCATTCCTCCGTTTCTTTGTTTCTCCACACTGAAAACACATATGCAGCAGATCTCTGGATTTAAATCAAAGAATCTCCTTGTTTCCCACAATGCAATTTCACAATGTCAGGGTAAAACCTGATTACTTGATTACTCACTGGAAAACAACTGCCATGGCGCATTTACTTAATTACACAACTGGTGTGACAAATCAGACAGGAAAATTGTTCACCATATGTTTTAAGATTCAGTTTTAAGTTTCTACCAGGGATGTGCATGAGTACTCAGAGTGACAGCAATGATCAATCATAAAAACTTAGTAATTTAGTGATTTTTATTTATTTATTCAACTTAACAATATTTCACACTGTTTGAAATGCAAGGGCCTTGCAACCAGTGTTATTTTAGTATTATATATATGCTATTATACTTATCAATATTTTAATAGAGCATTTATCTTTATATTTTCAGTTTTAGTCATTTTGTTATCTGCTTTTGTCATTTTTATTATTTTATTTTATTGCATTATTTTATTTTATTTATTTTTATTTCCGTTTTAGCTTCATTTTCAGTTTTTGATTCCGTTTTTATTTTCATGTCATTCAGGTTTTTTTTCCATTCTTCTAATATTTATATTTTTATTTTAGATTTATTTCAGTTATCAAAATTATTTTTAATAGTTTTAGTTGACAATAAGAACACTGCTTACAATGTGTTTAGACATTTCCTTTTGAAAAGGCAATGTCCAGTGATTTAAAAAAAAAAAAAGGTAGTAAAAATGCTTTTTACGTTTTGTAGTTTCTTTGAAAACACTTTTATAAGCATGTTTCAAGATGCAATATGCTAAAAAAATGCAAAATGCAACAACTGTACACATCTGATGGTGCAAATATAAATAGATTTAATTCATTTTAATACAGAAGACAGATTGACCATAATGCACATCCTTTAATGTTTATATACATTTATTTTACTTATTAATTTGTGCTCATGAGGGTGGTTTCAAAATGTGGATGTGTAAACCATTCCTCTCGATGTTCCTTTCTCTGCTCACTCATTTTTTTTCTCCCTCTCCCTCCCTCTTTTTTACCCTCCATCCCTCTATTTCTCAGTACATTGCTCCTGTCTCCCATGTATAAATGGTTTTTGATTCCAACCAATACTGAGCGGTTACACCGCAGTGGGCCAGCGACAATTCACACACACACACACACACACCTTCTGCAGGCTGTAAAAACGTATTTCTCCTCCAGCCGATTAGGACATGAGATGCAGACTTACACACAACCAATCCAGGCCAGGAATGTTCGCTTAACATGTTCACCTGAAAGCTGAATGCTTTATGAACACATCTGGTAGTGAAAACCGCGCCGCAGACGGCAATCAGGGTCAATCAGGTGACTGATTCAGCACCGCCAAAGGGCAGGTACATGTGCAAACCCTCCAAATTTTGTTTATTCAACACATTCCCCCCATGTTTGAAGAGTGTGTCAAATAATCTGGTGCTGTCAGCAGTTCAATATACATTAACACACTTCTTCAGACAAACACCGCAGGAGCCAAACACAATTCCTCAAAATGTCAAAACGCTCTCAAAAGGGAATTTTACACTTGTGCTAGGGTGAAAAAAGGCAATCATAACTAAATCTATATAGCAAGAGAAAGCACGCTGTACTTAGGAAGGAAAAGAACCAATATACTTGAAAGAAATAATGCTGCATTTGATAACACGCATCTCATGTAGGATTTAATTATAAATAGTCATGCTTTTATGCATGTTTTATGTACTTTTAAACTGAAAATGTTTTAATGTTTACTTTTTAATAATTCTTTATCTTACCTTTCGCTCAGGCCAGTTATATTTGGCAAAAACATCATCATACATTTCAGTGGCTCCATCTGTTATCAGCATGATCGCCTGACTACATGAACTTCCACGGCCGGTCTGATTAATCTGCACAGGGGAAGGAGGAGATAAAGAGGTATGAGAGAGAGACTTTTCATTATGAGAATGAGAATTCAATTCGACATTCAGAATAAACACTATCAAATTGCCTTAGAAAGATTCACTAACACATAAAGCTAAAATCTAACAACAGAATCTATTTCAGTGGAGGGGAAAAAAAACTAAAACAAGGGAAGCAAACAGGAAATTGTCTTCAGAGTGAATCTACATTATCAGGCTCTGACAGATTGCTAATGTATACTGCTTTGTAGATGATACTGTGTTTATGCTGTATGATAAAATAATTCTGGAAGCTGACTGGTCGATCTCAAGAGTAAATAGCTACTACATTTAACTAGTTAACTACATTTTTCAGCATAATAGTACAGACTGCAGACTACAGACTTAAGAGCACAGCCTCTGATACTTTATTGTTTAATTATGTTATGATTACATTGTTTGTATACAGTATTTTTGAGATTATTGTAAAGGCTACAATGCATCAACCTTATTTGGGAAGCATTGCATATTTTGATAAAATCTTTGCAATATGTGAGACAAAAAAAAAGAGATATTATCAGGGATATACTCGCAGTCAGGTCCAAAAGCAATCTATCAAAAAATGTGGTCTGATTAATATATATATATATATATATATATATATATATATATATTAGGGCTGTCAAAATAACGTGTTCATTTCGATTAATTAATCTGAGAAGAAATAACGCGTAAAAAAAAATAATGCAGATTAATCCATTCTGTATTGGACTTTGACCCTGAGCTGTAAAATGAAGGAGGGAGACGAGAACGCGCTGCCTGGATCATTAATTGGAACATTTACGTATAAATACGGCCTGATGGAAGTGTTGATAAAAATATTGTCTAAAAAAAGTTGTCTATGTACTGCAATGTCCCCCCTATCCTACCCAAGAGCGTGTCCTATACACGCCATTGAGTGCGTATCATATGCACGCGAAAAACTGCGTAGCGTATACATTCCACGACATTGCACACTCGTATTATTGATACGCATTATCATGTGATCGTGTTGGTCTGCAGCAAGCAACATGCATATCACCGGAGTTTGTCAACTCTAAAGTACCACATCAATGCAAAGCATCCAGGAGTTAACGCTAATCCGGAGGTACTAGCACATCCCATGAAACCAACTCTATCAGTCAACGTCATCTTCAAAACACATTTGAGTAAACACTGAAAAGCAAATTTTGCAAATCTGTATAGAAATTCTCTTGCTAAATGGATCACAATAATGTCCTGCAGACCAGTTTCCTTGTATATACAGTGAAAAAAATCTTCTTCCTGAAGCACTTTTGAATTTATTTCCTCAGCATATATTGTTTTTTGTTATGGCCAATATTTGAACAGTGAAAAAAAAAAGAAAAGAGTTTTTGAACTTTAATGTCACTAATGCTGATTATTCATTGATTCATTTGAATTGAAATATTTAAAATACTTTCACAGCCAAAAATATGTATGTGATTAATTTAGATTAATTAATCACAGAGTATGTTATTAATTAGATTAAAAAATTTTAATCGATTGACAGCCCAATAATATATATATATATATATATATATATATATATATACACAAAAACATTATTGTATATACATTACTGTTCAAAAGTTTGGGGTCAGTAAGATTTTTTTAAATGTTTTTGAAAGATATCTCTTATGCTCACCAAAGCTGCATTTTCTTTTCAAAAATACAGTACAAATATTGTGAAATATTTTTACTATTTAAAATAGCTGTTTTCTATTGTAATGTAATTTATTCCTGTAATGCAAAGCTGAATTTTCAGCATCATTACTCTAGTCAGTGTCACATGATCCTTCAGAAATCATTCTATTATGCTGATTTGCTGCTCAAGAAACATTTCGTATTATTACCAAACACTGAAATATATCTTTATGGAAACGGTGATACGTTTTTTGTTCAGAAAATTCTAAAGAACAGCATTTATTTGAAATAGAAATCTTTTGCATAATAAATGTCCTTACTATCACTTTTGATCAATTTACTGTCCTTGCTGAATAAAAAAAAAAAAAATTCTTTAAAAAAAAAAAAACTTACTGACCTCAAACTTTTGAACAGTAGTAAATAATATATTACCTTTTATTGAACAAAACTTGATGATCATGTTCTCCAGTTCTCATGTTCTGAGTTTATTTCCAGGTTAAAAAGGGATTTTTAGACTTTCAACTGAACAATGACACTAATTATCCTCCTAGAGATGCTTTACAGCAAATTGATCATTATTTACCTGTTTATCACTGTAAAGCTGCTTTGAAACAAACTGTTTTGTATAAGGCGCTATATAAATGAAGGTGACTGAGCAGAATGCGCTACATAGTATCTTTTAGAGGGAGACGTTTTGCTGTTAAAACAGCCTGCATTATGGGTGATAATCAGGCTTTGTATTCTCTATTGTAGTCTTTACACCAAGCGATCTTTGCTGCGGTGCAGTGCATGATGTCATTCCAAAAGTCAACGACTGCTGCATCTACTTAGTTTTTTTTTTTTTTTTCAACTTTCAACCAATCAGACAAAAACACAGCATGCGGTCATTTAAGGGGCCGGACTCTGGGTTTTACGATTACCATTTTAATGGATTGGCTCTAATGAATGTGACAAATACAGATATAATCCCCGTTCCTCCTATCTGTCTCTCTGTTTCTCCCCTCCTTGTTCTTTCCGCGAGACTAGTGGTCTGAGAAAAGAGAGATAAAGGGCGCAACTGGACCGTCTTTGAGAGCTATCTCGTCTGCAATTGCCTTCTCTTTCATCAGCTTATTAATCAGCGCTGCCAATTACTACAATTAATCACAGGGAGAGATAAAGGTGTCTCAAGGAGGGGCCGGGACAGCGAGACAAAATGCAGGCTTACACACGCAAACACACACACACACACTTGTGTAGGAGCAGAAAGGAGGGCTGTCATGATACCGGACCTCTGTAATCTCAGGGTTTTGGTAATCTTCACCCACCTCATTTAAGATAGTGAAAGCCTCACTCAGTGCATTGCCCAGGAGTCCGATTCCTTTGGCGAATAACTTGTCCAGATGCTCTTTAAAGTGCTGATGAATAAGAACAAGAGAAATGGCTTTCAGATATGTTTTAAGAGTCCTAATTTCACTGAAAATTAGGTAATTACAGCCAGCAAGTATGTGCCATTGTTTAATAAAAGACATGCATACATCCTTATTAGTACTGTCAGCTTGAACGAGAGTGCCGTTTAGACAGGGCTCCACATAATGGATCTCTTGGTTGTACTGGAAACACAAGAAATATTAGACACAGTGAGCATTAATTAAATAAAGCTTTCAAATTAATTGATATCCTAAAGGGTACTAATTATCGCACTCATGGATATTAAATCAAAATTTCCTTGCGTTTTTGTTTTGAAAGTGTAAGATTATACTGTACTTTTAAAAAAATATATAATTTTAGTGCTAACATTATTACATAAATTACTTTACAAACGTTTTTTAATGTTTTTAAAATAAATCTTTTCTGCTCAGCAAGGCTGCATTTATTTGGTCATATTTTGAAATATTTTTTACAATTTAAAATATCTGTTTTCTATTTTAATATATTTTTCTATTTCTATAATGGCAAAGCTGAATTTTCAGATATCATTCTAATGTGCCGATTTGGTGCTCATCAAATTATTTCTTATTACTATCAATGTTGAAAACTGTTGTGCTGCTTAATATTTTTGTGGAAACCTTGATACATTTTTGTAAAGGCGTAAGGTTTTACTGTCACTTTTTATCAATTACAAAAAAAAAGAAATCTTACTTTTCAACTGTAGTGTATAGGACATAATATAGAATAATTGTTTTAAAATGTAAAATCATTTACAATTTCATATTTCTCTTCTCAAACCAAGTTTCTCACACCCACTGATCTAGAATAAATGTTTACTTTTTTTGAAGGTTAGACTAAGGGTGTGGAAACTGATCCTAGACCAGCTGCATTATCCTGGAGCAGCTTTCAAAATGATTTCTATATCCATAAAAACACATCATGCCTTTGGAGAAGAAAAGATACAGCTCAAAGAAGGCTAAGCTTTCCCAAGCCTTACACAAGAAAGGAAACTTTCTCTGTTGCGACTCACTGCAATAATGTTGAAGAAGTCATCATCCCCGAGCGTGTCCAGTATGGAAGCGACTGTCTGTCTGGCTATAGTCAATCTTAAACCTTTCATACTGCCACTCACATCCACCAGAATCACAACATCTTTAGGAGAGGTGGCCGCCTGGATGTACCTGAGACAACACGCATCAGACAGAAGAGTTAAAGCTCATGAATTATTTAGAAATAAAACAAAAAGTTAGGTTATACAGGAATCTATTCTTGAAAACCAAACAAAAGCTTACTGATCATGCTGATCAAAAAAAGCACAGAAGAGACATTTCAAGAATCATTTAAAGCAGAAAGAAGTCATTTATACCATTTCCTGTTCCTGCAGTCAAAAGCAATGACACCATGTTCATCAGGATGCCATTTCACACCTGAAAACACACATAGTGTAAAGAATTTAATTCACAGGTTGACATAAAAGAATTCGATATTGTATTGTATATGGATATTGTTGATATTGTATTTGGTATATGATGTTTTCCCCCTCACACACATCCTAGTGTCTCAGAACCATTCATATTAAAATCATGTTTCCCCATTTATCGTTTGATAGTTTGCCGACTCTTTAGTTAGAAATCAAATGATGGTATATCTCTGTGGCTCAGCTCTGTTTAGCACAAATAGCTAATTTATGTAAATTTGGCATAATACTATAAGATGTAAGATGTGATTTAGTCCGCCACAGGCTTTGATTAATGGAACGAATTTTCTCTATGTCCTCTCTGATGGTCTGTAAAATTAAAACATTAGTGAAATCAGCCAGTTTGATATTCATCAATTTCTGCGCTGACATAATGCAACGTTACGCACCTGGGTATTGTCGGAAAAAACCTTTAGCGCTTCCAAAGTACTGCCAAATAAGGGTCGGGTCCCTTCTGAAGTTATCCACGAAAACTTTGTTCAAGGCTTCTGACCAATAGACTCCGTTAACAATGTCAGGGTCTAAAAGGATGAAGAGAGAGAATGAGTAAGAAAAAACGAAATTTATTTGAAGCATCATTTGCAATCATAGCGAAACACAGTTCTAATTTGACCTTTAAACCTAATTTAGTTGGTCGTACAAGCCCAAAGTGGAGCAGTTAAATCACCTCATCCCAGTTCCACCCCTCCTTCTGCTCCGAGTCCAACCTGACTCCATAAAAAACCTCTTGCCTTTGTCCTCAAGCACACAAAGCGACGCCAATGAAAGGCCATTATGGGCGCACACAAAGGGACGCAGTGCATCCACCGCGCGTGAGCGCCCACTGCAGCATCCACAGATCACAAAGTGAACAGATACTTTAAGAGTGATTACTCTGTTCTCGGCGCGCTCTTCACTGGGGCATTGAGCCCTTGGCTTTGTTCATTGCACCGTCCCCAGGTAGTTATTGACCCGTAGTGCTGCAGTGACACTGAGGAGTTCGTTCTCGGATCACTAACTTCAGAATGACCTGAGGTGGTTGGCTATTATCACTGCTCTATGACATACTAACTTACCTCTCTCTATTACTCCGCAACATCAGGACATTCAGGAGCTGTTTATCAGTGGCACATTCAAAGCTTGTAAACTTGAAGTTGCTCACTCTGTTTCTTTGTTAATCTTAAGGACTCATAAATGACCAAATTTATGCCCTTACATGTTCAAAACTTAAAGTTGGCATGAAATGAAAATTAATTTTTACACTACTGGTCAAAATACTTTTCAATGTTTTTGAAAGAAGTCTCTTGTGCTCACCAAGGTTGTATTTATTTGATAAAAAAATATAGTAATATTGTAAACATTTTATTAGAATTAAAAAAAAAAATTCTCTTTTGATATAGTTTGAAACTATTTATTCCTGTGAAGGCAAAGCTGAATTTTATGGTAGTCGTTATACTGATATTAGCAGTTTTCAGCATTGATAACAATAAAAAAAAAAAGATTGACCACCAATTATAATTCATAATAACTGAGCCCCAAATCAGCAATCAGAGTAATGTTGCTGAAAATTCAGCTTTGCATCACAGGAAGGAATTACATATTACAAATGTATTCAAATAGAAAACAGTTATTTTACATTTTAATAAAGTTTCACAATATTACTTTTTTACTGTATTTTTCTTCAAATAAATGCAGCCTTGGTGAGTATAAGAGACTTCTTTCAAAAACATAAAAACATTTATTGATTCCAAACTTTTGACCAGTAGTGTATATTTTCTTTTCATGAAAATCTAGTTTCTATATGCATCTTCCTGTGAACAGTTCATATATGCATATGCACACATGTAGCATATGTTTAATTTAATTTTAACCTCATAATTTTGAATCAAAATGAAACAACAGACTTTTCTCTGGTGACATATGCCGGACTACTCCAATCATTTAGTCTGCTTAACCTTGCCACTTTCTTACAATCGACTGAAGCTCGCATTCAGATCTGCTTCCATCTAAATAAAAACTGATGAATAGAAGTCCCAGCCCTACATATTTTCCATTTCTGTTAATCTGTTACACATGTATGCATGTCAAAATAAGGAAGAAAGTAGCTGCAACTACATCCACTACATCACAACTTTAAAGGTGCAATATGTACATTTTGACCCTCTAGCGGTTAAAAAACAAAACTGCATGCATTTTGTGGAAGAACATTGTTTTGCTTCGGCTATGCGTGACTGTGTGGATGAATATGGTTATCCTACTGCTCATAAAACAATTGCTTAACACGTTATAAATTAAAATATTTACGAAAAAAGCGCAACCGGCACGATGATGATGTCAGACATAGCGCAAGCATTTTTAACTGCGAGAGGCGTAACACTTTCTTTGTAAGTTGAATACGGAAGGCGGTCCACCGGAAGCTAGATATTTTACTTGATGGAAGTTTTAAATATGGATATTTTTCTCACACAAACCCATTGATTCACTTCAGAAGGCCTTTATTAACCCCCTAGAGTCGTGTGGAGCACTTTTATAATAGATGGATGCACTTTTTTGGACTTAAAATTTTGGGCTACCATTCACTGCCATTATAAAGCTTGGATTAGCCAGGACATTTTTTAATATAACTCTGATTGCATTCTGAAAGAATAATGTCATATACACCTGGGATGGCATTTTTGGGTGAACTAATCCTTTAAGAGATATAACCAGTTTGGATCGAAAGGATCTCAAGCTGACTGGCTGAAGACGCTTTATGTCTAGTTCAGACTTTAGCCCCGATTTTGACTCGCCGCCAGGTTTTGCAAAATCGCAGACAAATGCCCAAAATCATAGGCAAATCGGTGCTCGTGCACGTGAGTGACAATCACGCAGTGTGAATTATCAAATACGCGATCAGAGAGACTCGCCAATGAGTTGTCGACGCCCGCAAGATATTTGGCTGCTAAATATCTGGACCTGTCGACGATTCATAATCCTGCTGTGTGAAACGAGTTCTGACTGAAAATGACATTGGCGATGACCGACAGCCCATGGGACAGCAAAATACAAGGCAGCAGGAGTTTCGGGGAGGAGTTATAGACTAGAATATCAGTATTTTAATAGATATATTTACAATTATATCAAACAGAAACAAAGCACAAACATTTGCTTGACCAGCCACAACAGCAGCACAGTGCAAATTATTTATTTACTTCAAACTCTCTTTGTAGAACACAATCCTTGCTCCCTGTGTCTCCCCAACCATTTCCTCCACCATAATCTTTTTTCCTTTCCTCCTTTTTGCTGCAAATCAGCGCACAGACAATTTGGACCGCAAGTTTCTGCACTGCAGTCTTTATTTTTAATAACAATTCCAGTCTCGCGCGAGAACTCCAGTCTGACGCACGTGTGATCTCGCATTGTTTCCTTCTCACTTCTCGCGTGTGCTTTGTTGTGAAACGTAGTTTGCGGACGGGACAGAGCTGTCGGCTATTCCTCCTCTTGCACAGTCATGCCGTGTGAAATCCCCTGTCGCCGATCTACCGTGCAGTGTGAACACAGCAGCGACTGAATGCTGGCCCAGATAGTCATGCAGTGTGAAAAGAGCAGTGATCCGACGAGTTTGAAAATCGTGCAGTCTGAACTCGGCATCACCCATTAATTGATACAGTACTTACTTGAAATGAAATTCCAGCACAACAACCATAATGAAATGGTTGCAATGAAATCTACTGTGAAGGAACCCTTCACAATAGATAATGCTTTACAATGAACTCTGTTTGAGAGCTACATAAGGAGATTTATCTGTTCAATAAAATACCTTACTCCCCTGTTGAATAATAAATATGCCATCTCCGTGCCGCTTTTACATTTCAAATCTCTCAGTTCTCATCATCACCGAAAAGCCAAGCCATAATTTTATTATGAGCTCTGTCGGTTCTGTTTTTGCCAGCAGACTCTCATCTGTTCGGGGTGATTTTGAGATTTAAGGTGCTCCATGTCAACCTTTCTCGCTCATTGTAACAGCTAACCTATGCCACACCATAAACGCATCAAAGTAGCTGGAGCAACTTTTCTCTATTTATGGATATGGTGAGACGTGATTCCCAAGTCTAAAATATAAACACTTATAATAGGCTTACCATAGGGAATTAAGGTAAGACAAAACACATTTTGGAAGAAGGATTGATGATGTATTGCCTCATTATTTTTTGTGTACTTTAAAGCAGTTTGCTCCTGCTGGTGGATGGCTGAACTGCAGCATTTTGTTGCACAAAGCATTCAAAATATCCACTTATACTGACAAAACACATTTTTTGAAAAATACAATATAAATCAACAATATTTCATTATATTATAACTCTTAAAAGCATGAAATGGACTGACATTTGTTCCATCCTGCAGCTCGGTCTAGTAAACTGTTTTGGGACTGCTCGTGTTCTTGTACTGCCATCAACCAATCAGTGTGTCATGCTGGTTGAATCACACCCCACATCCTGTATGCCCAGGTAAAAACAGGATGCATTACCTTTATTGTACATGTTGGTTGGCACCTGCACTACACTGAGGCTGAGGTTGACGGATAGGTTATTAAAATGATCGTTGGGTTCCAGGAGAAACTCTCCTCCCAGCTCCACGCTGTTCCCATCTTCATCCACCTCGTTTATCAGCACTGCGTTGAAATACTCGTACTGCAGGAAGAAAAATGAGCAAAACAAGTCTATATAAAAGTGTCGGGCTTGAAAAAAGAAAATGTGAATGAAAAAGCAACAATTTTATTTGAGTTGATAATACTGCAATATTGCTGGTATTCTATGGTGCTACAGCATCTTAACGTTCAAAAGTTTGCAGTCAGTGGGATTTTACTTTCATTCATCAAGGACACAATAAACTGATTAAAAAATGACAGGAAATACATATATTATGTTCCAAAGATTTATATTTCAAATACATGCTGTTCTCTTGAACTTTCTATTCATCAAAGAATCCTGAAAAAAATGTATCACTGTTTTTCTGCAAAAATATTAACCGTTTTCAACACTAATGATAATAAGAAATGTTTCATGAGCACCAAATCAGAATATTAGGATGATTTCTAAAGGATCATGTGACACTGAAGACTGGAGTAAACTTCAGCTTTGTCATCACAGGAACAATTTCCATTTTAATATACATTAATGGCCTGTTCACACAGGATGATTTGCGCGCGTGTTTATCGCTGACGTAGAGCGTCAATGTGAGTGTGCACACTGACGCGCAAAACGGCAGGCGTAAAAGTGTCATTTTTTTTAAAAAAAACACCTCGGGTTCTCATTGGTCATTGGTCTCATTGGTAAAAACTGGCCGACCAATTAGAATCAGCGCTTTTGTTCACGTGCCTGGAGCAGCTGAAGTGACAGTTAAACACGACTTGGTGGCGCTCAAGCACAAAACGGTCTTGCCGAGCACACATTGATATGACGAAGTAGTAAGTAGACAAAGAAGAAGAGGAGCTACTAATGCTGCTTGCCAGTTAGCAAAAAGTGTGTGAATGGTTTTGGCCATAGACATAACATGTCTATGGTTTTGGCAAGCACATAAATACTGTCTCTCTTCTTCTTCTGTGTGACAAGCGAGTGTCAGAAGCGTAAAGTGGCGCAGCAAAAGCTTGTGTACCGGGAGCGCATCTACAGAATTTGCACGTTCACTAGGGCGCATCGCCAGTGAAAATCGCTTGGGTGTGAACACTCAAGAAGCGGAGAAAAACGTCGCGAAAAACACTGGCGATAAGCGCGTGCGAAATTCGTCCCAGTGTATAGGCCTTAAAACACAAAACACCTAGTTAAAATTATGATAATATTTCCCAATATTGCTGTTCTTACAGCATTTTAGATCAAATAAATGCTGAGCACGAGACTAAAGAGACAAAAATGTCGTCGTATGAGACAGCAGAGATTGACTAGCGCTCTGTAGAGAAGTTTGTCCGTTTGGGGCTATAGTAGAAACATGATGGCGCAGAATGGCAGGGGACCCGTGGTGTATGTAGATAGAAACGGCTCATTCTAATGTTATTAAAACATAATGGTTCATTATTAAAGTCTTTATACACCACTGAAAACATAGTTATGTATATTATATTGCATTTCTGTCAATAGATCCTAATAAATATTACACATTGAACCTTTAAGTATCAACTTTGGCTCAGATGATTTTACAAAAAAGTTCATATTGAAATTTCGGACTTTTTTGGTGCAGACTTTGTCAAATCTGAGCACAGTTTGAGACTCTTTTGAGATCTAAAACTCTAGAGGAGATTACATGTAAGATTATTAGGGTCTTTTACTAGGGAATGTTCAGCAAAAGTCTCTGTTTAATCTCAATGCTGTCTAAAGCCCTATTCAGACAGGATTAGTTTAACATGGAGAGGTGGGGTAAGGTAATTATTACCAGAGCTTCTCAGTGATTTCTGTCCCGTCCGAATGAGCATTCTCAGTAATCATTAGGGACAATGTCAGTAAAGATTACGCCGATTTTTACCTTCTGTAAAAAGGTCTGTAAAAATACCTCAGGTAATACTAATCCTGTGTGAATAGACCAGCTGTAAATATGTATGCAAATATTCCGTAATTTCCCGTTTAAAAGTAGTTTACTGCAGTTTTTCCAAGTATGGAGGTGCTTGAAAAAGCATTCCGCTGCATTCCATGGGACAAGTCTGTGGCAAACCTCAAGTTGAAAGCAAAAAAGGTTGAAAGCACTTGTCAGAGGCTCGAAACTTATTGTAGCTTTAGGTAAGGGCATGCCCAACTGTTATATATTTGGTTAAAGGTACACTATGTAACTTTTCCGTCCGCTAGAGGTCGTCTAATCAAAACAAAGGCGTAGCTTGATGACGCTAAGTTTGAGAGCAGAATCTTGGGACATCACAGCCGGTGGAAAAGAATCGGGATGTGGGAGCTGAGCAAGGCTGCAGGAGCGATTGTTAATAATGTGAACGCAACACACGCCTCGTGAGCAGCGGGACTTTTATTATGCCACAGTCGTCAGCCACTTACGCTTTTCCGGTCATGAGTATGAGGTAACGCAGCTCTGTTTATCATATCAGATACATCTAAGTGTGTTGAATATGATGCTATGACGTTACTCTGTGCGTTCGCTCGGCGGGTGCTATGACACTTGTTCACACTGCAGTGAGAGCAAAGCGTTTCTGCAAAATAAAACCGGAAACCGAGGGCAATGCAGATATGACTCAATCCCCAGCCGAATCCCTTACACGCCCCGGTTCCTTGGTGAATAGCTGGAAACATTTGGGATATTGTAAGTACTCAACTGAACAAAATATATAACACTGGCCTAGTGGTTTTTGGATATTTTACTGAAAAAATGTTACATATTGCAGCTTTAAATCGGTTATATATTGTATAGATTATTTGTGTTTGTGCACATGATATCAGGAAGCAACTTAATACGCACATGACGACAGGGAGGTGCCGGTGGTGCGTAAATCGAGTTACCCCTCCCACTTCTGCTACTTTTACTGAGATTTCTTATCCTGTGCGAATTGGCCATTAATATTACAGATGTCCTGTGGTAATATTATACCCTTGTAAAACTAATCTCATTCGTATAGGGTTTAAGAGGAAAAAGACAGAGACATTAAACATTCCTGATTTTTCTTTCCTACAAGAAAACAGTCAGGTGTGTATATACATTTAGACTAAACCATTAAGGCCTGGTTTCACAGACAGGGCTTAGATTAAGCCAGGATTAGGCCTTAGTTCAATTAGGGCATTTAAGTAGCTTTTATAAACATGCCTTAGAAAAAAAGCAATCCTGGTGTGCCTCTTGAGACAAAACAATGTCACTGACATATTTAGGGCCCTAAAATTTCCTATATATTAACGCGGATATTAACGCGGCATAGTAACGCGGAATCTAGTGTTAACGCGGAATTTCACCGAATTTTACATATTTGGAATGAAATGCTGTTTTGTGTGGGAGAAGAATGAATGTCTGGGGAAGCAAATCTGGGCGACACAACTCCTCCCGTCATTTCAGCTCCCCCTTCAAAACAATGAAAGTATGGCAAAGCGGCTCTCCACTGCTCTGCTTTCGTCTGCGAAAAAGTTAAGCAACTCAACACTAAGCCCTCAGTACCGAGCCATGCAGCTCCCTCGCGGGGAGTACTTGCTGTATTTTGCCTCATTTTTAATGCACTGTACTGTATAATGCCATAAATGAACTTGAGAGAAAATGAGATGCGCGGGACAGCGCCTGATCTGCGTCATGTTCGGAAGCAGTAGATCTTAAAGTGACAGCAGCACTGATAATGATGTCTGTCATTAATGTTCATCAAAGAACAACGGGGACAGAGAAAATTGTAGCTTTAATGATGATCAATCTATATTTCACTTATTATTTATGCAGTTAAGAAAGGTGTTGATAACTTTATTCAATTTCTGTGTAGGCTATGTCTGACAGGGAAGGCCATGGGTAAATATAACATTTATTATAATGGGTTTATGTAAAGATTGTTTTAAGTTAAATTAAATAAAAAGTTGTTTTTTTTAAAAGCCTAATAAATGTTGAAATTGGTAGCTTTCAGTTATACTGTAATGTAACGTCATTAATGTTTCATAGAGACATTAGTATCAGTGATACTCGCCTTCATTCATAAAAAGATGCCATTACAACACATATTTATAATATGCTGTCTTTAAGTTGTTTCTTCATTAATTTGGAGAGTAACTGAAATTATTACAATATCAAAATATTAAAAACATGACTAAAAAAATCATGATTAATTACAGAAAAAAATCACAGCACTAATATTTTGTTGTGACTTGAAGTACTTAGAGTGCCGTATTTGTCCTGAAAAGTACTGAGTAAATGTGATGTTTGTTACCTCAATAAATTTAAGGTCATTTCTATTTTATGTTCTATTATATTTACATTAAAAGCACACTCTTTTTACGACTAAAATAACAGTTAAGGGTAAAAAAAAATGAATTCCCAAAAATTAAAACGGAAAAAAAGGAATTCGCAAAAATTTTAACGGAAAAAAACGGAATTAGCAAAAATTAAAACGGAAAAAACGTAATTTGGGAAAAAATTTAACGGAATTTTGGAAAATTTTATAGGGCCCTACATATTTTAAGATTTGTCAGTGCAAGTGACTTTCAGTTTGGACAGCTCAAAAATGCATTTTGGTCTTGGACTGGGCTTAAACCAACTTAGCCTTGTCTGTGAAACCAAGGGTATAAATGTTAGTTTACAGACTGCATGTGCGCATACACTCTATAGATACAACATTTCACGCTTGCGTCCCAGTCGAACTATAAAGGATAATGGGCAAAGAACATTTAGTTTGTGTCCGGAGGCCATGCGTGATTAAAGTACCTCTCACTTTACTGGACCAGAGGTCATTCTGTGAAAAGAGGCTATCTATCTGTTAGGTGAGTGTACTTGGTAACACCTTTGTGTTTACTATTAAGCAGTGTGTGTGTGTGTGTGTGTGTGTGCACTTGGCTACAGCTCCTGTTGGGGGGGTGGGGGGGGGGGCATTACTACAGAGCTAAGCAATGACAGCTCATACCACGGCTGGGCGCTCCGGTGATACACCCCTGGGGGGGGGCGGAGGGGGAGCGGAGTCGAGAGGAGCGTAGCGAGGCAGAGGAGAAACGCTCCACACTCGGCGTTTCTGACAGCACTGCGACAAGCTTTTGAGGGTTATCAAAAAACAGCAGGAGCAGGTGCTGCACACCCGACCAAGTCCCGGTCCCAGTGGGTCGCAGAGAGTCAGAACTCCTCGTTCAAAGAGTCACGGACAGAATCGTTTCATCCAGACCTTTATAAACATTCACTCTCGGCCATACCATTAATGAAAGCTGAGTTTTACATACTCACAGGTGCTAAAATAATGAAACAATTACATAACATTATTTTGCCGCATTTTCATTTGTAATTAATAGCATTACTCTTTTTATTTTTATATGAATAAATCTCCATTACATCTTTTATGTCCTGATGTCTACGATCGACATCAATATAACCTAACCAATTACATACTTACAATCTATATTGGGTGCATTTTCATTTGTAATTAATTGCATTACTCTTTTTATTTTTATATGTATTCTTGTAATGAATCTCTATTAAATGTTTTATGTCCTCATGTCTTTCATCAATAAAAAACAGTAAAAATATATTTACAAAAATGTATTCTTTTAGGCCTGCAAATAATAAATTAGTAAATTAATGAGTGTATAAAATGAATGAATGTGTAGCTCTAAAATAAACATCCATTCAGTCAAAAGTTTTCTGTTATAAAAACAACATACAGAAATATAGAGGCTACAAAACCGCCTCTTTCGCTATAATTAGTTGTGTGAATAAAAAAAAAACACACAGTTTATGAATCACTGGAAATGTATTTCTACGTACAAGAGAGCGAGTGCATGAATTCATTACTGAGGGGGGGATACCATTATTTTAAACGTATTTTGCTTCAGTGAATTTTCCATTTGTCCCTGAACAGCGCAGCCAACGTGGAGTCATTTATCTTAGTCGGAGTGCGGAGGCCGGAGCGAGGGGAGGGCTTTCCGGCACATAAATATATATATAAATATAATTCACTTCAAGAACTAAGCTGGAGGTCATGTACAGGATATTTGCATAAAGCAGGGCTACAAGATTATGGCAAGGAGTGGAGGGGCTTTAACATTAAAATATCCCTTAAGATTCTATTATAAAAAAAACACAATACAATACCATACCACACTCTATGAAATATCCATGACAATAGGAGCAATTATATCCATGTCATTAAGAGCGATTGGTGAGTGATTGGTGTTTTTTTAAGAACTGTCCATGGTTCTGAAATAGTCCATATAATCCTGCAAAAACATACAAGTGTACAAACTCTCACCTGTAGGTCAGGGTTCTCCTCATGCTGGAGATGAGCTTCCTCCGCCGCTTCTACCAGCCTCTACATACGAGTGACATGACACAGAGAACAGCAGAAACTTAGAAGAGATGATTGATGGCAAAATACACCGATTTATTCCTGATGGGCGACATGAGCTTTCAAAAATGCAGACATTTATGATAATAATAGCCTCCAGCTGCATGTAAAAGGCATTTTATAACTTCATAACGTCATTAATAAATATCTTACATTTTATAAAGTACTTTCAGAGCACCTTTGATTTATATGGGGGTGACTTTCAAGAACAATCTGACCCTGAGAAACATCAACAGAAGTAGCCAGATTAATGAAAGTTAAATAGGCATAATGATTTATTTATTGAAGTAGTATAAGGTGACCTCCTTAAAGCAACACTAAACAGTAATGTTTAGTTTACCTGCTGCTTGCAAACAGGTTGTATTTCACGTGGCGGCTTGTTCCCTTGAGGCAAACACAAGTGTGTGTGTGTGTGTGTGTGTGTGTGTGTGTGTGTGTGTGTGTGTGTGTGTGTGTGTGTGTGTGTGTGTGTGTGTGTAAAGGACAGTTTATGTTTTGTCGTCATTGAAAAGTGCTGGCATGCATTTTAGTTACATGGCGGTATAATTGCTTCCAATCCACAAAGCGCTTTAGGAAAAATAATTAATACTTGTCGCATATCGAGGAAATTATAGCAACATAAAAAAAGTGAGGCTTTGAGCCAATTTTATAAATACAAGCCATAAGCTGCTCTGTAAAATATAATAATACTATAACGAGGCTATTTTCCTAGGAAAAAAACAGAACATATTTAAATGTCTTTGTTTATGTATGTCAACAATACAGCCTAATATTATTTTCACAAGATAAATTGCGTTCTAAATATGTTTTAACAGGGTGCGAATTATGACAGTCGAAACATAAGGTTGGAGGGGGCGTACATATTCTTTTACACGCAAGTACTTTTCAATCGTGTTTTTAAACGTCTCATTAACCACAAAAGCTAAATCACGAGATGGAGAAGTGGGGAAACAGTTAGTTAGAGCGCGTATTTTCACCTGTCGGTGAACAGGTGGCGCTAGCGAACTGATTAGCGCGTTTAACTTACCTGAGGAGGTAACCACAGTAGGCTACGACGGTTTCCGTTGCAATTAATATCAGTCAATAAATGAATAACCATGACAGATTAGCATGTAGGCTATAAATTCAGTTTATATATCACAGATAGGCCCATATATCTTTAAAAAAAGTCACAGGCTACATTTTGGTTTAAAAAGTCTATTTGACGCTTAACGTCAGTTAGCCTGTTTGCTGCTGAACCTCAAAAAACACCCCGAAAAATAGGCCTTTAGCCTACAAATTCATTTTCGCCGACCCTGAAAGAGTTTATTGTCCTGACTCTCACCTAGTTAAGCCTTTAACCATCCCAGAAATGTGAACTTATAACAGCTTTCAAACGATAAGCTATTTCAGTAAAATAAGTTTGTCAGCGCGCGGCTTTCCTCTCACTGCTCGTGAACAGAAGTCGCGTGAGTAGAAAAAATGACATCATTTGTCATTTTATTATAGATTTAACATATCACAAGTATTTATCAAAAACATTGTCTGAAAATAATTTAAGACAGATAGCTAAACTAGACAACACGAACATTAAAAATAAAATCACTCTTGGATAAACATTTAAATTATGTTTCTATTCGTACATTTTTTTTGTGCTGCAATACACTTGGGATTCCTGTGATAGAAATTGTATCAGCTCCCTTCAAATCGAAGTGTAAATACGCGCGTGCATTTTATAAAATCGGTGTGCAGTGGCTACAAATGCATGAGGTGTATTTCATGGGTTTTACCTTTCATGGCAAACCGACTCCATTGCATCATAAAGTGACAGTGTGTATCTGCAGGAGTTAGATAAGCCTATCTCCTCCACACACACGGGCAATTAAAGCTTGGACCGTGTGTGTGTGTGCCTCTGAAGAATAACGGCACGAGCCGGTTGTAACGGGAAAATCTATATGTTCTTCTGTATAGAAGGGAGAAGCTTCAACCGAGATGCTTTTTATACGTTAGCAATAAATAAAGCCGTTGCGGCTGCAGCATCCAACACAATATATGATTGATGGAAAATGCTGAAACAATAGGGATTCATGCGCAAATCGAAAAATAATTATTTAAAAGGCAATATGATAATAATAATTCTAATAGGCTAGGCCTATTAAATAGGCCTATGTTAAAAAAAAAAAATAATAATAAAACGGAAGACGCATGCAGAACATTTTGAAAATCTCTTTATCTTAATTGTTACTTACTCGTGTGGCCTCGGCTTTTTTCCGAAATATTTCCTCCATATTCTGCGCCAAAATTTTCACCACTTTTGCGCCGTCAATCTCTTCTATTCGCACCGATTTCTCATATTCCTTGTATTTCTGAGAAGAAACAAATGGGTCATGTTACGCAATGAACATAGACATTTTACTACGTTTTGTGTCAATGTGGACAAGGCTGGATAACATTTTGTTAATAAAAAAATTATTTGAACAAAACAAATAGCTTTTAAATAAGCCTACATGTGTTATGTACATGTTGTGTTCTGTCATTCAATAAAATCAAATAGGCTACCTAAAATATACATTTTAAATGCAGCTTGTCTGACAATAGTGAAGGTGTTGCATTAGCAGCAATTTTTTAAAACAAAAATACATTTATTCAACAAATAGAATCAGATCACAAATATTTTTTTTATTTAATTGCATTCATACTTGCACAATTGAATACAGTGGATCACATTGTTCTTTATTCACTGTGTGTGTGTGTGTGGACACACATTTATGTGGACCAAATGTCCCCACAAAGATAGTGTTGCCAGTAATTTTTGACCTTGTGGGGACATTTTTTGGTCCCCATGAGAAAAACGTCTTATAAATCATACAGAATTATGTTTTTTGAAAACGTAAATATGCAGAACAATTTCTACAGTTTTACAGTTTGCAATCTACAGTTTATACACTATATAAATCATTATGTCTATGGAATGTTCTCATAAAACATCAAAACCCAACGTGTGTGTGTGTGTGTGTGTGTGTGTGTTTCACATTTTGGTATGTAGCATCTCAAATAATCTCAATGGCAATCTTATTAGAATGCTTTGTTTATGAATATCTGAAGAAAATCTCCTTCAAAGAGAATACAATCCAGCAAATTCAGACAGAAAACTCAGACAGAAAAAAATTCTCAACCAAAACACATTTAACCCCGGATATTTTATAATGGTAATGATTTGCACAAACGTGAGGAACCCATAATCATCTTTTGTTTCAGTCTAATGGATAGTGTGATACCCTCAAACATGAGTTTAAGAGATGGATGTCCAGCATGACGAGTAAATTTGTCTGTGATCAGTAGATAGGGACATTTACATATGCAAATCTGAGGGAGGGAGGCAAATATGTGTGGCAGCGGAAGATGGACGGACGAGACGTATAAAAAAAATGACGCGAGACAGTGATGGAGAGACAGGGGACAGTAAGAAGAGGCCCTTACAAGTCTCCATGACCTACGCTTTGCATTGTCTCTTCGTTAATACAGCTGTCATTCCCATTTGAGTTAGTGCCACAAGTCTTCAGATAAGCGTGCCGTCGTGCGCCTCTCTCTGACAGCGGCCTCTCTGATTGGCTGATAAGACAAATCCTCTCCAGATAACGAGCTCAGTCTTGTCCCTGTAATTGGTGGAACTGCTGCTGCAGTGTCTATTATTGGTGGAGGAAGAGCGTTGTGGGTGGGCTGCTTCGGGGAGGCTGGGCGGGGCTTGTCGAAAGGGCCACGCATTGTTGGAGGGTAATTGAAATGGAGTCAGAATTCAGGAGAAAGATAATAAGTTGTCAAGCCTGGGCGAGTCTGGATAATGAACTACACTTCAGACAATGCTGAGTCTGCAGTACAAGCGACACCTGAAGCAACAGCACTCAATGGACGTTGTGATATTAGGCTATTCAAACACACTCAGGCATTCACGCCTGCAGGCTTACACCACTCCACTATAAAAAAAAACCTTTCTGATTTAAATAAGTTCATGTTAAGTGAAACATAGATTTCATGAAGAAGAAAGAAATACCAAAAACGTGTGCCACACAGCCTAATGGAAAAATAAACACACATACATTAAAATCTTGACTTTAAAAAAGGCTGATAAAAAGGATGAAAAATAGACAGCATACACTGTCAAAAAAATTAAAAAGTAAGTTACCTGGTAGCCTTGAAATTTTGAGTTCATTGAAATTAAAAATTTGAGTTAATGCAATGAACATTTGAGAATCGACATCACCCTTTATTCAAATATTACACTCTAAAAAATGCTGGGTTAAAAACAACCCAAGTTGGGTTGAAAATGGACTTTTGCGATAGCAAACATTTAACCCAACCGCTGGGTTAAACTACCCATTCACTGGGTTAAAACAACCCAATTGCTGGGTTAGTCCATTTTCAACCCAACTTGGGTTGTTTTTAACCCAGGATTTTTTAGAGTGTATTAAAAGATTTTGTAAGCATATTGCGTAATTGTGTGTTTTATTAATGCAGTGAAATATGCCAAATTGTGCTTTTTCATGATTTATCACAACATTTTTTTTATTATGCATGTGGTTCAGATACAATAATATTTTGAGTTTCTATTTATTAAACAATTTCCTTCATTGTATTAACTCAAAATTTGAAGGCAACCAGGTTACTTACTTTTTTAAGTTAAACCAACAATATTTTTTTACAGTGTACATATCCTTCTATCTTCTCTTTTTCCGTTTAGACAACGTGATATAAACAGAATCAAAACACACTCGCGCATCTCAAATATCATTAAGTGTTCAACACAGTTCTTTAAACTTAAAAAAAAGGGTATTCTGACAAAAAATAAGTTAGCGTTAAGCGAAACACGGACATGCATTTCGTGAAAAAATGTCACACATTTTGTTTTGTTTTTCAAGACAGGACATAAAAAACGGCCCTACCAGGAGAAAAGGATGAATCTTTCTCAGTTTTTTAAGACAACAGGACATGAGAACACACACACGTTCCATGTTTTAGGGCGACATTCCATAGACATGATAAATTGTATATTATATCCCCTACTAGTAAACCTACCCATCTCAGAAAACTTTCTGCATTTTTAGATTTTCAAAAAACATCACTTAGTATGATTTACAAAAATGCTGGGTTAAAAATAACCCAAGTTGGGTTGAAAATGGACTAACCCAGCAATTGGGTTGTTTTAACCCAGCGATTGGGTTGTTTTAACCCAGTAATTGGGTTGTTTTAAGCAAACATTTAACCCAAGCTGTTTTCCTAATGGGGACCAAAAAATGTCCCCACAAGGTCAAGGATTTCAGATATTGCCTTCTTTTTTGGGGACATTTTGTCCCTATAATGTAGGGTTTACCAAGACCACACACACGCATCACTAGTTTCACAGTCCTTGTAACTTACACTCTAAAAAATGCTGGGTTAAAAATAACCCAAGTTGGGTTGAAAAGGGACTAACCCAGCAATTGGGTTGTTTTAACCCAGCAATTGGGTTGTTTTAACCCAGCGGTTGGGTTAAACGTTTGCTTAAAACAACCCAATCGCTGGATTAGTCCATTTTCAACCCAACTTGGGTTATTTTTTACCCAGCATTTTTTAGAGTGAACAAAATGTGCTGTGATAAAAAGTTAGTTTTCTGTAAGCAAAACAATCTCGCTTTTTTTTTGTCCCCACAAGACAACAGGACATCAAATAGCATGAAAACACACACTCTGGCGCATATCAGACCCCCAACATGTTTCTAACACCGACACCCCCCTCCACACACACAGATCGCAGCACCACGCGGCAAATTACCCCTTTAAGAGAGAGACCATGGAGAGCTATTGAGGCGGAACAGTTCATTTCACGCCTGTCCTGCCTCCCCACCCCTCACCCTCCGTCCCGGCACCCTCCCTGGCCCCCCAAAAAAGCCATAATCAAAGCCATTAATGCTGCGTTCGTCAATAGTGATGATCACCCCACTGATTCATACACAGTAGCGAAATAGTCCCGGGGAGTGTCCCATGCTACCAGATGCTCCTGGACAAAACAAGTTTGCCATCATATTCTCAAGATGCTGCAAAATTATTCACTGTAAAGATGCTTAATGGTAATGTATTTGTACAATCTGTTATTTTGTTGCGGTGAGGTGGAAATTTCAGCGATTGAAAGCAACAAAGGGTGACATTTGTATGGCTGCCCCCCCACCCCCTTTGTGTAAAAATCAGGTAATTTTGCATAACAAGCTTAATGATCACTCTTAACGATCCTCCTTAATGAAGCGGCCTGCTGCCTCATCCCTCCCTTTCTGCTTCCAGCTCTTCAGACAGACAGCTTATTGGCTCTGAGCCCCACCCATCGGTCACGCCCACTGAGCAGGATGATGGGAAAAAGTGCAAACATACGCAGAAACGGCAATGAAGAGAGAACACAACTGGCTGGGACATTTTACACTGTGTTAATGTGTGTGTGCACGCGTTTAGGCTGATGAAGATCATTCTGGGTGGGATGATTGAACATGTTCATTATTGATGCTTTTGGCTGAATCAGGAACAGATTTCCATCTTAACTCTCACCTGAAAGCGACAGTTCACGCACATTTTTTTAAATTTTTTTTACTCACCCGTATGTCATTTTTATATGCAGTTTTTTTCCATTGAAAACTGGATACATTATAAACAACCTTCTGTAATCTCTTTTTAATACAGTACACGTCGCTACAAAACCGATTTTAACAAACAACTACTGGCCGGTACCGATAATTGTCACTTACATAATTATTAGAAATTTTGATCATGTTTTAAATGAGCAAAGGTCAAAAACGCATGCATTAAGGTATACTAGCTAGTTTATTGCTGCATCATCAAATTATTTTCATTGAACATGGATTGGATCCATAAAACATTCAACAGGCAAACATTAAGAGGCAGTACATAAAATACAAATAGGAAAACATGACATCCTTCAGAGGTTATTTTAGCTATCAAACTATATTTTGTACATATTTAATTTTGTTTTGACAAGTGTTTAATTATTTATAAGTATTAATATTGATATTACATATTGGCTGCCAATACATCAGTGCATAGCGACCACATCTGTCCTAAATGGACAAAAAGCATCACAAAAGTTGGAAATCCGACCAATGCACCATATTTCGGCGTTCTGAATCCTACCGTTTTTATAGCAAGGAAAAAATGGAAATTTAAGGCGATATCTGATAATATTCCACTCCACTGAATCTCTGAAATTTGCATTCAGGCCGTTGATGCACAAAGCCATTTGACGTCATTGTCATGAAGTTTCATTAGTTTTTGTAATGAATATGGTGTGCTAGTTTGAATATGCACAATGGGAAATTAAAATTTTCAGTAAGTTAGTTTTTCAATAATTACTAGGGATGCACCGAAATGAAAATTATTTTGCCAATTTTTTCACCATTGCATAAATTTGCTTTTTTAATATTTTGTCTTGCTTTTAAAATAAATTACTTTTTTTTTTCTTTTTTTTTTTTACAAAACTACAATTTAAAAATATTTATTTAACACTGAACATTTTTAGCATTACAGCAGACATAATACAAACAAAGCACACTATAACTTTAAAAAAATATATATATTTTTTATTTGGCCATCTTATCTTATCTTTGGCCTATTATGCCTACAGGTATCATAATCAAATTTTGTTTGTTTGTTCATGAGAGGTTTTGCAAGCCTGAATAAAAACTCTGGCGGTTTGAGCAGTGAGTGGAGTCTGACTAACTTATTCATTGGCCATTGCGTACAAGAGATCAACAACTATGTCACCGCTGCAGAAACACGTGTAAACGGATACATTTGACGTTCTACAGACACAAATATGGACTGGAGCATTTGCCAATATATTATTACAGTATCAACTGATGGTGCTCTTGCTTGCATTTGAGGCTGCTTAGACAATTCAGCAGAACAGTGTCTGCAAACGGCCATTTTTGCGTCTTTCTCGGACACTTTAAAGCCTTCTTTAAGCCTTGTTTACACTCGACGCGTCCGCACGAGCGTGATCTGGTGCGCGCTGCAAAAATGACGTCATCGCAGAGTGCCAATCGGACGAGGCGCGCGCGCAGTCAGACGAAAGTAGTGATGGGGAAGTGAAGCTTTCTGAACCAGTGAAGCTTTCAGCACAATTGTATCAGAAAAAGGTTCATTACTCAAAGCTTTTCAAATCAGAGCTCGACGAGGACCTCTGCTGGTGAAAGTGAGGGAAAGCTTTGTTGTTTTGCAACCATTATTTTAGAAGCAAAAATTAATTAATGGATAGATGAATGAATGAATGAATCAATAAACTAAATACATGACAACAATCTGTTCCATTGCATACTCCTAGTAACTCAAACCAAGAAATATAACATTTTGTATTGTCAAAGTGGACATTTTTCCTGTTTGTGAACAAATAAAACTCACACACACACACACACACACACACACACACACACACACACACACACACACACACACACACACACACACACACACACACACACACACACACACACACACACACACACACACATATATAGGTTCTTATAATTGCCAATAACAACAATATCTTTTAACCACTTAATTTTTCCAATACTTGAAAATGAACAAAGTTGAAAAAAAAAAAAGTAGGCTGGCTTTCACCCAAATATATATATAAAGGCTGCAGAACAAAAGCCAAATATATTATCAACCTTATTGGGCGAACTCAAATGAAAGCATTCCCACATTTCAGAACCATGACAAAGTCTCGCAACAATCAACTAGTGCAATACAACGGTTCTAACAACCCGTGTAGCGCATTTTTAAACATTTTTGAATCAGAGTACGAAGCAGTCACGTGGGTGTGTGTGAAACAAAGCTTCGGACGTCATTGGTCACGTGATTTTGATAGAACGAATCAAGCATCCAAACAAAGCTTCACTGAAAATCGTTTCATATTTTTGACACACGCTTCGGAGCTTTGGTGTCACTGTTTTACATCATTAGAGGAAAGTAAACAAGCCTTAATGCTTCCACACTTCCGACATGTGCTGCATTGCTGCATTTAGAAGCGTGCGAACCTCTCTCTCACACGAGCTGGTTGCTATATTTGATCGCGTCATCAAAAACCTCATTGTTCGGTAAAATTTATTTGGTCTTTTCACTTATTCGGCCGAACACCGAAAGTGCAATTTTTGCTATTTTCGGCCAAGTTATTTCGGTTGCCGAACAATCGGTGCATCCCTAATGTAGAGTTCATACCGGACGCGAATGACGCAAATAATTTGCACTATTCGCGCGAAGTTGGACGTTTGAACATTTTGAGTTTACTTGCTTCATTCGCGCATGAAATTCGCTTCATTCGCGTTTGACATTCACTTCACAACAGACGCAAATTCGTGTCATGGGAGAGGCTTCTGCCAGCCGGCTCGTCTCGTTGAGAAATGGCTGACATGGCCTGTGTTTACACGTCTTTTTTGTTAAAATTTACTGTTAATGTGTGACAAAACATAGTTTTTAAGACTTTTTCAGGCGATAATGTAGTTGTTTAAAGCTCCAATCTGTGGTTTATTTATAAAAAGATTGCCTATTTGAACATTTTATCTGGCGTTTTCGGAGTTGTGAGCTCCAGTGGATCAGCGGCGCTCAGCGCTCGTTAACCCCGGCGAGAGTAGCCTTTCCTCGGCTAGTCCTTCTGCCGTCTGCCGCTGGCTCGGATGTCTCTGTGGTGTCTCGAGCTATAATTAATCTTGTGTAGATGTAACGGCCGATCTTTGGTCTCATGGATCTATAATTTGTTCCCTGGCAAATCGTTTAGGCTGAGGGCAAAGTGAAGTTTCATTACTTTTTTATTTTTAGGCTATAACTTTACGATACAGTTGTAGCCGACTAGCACTGACTTTGAATGTTTGACTGAATTGTTTGCTTTATTTCATGTATAGCTTATTATACCCTTTACTTATACTTTTGTATTAATGATCATAGGCCTACATAAACTTGCCAAAAAGAGACTGGGTTGTGTTTCATGTCATTTAATGTTATCACAGTGATAATCATATTGTCTGAACCAGATATACAGATTTTCTCCTTTTGTTGTTTGATTGTTGTCACTACTAGAGCAAACTCCTGATTGGTTTACGCCAAATCATGCGTCAAACGCTCAATTTGCTCCGCGTCATTCGCCGCCTCATTCGCGTGAATCGCACCACACTGTCTATTCGCATCTTTGCATTGACTTAACATGTAAATCACTTGCGCGAATCACGTCCGGTGTGAATGCACCATAATAATAACCCAAACATGAATATTCTATCATCATTTATTCAACTTCATGTCGTTCCAAAGTATGACTTTATTTCTTCTGCAAGACACAAAAAAAAAATGTTGAACGGCGTTGGGAATCAAACAACGCTTGAGTCCATTGACTTCCATTCTATGAACAAAAAACACTAAAGGTGCATCCCAATTCCTGTCCAGAAGTGGGTAGTGCATCATTTGGGACACAACTTAATCTTTTTACGTTCCAGATAAGAAAGAAAGTCATACAGTTTGTGAGGGTATAATGATTTTTGGAGTATCCCTTAATACTGTATTTCAGTCTGTTCCTCACACTAAGATACGGTACGGATCATATGGACTTGTTTATGCTGTCCATTTTGGAGCTTGGCAGACATGGTTACTATGAACTGAACAGAAAAAAAGCTAATGTTTTGGAACAACATGAGGGTGAGTAAACAAAGACAGAATTTTCATTTTTGGGTGAATTATTCTGTTAACAATTATGCAAGGTAAATCAGCCACATTGGTCTCGGATCAGTGGATAAATACAACACCAGTAATGGCTCTGACTACACTATGGATTTTTCTATAAGTAAGGGCCCAATAGCTAAAGATAGACCCCGAATGTCAGTTTTAGTTAAACAATCAGCGTTTGTCGACACTCCTACACCTCCCATGAAAACTCCCATCATTCTCAGGTGTAATTCTCAAAGCCTCAGTTTCGTTCATTTCCGCTGTTTTATAAACAGACCCGGACTAGATCAGTTAAAGAGTCACGTACACACATTCTGTGAGGAGGTAATTACGACGATAATATGTGCACTGATGGTGAGAGCTGGGCTCTTATCTCACACCAACACTGAGAGACTTATTAATACTTCAGAGAGAGAGAGAGAGAGACGGGGTTATCTCAAAACATCCATCACTGTTTATCCTTCAATAGAAACCGAGAGGAAATGAAGTGTGTTTTGTAGTATATAACGCCACCGCATAGTGCATTCAAACAGCAGTATTAGCTATAACACGGTATACTGGAACAAGGAAACCAGGTGGAGACCTTTATCCGCAAAATATCGGCACTGCCACATAGATATGAACTTTAATAATACAATATTAATATTGTAATGTGTGTCTGTGCCTTTTTTCCTTTTTTGATATAGTGTTATCAATATCGAATTGTTAATATGTAAATATAAATCATCTACGTCACACCAAAAATACGACAATGTACACAACATGAACTGATATGAATTAGGAAATCTCTGCTTTATAGCCCTTTCTACTTTCCCTTGTTTTTACTACTTTATATTTTTTTTGGAAGAACATCATGATTTATCTAATCATTTAAAAATGCCTCGGATTTAAAAAATTTGAACCCTGGTTTGAATACCAGCTGCCACCGTGTGGCTAAAGTGTGTAGGGCATCATCAGATGCTCCTTTGTCATTTATAAAGAGACACACACACATTCATTCAGTTATTCTATTTGTCTAACTCGTCCTACACAGGTGTTTAGATGCAAAAGACAGATCGGGGGGAAAGAAACTGAGTGTAATGAGCCTTATCCAACCCCCCCGCCGCCACCCCCCTCTCTCTCACACACACACACACACACACACACAAAAACATGCCCACACGCACACGCACACACACACACACACACACACACACAAATATCATATTATACACCTGGATGTTTTAAGGCAAAGCCATCTGTATTCATATGAGCCAAGAAGAGGTGTGTGTCAATGCAAGTGTGTGTGTGTGTGTGTGAGAGAGAGAGAGAGAGAGAGAGAGAGAGAGAGAGAGAGAGAGAGAGAGAGAGAGAGAGAGAGAGAGAGAGAGAGAGAGAGAGAGAGAGAGAGAGAGTGTGAAGGGGAAATACCTTCTGTAAGAGCTGAGATCCTGAGTATTTTGAAGCTATTGATTTTATTTCACCACCAAACGCTGAAGCCCAGAGTTTCACCCTGTCGAGGGAAAGAAGAACCCATGTAATCACTCAAATTACAACATATTATGCCACAATTACAATATTAGCAATATCATTATGATAGATTAAAATGAAAAGTTGACAAAAGTTAACGCTATAACTGGTTATAATCATTATTACTGTATTCTAAAAGGCCATACAGGAGCATGTGTTTGTTAAGTTCACATTGTTCTCCCTTATGTTACGTCAAAAAAAAGTTTCTATACCATAAAAGCGTCGCATACTGTATTTTCATTCTACACTCTCTTGGGCTACATTATTTCTGCATGATCTGACTGAATGTAAGGAGGTTGATGATATGATATTACTGTAAGTTATATTTGTGATTGAAATAAAATCAGTTGATTTAGCATCACATGAAGCACATTTTTTGCACACTTGGCAAATATTTTTTTACATGTAGGCTACTGTATATATACAACAGCAACTACTAGGGCTTCTATTCTATATTTTGTTATATTGAAATATAATAAAATGTGCATATATACTATAAAAGCCTCATATTTGCACTCTGGAGATAACTAGACCCTCACAATAACCATCACAAAGCATAGTTGTAACCTCTCTCTCTCTCTCAGTGCACTTTATAGATTAAATTGAATTATTCTGGCTTCTCTATGTTTTGCAAACATTTAAAATATTCATAAATTATAAAAGCCAATTTCGCGCTCAGACATTTGAAATAGCACCAAAGCATTCATAAATGTTCTTGCTCTACAAAGAATTTTGCATATCGACTTAATACAATTATCAAGGCTTCTCTATTTTACATGCATTACAATATGCATTTATTATAAAAGCATTTTACATATTTACTCAGAAAAGTTTCTAGACCCTTATAATAGCCGAACGCAAAACCCTTCACACAGAATAGTTTTAATCTCTTTGTTTTCTACATGCATATAGGATGAATGCAATTATTATGGCCTCTTCTCTAAATTGTGCATGCACTTCTACTCACACTGATAAGGGGATCTCCGGTTGGGACCCCCGCACCTCCAGCGTCGTCCAGCACGCGCTCATCACACACAAGAGGAGGCAGTGCGCGTGCATCAGAGGAATTCTCCGGTCCCGCTGCATCCTTCCCCCAAAATGTCTTGCAAAGGAAAGGAACCGGCGGCTCGGGCAGCCTTTAGAACTCCCCCCTCCTCTCGGTCTCTCTCCCCCGGTTACAAAAACAGCACCGAGCGCCAATTCAGCCGCACATCTGCCCGCCCCGGCGCGCGTGCAGCCTCCGGAGTTTCAGTCTCTCCGCCCAGCTGTCACACACCCCACGACCTCCTGCTCGTGCTCTTTGACATCGATTCTTGCTTTTTATCCCTGCATTGGTGGCACAGAGAGCACAACAGAGATTTCAAATGCTTATTCTTTCTCTTAGAGCTGATTGGGAGCAAATGAACTCGCGCGCTCTCACTGCTGGCGCTGCTGATATTACGATGAACGACACTTTCGGGTCAGCGCATGCACTAAAGGCAGAAGTTTAGGGAGAGGAGAAGCGAGCAGAAAGTCATCAAGACAGTGAGGCTAATGTGTAAATCTAGGGAAGGAGATCCAGTGCGGTTTCCCCATGCGAGCGCGCTCACGAGAGAAGCTGATGCGAAACTTTTCCTCGGCAACGCGCATTCCTCCGTTTGGTGATGCTTTTGCTCTGGTCTCTGGAGATTACGTATTTTAGTTTCTTTTGTATGAATCATTTGTTTATCAGTAATTAAAAATACGCATTTTTATTATTGATTTCATATTAAAGTTGTGTATATTAACATTCATATTCACATTGATAGAAGACTCATTTTCATAACAGCACTGCATGATTCAGGAATAATGCGGTTTATAACTGTTGGTCACACTTTACTACATATTTTACCTGGCAAGTTGTCACAAACTGCTATATCTGCTATAAATAGCAGAGTTTTTGGTTTCAAACAACTATAGCTCTATTAGGAGCACCTAATAATATTTCAGATTTTTGTCATCCGAATGCTCTTATTTTCATGTACTAGTTTTCATGAGACAGTATGATTCTGCATATTGCTGCTTTCATTGATATGCACATGAATAAAAACAGCAATATGCCCATTGATATACAGATTCAGCTGTATTATGCTGCTCCTCATCAAAAGAAGCCATAAAAGAGCAGATAGTACTCAAATAAAGTAAGTGAATAAGATTTATGACCAGCCACTACTATAGCACTATAACCTCTCAAGTCTGATGCTTACCAGGAGTTAATTGCTGTTCTCTCATTCTTTTTTCTTCCTCTAATTATCATGAGCACATAAATGATGAGGTGCATTTGTGTGTGTGTGTGTGTGTGTGTGTGTGTGTGTGTGTGTGTGTGTGTGTGTGTGTGTGTGTGATGAATCTGTCCTAACGGCCTGCGTCTCTGTGCAGTCATGATTAGCTGGTAAATGCATCATTCATCATCCGACTGAAGCTGAAGAACACAAGCCATACTGTATACTGTAATGCTGCTACAACACGCCAAACTCTAAATGATATTCATAACGTCATCGGTTTCCATCTCTTCCAAATTAGCTCGTTGTTTCGGTTCAGGAGGAACTGTAGTGTTTCGTTTGTGGTGCTCGGTGACTGACGTCTGTCTAACTTTGCAAAGCATGAACTGAGGGTGCGTGGAGATATGGACCAAATGCAATGATTGGAGGTCCGCACCTTCCACAGACGATATGCTGTCAATTAATTCAACCAAATTAACTAATTAATCTCACATTTTTTTCTGTATAATTCATTGTAATTAATTTGGAGCGTAACAGGGAAATTAATACAATATAAAAATATTAAAAAAATTGATTTTTAAATAATTTTATATTGTAATAATTTCACAGTTACTCTCCAAATCGAGACTATTTTAAATATGTATTGTAATGGCATCTCTTTATGAATGAAGGCCAGTATCTCTGATACTACTGATGTCTCGTTAAAATAAGATTTTTTAAAAACATTAATGAAATACATTCAACATTACAGCATAATTGAAAGCTATCAACATAATTGAAAGCTATCAATGTCAACATTTATTAGGCTTTAAAAAAATAAAAACTTGATGGGGAGCGAAGGCCGGCCCGTGTGGTCGGATCAAACAGACGAGCTACTGGAGCTCAAATTGCTCAAGAAGTTAATGCTGGTTCTGATAGAAAGGAGTCAGAATACACAGTGCATCACAGTTTGTTGTGTATGGGGCTGCATAGCCGTAGACCAGTCAGGGTGCCCATGCTGACCCCTGTCCACTGCCGAAAAAGCCAACAGTGGCATGTGAGCATCAGAACTGGACCACGGAGCAATGGAAGAAGGTGGCCTGGTCTGATGAATCACGTTTTCTTTTACATCACGTGGATGGCCGGGTGTGTGTGCGTCGCTTACCTGGGGAACAAATGGCACCAGGATGCACTATGGGAAGAAGACAAGCCGGCGGAAGCAGTGTGATGCTTTGGGCAATGTTCTAATGGGAAACCTTTCAGGGCTCGACATTAACGCTTGTCTGCGTGTCCGGGACAAGTGGATTTTTTGAAGGGGCAAGTAAAAGAGAATCTTACTTGCCCGACCGGACAAGTAGCCTGATAAAACGCCATTAACAAAAAATAACTAGGGAATCACCAAAATGCAAGAATAATTCTGCATTCATTAGTGTAAGTGGCGATCGATAGTAAATAATAATATATAATTTATAATGAACTGACCGTAACTAACGTTGCGCTGTTGACGCTCGCCCAGCCTCTTGAGGAGAAATCGAAACAAATGCACCTCTTACACAGAGAAACTCAGTTAACACACTGCCATAAAAATGTAGAAATGTGGATGAAACAGTTAAGCAACGTCACATTACCAAGAGTGCCGTTTTCCTGAATAACATCACGACTGAAAATGACACTGATTTCATATGACAGTTCCATAAACAATTATTAACATTAAGTCACTTACTTTTCAGATGCAATATGAGTGTTTTTGTTCCATTTCAGCAGCGAAAATAGTTCCAAACAAAGATCACAGCAGAACGTGTGTCACCGCAACAGCGTGTTAGTGAATGATTCAGCGTTTTGAATGAATCGGTTGAATCAAAGATTCAATGAATATTCGTAAACGACTGCCTCATTCTTGAATGAATCAGCCGTTTGAACGAATCGACTCAATGACTCGTTCATTCAGACGGTCACCTGCCGCCACCTACTGCCGTTTTAGTTTCATGTTTAAACATTCTTTTCTTATTTGCATATTCAAAAAATATTTAAAACAATCTCATAACATTATTTAAGGCAGTTGTAATTTTTCAGTGTAAATTATTTAATTTGACTGGTAACAGCTAGTGTCGTCTTCTAATTTAATGTATTGATCAAATTTAAAAATATAAAAGGAAAGCTGAAGCAGAGCCTATATTTAATAAGATTAGGAGGAAAATGCCCTTTATAAAAGGTAAAAATATCACAAATATGCAGATTTAAATATGTCGAAGCTGATTGAACACTGGTGAGAATATTGCTTCAGAACACACAAAAATATATTTTTTTCCGGACAAGCACATTTTTTTTACTCGGACAAGTGAATGACAGATTTACTTGTCCGAAGGACAAGCACGTGAACAAGCTTAATGTCGAGCCCTGCCTTTGTTCCTGCTATCCATGTGGATGTTACGTTGACACGTACCACCTAAGCATTGTTGCAGACCATGTACACCCTTTCATGGAAACGCTATTCCCTGGTGGCTGTGGCTCTTTCAGCAGATAATGAGCCCTGCCACAAAGCAAAAATGGTTGAGGCATGGTTTGAGGAGCACAACAACGAGTTTGAGGTGTAGACTCTGTCTCCAAATCCCCAGCTCCCCAGCTCTCAATCCAATCGAGCATCTGTGGGATGTGCTGAACAAACCAGTCCGATCCATGGAGGCCCCACCTCGCAACTTCCAGGACTTAAAGGATCTGCTGCTAGCATCTTGGTTCCAGATACCACAGCACACAATATTAGGAATAGGTCATAATGTTATGCTTGATCAGTGTACATATAAATACATTTAGACTACTTAACTTGATTGCCATCAGGATGTGAAGAGACTTTCAACCAGCATAACAAAAGATGTTTCTGGAACAAATCGGTCACGCCTATCCTGCCTTTAAATGTCTTCTATATGTTTACTAATGTAATTTAAAACAATAAGATTAAGAAATCATGGGTCTCTCAGGGACAGGAGCAATAGTTTTAACAACTCTTGAAGCAAATCCGGTTAGTCTGTGCTGGAGTTCACGCTTGTCTATTTTAATGCAGGACACCAAACACACAGTAATCTCTGTCTCGTCTTAATGGAAGTTAAAACTCTTAGAGGGTCAACTATAGTACTAGGCAAATGTGACATCTGGCACTGAAGGTGCTGGGAATCACACTTCACAGCTAATCATATAACATTATATATTATATTATAAATCAATAACATATAAGGCCTCAAATGCATTGACACGGGAGAATTCTTGTAAATTAGACAACTTTTGCCATTCATTTCAACACTTTGCTATTCTAATGGCCTATCTAAAATTCAGTACAAACATTAAATTTGAGCATATTTTAAGCAGAGTGCACTTGATTTAAGTCCAGAAAAGAAGTAGCATACAAAACTGCACATTAAGTATAATTAAAAATAAAAAGTTTAAACATTTTCTGAATAAATGTCAATTAATGTAATGACATTAATGTATTCAAAGTAGGGCTGTCAAAAGATTAATCGTGATTAATCTCATCCAAAATAAAAGTTTGTGTTTACATAATATATGTGTGTACTCTGTATAATTATTCTGTATATATAAATACAAACACATTCATGTATATATTTAAGAAATATTTGCATGTATATACTGTATATACATTTATATAATAAATATTTTATATATAAATATAATACATTTTTATATTTATATATAAAAGCATATATACATGCTTGTGTGTGTTTTTATATATAAATAATAATTATACACAGTACACACACATATATTATGTAAACACAAACTTTTATTTTGGATGAGATTAATCGCGATTAATCTTTTGACAGCCCTAATTCAAAGTAAGCAAAATTCTCAAAAACAAAACACTAAGTTACTTTACTGTTCTAAATATTTATCTAATCCTTGATAATTAGCAATGAGATCAAAAAGTTCATACAGTGCACTTGCAAAGTAATATTTTTCCCCAGAAAAAACAATAGTTCATTAGTTCTGCCACTATCAGTCGACTAGTCATGGATCACAAAGCTTCAGTTGAACTGTTCAACTGTGCACGTGGTGACGGCATGAGAAAACGTTCCCAAGGTTTTAAGTAATTCAAGTCATTTTCCAACTGCAATCAAGGGAAGAGCTGGATCAGGGATCACACCCAGGAGGATTTATTGGGTCTTAAGTCTGGATCTTTGGGACTTTTCTTCTTACAGCACCTAATCTGAATAAGAACTTTTGTGTGTGTGTGTGTGTGTGTCACACTTGAAGGTGCAGACGTGTGATGCAAAGGTGCATGTCTGATGTACTTGAATGAACCAGCAGAGAAGAATATAGCTTGAAACTGACTGCAAAACTACTTTTTGGATTTGGGGAGATGGACTCTTTCCCAGAATTCCTGAATGACTCGTCTATCCACCACCATGGCTCCGGTGCAAAGGTGCCCCTGCCGTGGGCAGGATTCCTCACGCTGTCCCTCCTCATGGCCGTGTTCTCCATCACAGCTGTCGTGTTGAACGCTACAGTGATATTCGTCACCCTCCGGCACAAACAGCTGCGGCAGCCACTGAATTATGCCCTGGTCAACCTCGCCGTGGCTGACATGGGCATCACACTAACAGGAAGTGTGCCATATGTGGTGACCAATGCTGTGGGCTACTACATCATGGGACGGGGCGGTTGTGTATTGGAGGGATTTTGCGTTGCATTATTTGGTAAGTCTGTTTAGAGTTCATTCCATCACTAAATAATAATTTTAGACTGTATTATGTAAATTGCAATTGTGATGGGCTTCCAGACACTAAAAAAGCAACATTTAAAAGTAAAAAAATCAAATTCAATTACATCCTGATTTAGTCTCAAATTTAACAGCTAAACGCAAATACTGTTATTCTGTAAAATATTTTATAATTAGTGTAGCTAAAACAAGGATCCCTATTATTATATTTTTGCGCATTTGAATTTTGTGAATTTGATCATATTAGCATTTTTGCCTCTGTTTATTTGCATGAAACTGTTAAAGTCTCTGAAAATTAAAATGTTCATACTGCCATTATGTTACACTTTACCTATGGTATCAGGCACAGATCATACTTTACATAACGTTACAGTCGCCTACTGTAGCTGAGGTAATGTAATAATACTATATAGTTTGAAAACCGGGGTAGCCTACTGAATGATTTCCGCATAATAGTCATCACCAGGCATATGTTCAAAAACATAGAAATGTCATGATACTTTTTGTACTCTGTTAGCTACCGCTAATGTTTTGTTTGTTGTCTTTACCTGCTCGTCGAAGAGCTCCGTTGCTGACATTCACATGAGACATTTATAGGGTTTTATTTAATGTGCCTAGGTGAATATCCACTTCATCAGGCACTCTTTTGTTTCCTGTGTCTTTTAGGGTGTAAACCGCAACAAACTAGTGTGTGTGAACTGCCCGAATGAATCACACTGAATCACGAATCGATTCAACGTTTTGAAACCTGCTTGACTGACACAAAAGAACCGATTCAAATAAGTGATTCATTCCCGAATTGAACGGTTCTTGTTTTTTGACTGAGGACAGTGCTTCGAAATAGTGAATTTGTAACGTGAATTGGTGTTCATTTTATAAAACAAGGACACAAAACCTTAAAAACGTATCCTCACTGAAAGTGATAGCCTAACTTACAGTAGCCTAGCTTAGATTTACAGACAGAGCTCGTTTAATCAGAATGAGTCACGTAGCCTAAGGATAGGCTACGCGAGTCTTCCTGAACTATTCATTAAGAGATCCGGTTCATAAATGTCATTATTCGTGACGCTGACTACACTGAATGCACTGTATTTTTTCATTCACTAAAAGAGAACAGCCTCAAAAGAATCACTTGTTTGTGAATCGGACATAGCATTAGACTACTGTGTTTTTGATTCACTAAAATATCCGGCTTATAAATCACTTGTTTGTGAATCGGACTGGTAGGCGACTGATTGCACTTTCTGTTTTTGATTCACTAGAACCGGCTCAAAAGAGAAATTTGTTTGAGACTGTGGTTTTTCAGAAAATATTAAGACATCTGCCTACTTGTTTTACTATCAAATATGGCTTTTCAAGGTTTAGTGTCCAACTGAGAAATCTTACTGTGCCATATTGTAAACATCATAAGAGATCAGTGTTGGGTAACCTAGCCTGCTAAAGAAAAAAAAAAGTAATTAATTACCGTAGCTACTAATCACATCTTGAACAGTGTAATTATTAGTCTTAAGTTGAACTTTAAAAATGGCATAGGTCTGAGCTTCCCTAAGTTCAAAAGGCAGGATATTCCAGCCCTGTCACCCATAGATCTTAAGCGGGTTTGAGGGACAACCAGCAAGTTTGAGTTGAACAATACAAGGAAAACCATGAAACTGCACTTTTAATTCTTTCAAATGAACAATATACAATTGCACACATTATTCTTGAACTGACCAAAGTGTGCAAAGGGAGAAGGTTACATTAAAAACATACATTTTAACAAAACATTTTTGATGTTAAATCCACTATTTTTTATAGGATAGTTGTATAGTCTATACAGTAGGCCTATTTAATGCAATCACAACAGAAGTAACTAATCCAATTAGCTACAGAAAAATTAAGAGTAATCCCTTACTATACTTTTTCAAGGGAAAGTAATTAAATTAGCCTACAGTAATTCGATTACTTAGTAATTAATTACACCCAACACTGAGCATGATCAGCCGACAGCCACAGATGTTAACCTTTAAAATGTGAATTTTATCTTGAGTGTAATTTCTTCCGTTTCCTCTGTTGACTGCACAGGTATAACAGCGCTGTGCACAGTGGCCCTGATTGCTGTGGAACGGCTGTTTGTAGTGTGCAAGCCTCTAGGTACAATCACATTCCAGAGCAAGCACGCCGCCGGAGGGTTGGCGCTATCCTGGCTCTGGTCTCTGATCTGGAACACTCCTCCTCTCTTTGGCTGGGGAAGCTACCAGCTGGAGGGAGTGGGCACATCCTGCGGACCCGACTGGCAGAGTCGAGATTTCAAAAACATGTCTTACATCATCTGTTACTTCTCACTCTGTTTCGCTGTGCCATTTGTCATCATTGTGGTGTCATATTCATGGCTGCTCTACACGCTAAGACAAGTAAAACTTTGTCCTGTTTTACGTTTTTGCTTTTTTTATATCTTCAGATGAGCTGGTGAAATTTAATTTGTTATTTGCAGTGGTGGATAGTAACGAAGCAGGCTATATTCCCTTCGTTACAGTATTTTAAGTACAATTTATCAAATAGGCCTGTATTCTACACTGATCAGGCATAACATTATGACCGTCATTATGAAGTCAATAACACTGATTATCTCTTCATCACGGCACCTGTTAGTGGGTGGGATATATTAGGCAGCAAGTGAACAAGTTGATGTGTCAGAAGCAGGAAAAACAGGCAAGCGTAATTTGAGCGAGTTTGACAAGGGCCAAATTGTGATGGCTAGATGCTAAACTGCAGCTCTTGTGGGGTGTTCCCAGTCTGCAGTGGTCATTATCTATCAAAAGTGCTCCAAGGAAGGAACAGTGGTGAACTGGCGACAGGGTCATGGGCGGCCAAGGCTCATTGATGCACGTGTGGAGCGAAGGCTGGCCCGTGTGGTCCGATCAAACAGACGAGCTACTGGAGCTCAAATTGCTCAAGAAGTTAATGCTGGTTCTGATAGAAAGGTGTCAGAATACACAGTGCATCACAGTTTGTTGTGTATGAGGCTACATAGCCGCAGACCAGTCAGGGTGCCCATGCTGACCCCTGGCCACCGCCGAAAGCGCCAACAGTTGGCACATGAGCATCAGAACTGGAGCACAGAGCAATGGAAGAAGGTGGCCTGGTCTGATGAATCACATTTGTGGATGGCCAGGTGCATGTGCGTCACTTACCTGGGGAACACATGGCACCAGGATGCACTATGGGAAGAAGGCAAGCCGGCAGAGGCAGTTTTGATGCTTTGGGCAATGTTCTGCTGGGAAACCTTGGGTCCTGCCATCCATTTGGATGTTACTTTATCACGTACCACCTAAGCATTGTTGCAGACCATGTACACCCTTTCATGGAAACAGTATTCCCTGGTGGCTGTGGTCTTTTTCAGCAGATAATGAGCCCTGCCACAAAGCAAAAATGAGGAGCACAACGAGTTTGAGGTGTTAACTTGGCCTCCAAATTCCCCAGATCTCAATCCAATCGAGCATCTGTGGGATGTGCTGAACAAAAGAGTCCGATCCATGGAGGCCCCACCTCACAACTTACAGGACTTAAAGGATCTGCTGCTAACATATTGATGCCAGATGCCACAGCACACCTTCAGGGGTCTAGTGGAGTCCATGCCTCGACGGGCAGCAAAAGGAGGACTAACACAATATTAGGATATTGTCAATGTTATGCCTGATTGGTGTATTTTATCATGGGAAACATTTATTTTTACTTCACTACAATCTATAACGTGATAATTTTTACTCCACTACTTTACATAAAAACATAACGTTTGTCTAACGGGTAAGCTTACCCGAAAAAAAATTACATCATAATTAAGCCGTAATTTATATATTGTAAATGATAATTTAATCTCTTAAAATGTTCTTGTGTCTGTTGTATACCATTAAGAAGGCTCTTATGCCGAAACGTGCAGGTATTAAAAAAAAAAAAAAAAAAAACGTTTTAAAAGTCCAGCCTTTTCCACGTGTTGCTGGATTCCCATATAAAGTAAAACTTATAAAAACAGACATAAAAAGTAAAAATTATGACATACTAATGACATAACGACTAATTAAATAATGACTTATTTTACCTCATGTGACATGTGTATTTGTCACCACATATTGTATTTTTACTGTATTTACACAAATATGGTTTTCATCAAGGATATCATTTTTTACTTGTTTGCACACTTGAATTATCAATAACTTAAATAGATATTTTAGTATTTTGATATTGCAGGCTATAAGTTTTGGTAAAAATATTAAATGTTTGCTTATTTGCAGATCAATACATATTAAATGTCTGCACTAATCTTTCTTATTGACTAGTGCTGGCTAGAATAAATAATAAACGTTTCATCCATCAGTTCTTTTTCATTGTAGTACTTAAAGTCCCCATGAAATCAAAATGGACAATTCTTGTTTTTATGGAATATTGCAGTATTTATTATACATGATTTGTTTGTGCACATTTTATTTCATGTGCCCTCCCTTTCACAGCTCATCTCTTCTCTTCCTGTCCCAAATGGCACCCTAAACACTCGCGGTCTTCCACTTTCGTGACGCAGTGCCACTTTTACTGCCAGGTAAAGTCCTCTGCGTAGCTCAGCTGAAGTGCGCTTCGAGGGCACATAACGGCCACAAAGGGGGACGCTCGCGAGCACCCTTCTGAATCCTAAAATCATGAATGGGACACCCACGGCCTCGTGGACTTAAGGGATGTGCACGCGGCAGCCATTGTAAGTCTACAAGACCGAAAGTGCATAAAAGTGTGCCATTTGGGATCTAATCGTGCGCGAGACCGTAGAGTGTCCCATTTGTCCCATTTTTGCATCCCCTTTGTGGTCGATATGCTCCCTCGATGCACACTTTTGCACTGAAGCGGGCTCTGCACATAGCTCTGCTGCGGACTTCTTTCCCGACAGTCAAAGCTGTGTTACGTCACGAAAGTGCGGACTCGTAGGAAGACCGCGAGGGTTTAGGGTGCTATTTAGGACAGGGTCTCAGATGCTGTTTACTGGCACAAGGGTGGGGCAACCTGTCACTCACATGACATCACAGCAATAGCAAACCACAACCATCCAATCAATTCCCTGTGAACAAAATCAAGTCCCGCCCTACTTTTTTTTTCCAAGATGCTTTTTCAGATAGACATCAAAGAAGGGGGAAAAAGAAAATTACAACTTTGTTTTCATGCTGACTTTAAGTACATTAAAAACCAAGTCTTTTTGTATGGATTAATATTTTATTAGGGCATCTGTACTTTTATTCATGTACCTAATTTGTGTACTTCGTCCACCACTGGTTGTTTGAAAGAATATTTTCTTTGACAGGTAGCTAAGGTAGGTGGATGTGCGGCTGCGAGGGCAGAGGCTAAGGTGGCGCGGATGGTGGTGATGATGGTGTTGGCGTTCCTCGTGAGTTGGCTACCATATGCTACCCTGGCACTAATAGTCATCTTCAACCCTGATGTCCAGTTGCCTGTGCTGGTGAAGGTGATACCCATATACATGGCCAAGAGCAGCACAGTTTACAACCCTATGATCTACATATACATGAACAAACAGGTGAGTGAAACATGCAGATTAATCATGTTCATCAGTATGCTTTGCCTAGTTTAACACAGTAAAGACATTCATGGAGGTAGGTTTCTTTTGGTCTCCCATAAGAATGAACCAATTTTGAATGGCCTGAAACGAATCGTCAGGAATTCTAGTCTTCCTGCATAAGAGTAACAAATGTAAATAATGCCAGCCTATGGTCTTCATTGGCTGTCTGTGAACAATGTCTACTTTGACCCGCCCCCAAACACTGAGGCATGGAAGAGTTTGGTTTGTGTTGTCGACAGCAAGGCCGTAACCATATCTTGAACATTGGGGGGGAACAAAGTTTTCTTTTTTTGAGGGACAATTACATATTTAAAGGATTAAATTTAAGGGAATAAGGAAGAAATAACAGTAAAAAAAAAAGTTATATATCTAATTATAGGCCTAGTTGTGAATAATCCATTTAAACTCTTTACAAATAATACTTTATTTAATGTGTTTAAAAATGATAACGTTCTTTTCTAGTTCCAGAGGTATGCAATTCCACTTCTGATGTGTGGAAAGGATCCCTGGCCTTCAGAGGACGATACATCTGAGGCTCTGACCGTCGTGTCACCAATGAACAACAAAATCACGCCAGAGTGACTTACCATTCACTACAGTCTGTTAGTGCTTGATCAAGGTGCTTCTCTGCTTAAAGTGAGAGGATGTAATGAATGCGGTTTGCTTTCCTGTATGACCTTTTTAAGGCCAATAGCTTTTCTGTGATGCATTACTTGCTAATGCTATTCAGAACTAGCTAGGGATGTTCTCATTCTAGACAGCATTTGATTGGACAAAAATGTGTATACACTCCTAAGTAAACTTTGTCAAGTTGTATACTAGCTTATAGATGACTTCAAAGCAAAAAGTATGTTCTTTTACACTTTTTAAACAGAGAATCCTGAAAAGAAATGTATCCTGCACAAATGTAAGCAGCACAATTGTTTTCAACATTGATAATCGGAAATGTTTCTTGAGCAGCAAATCAGCGTTTTAGAATGATTTCTGAAGGATCATGTGACACTGACTGGAGTAATGATGCTGAAAATTCAGCTTTAATCACAGGAATAAATTACATATTTAAATATATTACAATAGACAACAGTTATTTAAAATTGTAATAATATTTCATAATATTACTGTTTTTACTCTATTTTTGATCAAATAAATGCCGCCTTGGTGAGCCGAATAGTCTTCCTTTTAAAACATAAAAAAATGTCACCGAACCCTTGTCTGGCTATCACCAGACCAAGCTCAATTTAAGATTGAACATTGGTCTGGGGAGTCTGCTCTGTATTTTCTGCTGCGCAAGAGGCGTGATCAACGAGCATAGTTCAAATGACTGTACGCAATTGGATAGTCCTTCCATCACTTCTCTATCCGTCATTGTGTTAAACCCGCCAATAGCGCGTGGATAAGGTGGATAAACCGTTGTGATTGGTCCCCACAAAATTGTAACTGAAGCATAATAGAAATATGTACAGGTTTCCAGCAGGGCGAAATCAAATCGGCAGCAGATCGGGCTGGGTTTACCCAGTCTAGGGTAAAAGTGTTCTCGAGTATAAATATAAAGCTATAATTCACGTAGGTGATTGTAGTGTTTAAATTAGGGCTGTCAAAATATAAAAAAAAATAACGCAGATTAATCCATTCTGTATTGAACTTTGACCCTGAGCTGCTCGCCACCATTCGACTGTGAAATGAGGGAGGGAGACGAGAATCCTCTGCCTGTATCATTGATAGGAACATGTAAAAAAACGGCCTGATGGAAGTGTTGACAAAAAAAAAAAGTGTTGGTGCCCTGCGCAAAGCGTGTGGTGGGAGCGGCGGCGCTGTCCAGGAGTTAACGTTAATCCGGAGGTACGACCTAGCACGTCCCATGATACCAACTCTAGCAGTCAACGTCATCTTCAAACCACATTGGAGGAACCACAGAAACGCAAACTTAGCAAATCTTTATGTTACCGACTGAGCAATTCCCTTGCTAAATGGATCGCAATGTCCTGCAGACCAGTTTCCTTGTATGTACAGTGAAAAAAATCTTCTTCCTGAAGCACTTTTGAATTTATTTCCTCAGCATATCAGGTCATATTGTTGATTGTTATGGCCAATATTCAAACAGTGAAAATTATAAAAGAGTTTTTTTTTTAATTAGATTAATTAATCAATCGAGTGACAGCCCTAGTTTAAATATTTGTAAGACTGATGAATCTTTACCACACTCCGAGAGCCCCCTAGTAGTCAGGAGCATTTCTGTTGTATTGTGGCCTTTTCGTTGTCTGGCTATCACCTGACCAATTTCAATTTAAGATTGACCATTAGTCTGGGGAGTCTGCTCTGTATTTTCAACTGCACAAGAGGCGTGATCGACGAGCATAATTCAAATGACTCTGTACGCAATTGGATAGTCCTTCAACCAATCAGACCACAAGAGGCGTGATCAACGGGCATCGATCCATCGCTTATCCGTCATCGTGTTAAACTCACCAATAGCGTGCCAGGTGGATAAGCCAGTCTGCGATTGGCTCCCGGAAGAGTGTGACAGAAGCAGTAGAAATTATGCTGCGTTCCAGGCAGGTTTTTGAGCCCGTAAATTACAACTTCAAACCACGACTCACGACTTTGTAGTGTTCCAGGCAAAGTCACGCCAAACTGCCTGAGCGCAAGGAATTGTGTGGTCCTTAGATGTAAACAAAGCATGGCGGACCGTACGGGGTGTATGCTCATTTACAATCATTTCTATCACCAAAGGTGCTTACTCCTTGCTTATTTAAGGGAAACGGAGGAGAAAAACAGCGCAGACGGCAAGAAAAGCTGTTATACCTTTTATTTTACGTTATTTGTATATTTGTTTCATAAACACTGCGTCCGTAGGGGGCTGCCATTGTTGCTTCGCGGGCAATGTGACGTCAAAACTCGTAACTGGGAGTACATCGATCTAGTACGAGTTCACGAGTGGGAAGTCACGGGTTTGGCTGCCGTTCCAGTCCACTTTCACGGGTAGAAGGTTGGAAAAACACGGGTTACGGGTTGCCTGGAACGCGGCATTAATGTACAGAGTTTCAGGGCGAAATCAAATCGCCGGCAGATCAGGCTGGGTTTACCCAGTCTAACCGAACGTAAGTGTAACTACAAATATGAAAGTGCACTATGATTCTAAAACCCTTAAATCAGTCAAAAACGCTTCATCATCTGATAGTCATCTAAATCCCAAAGCCCCAGATGAATTTAGCAAAATAATCAGATTAAATCTTTCTTATTACTTTCCAATTAAAGCAGCCTTAACCCATAGATCTACTGAGGGACACGTTTATAAGCACTGAAGTCTTCCCATAGCTGTACAGAAGTGTTACATTATGAACTGCAGTTCCATGCTCTTGTACATAAATAAGTGACACAGTTGTTTGTTTATTCATTAAGTTTATTCTGTATTAATCATTAGAAAATAAAATTTCAATATCGATTAAAATCAAGTCCAGGCCAAAATAAATAGGAAAATTACAAAAAATGCATCAATACAAAACCTAGAGGGATATTAGAAGTCATCTGCTACGAAGAGAAACCCTTTTTTCTTTTTCTTCATGGAATAAAAACCATAACAGAGCAAAGATAAAGACTTTCAAATGGAGAACATCACCACGCATCTTTCCGTTACATATGTACATATGTTACACTAGAATCTTTTAAGTTTCCTTACAGCATTAATAATAGAATAGCAACAACTCTAGATGAAAATGTGATAATCAACAGATGTGGCTCTGAAAACTTGTATAATACTTTTTTCCATTTTTTTTGTTAACACATCAGCGTCAACAACACAGAGGAGTGCACTTCCCCCCCGCCCACTCTCTTCTTCTTCTGTTTGTCCCAGCATTGAAAGGTGAAATGTAAATGACATATAGATTTCACTAAACCGTACGCACAGTCACAGAAAAAGTACAAAATTCGCCCACCTTGATACACAAAATATGAATAGAAAACAGGGAAAACAAATTGCACGTTACAGTAATTTGTGCAAAGACGAACAGCAATGTGCTAATAGTAAAATCCCATTGGTATATTAAGAAACCAAATTTTTTCTTTCTATGCAGGAGTCCCTGACACGAGGTAAAAGTTAAATCTGTAGTTTTTTTCAAAAGCTTTTTCTTTGTTTATTAAAAATAATGCATATTTTATTGTCCTTACCAGTAATTGCTACGAATAGTACAATGTGCCAAGAATGTGCATTGGTCCGTTGACAAGATACAGTATAATCGACATGAAGACCAGAACACAACGTTTCATATTTTTTCCCCCCGCACGGATCATTTCAGCCCTTTCAGATGTGCACACGCAGTTTCATGACAGTATTCGGTTGACTGAAAAGCACAGTACTCTTTCAAAACACAACAGATCAATAACACTCAAGAACAAGAATTTCCAACAAACCCCACGTTTCCCTTTATTTAAGCTGTAGTGAAGCTTTACACTTCAAGGCAGTGGCCTTTTTTTTTTTTTGCCCATAGTGCTCAGCATTAATTTGCCTGTTGGAAGTGACAAAATGTCAATTGAATTGATGTAATCCCATGTTGAGGCCTAAATACATAGATGTACAACACCTTAAAGGCATAAAACACTCACAAAAAGGACGCTTCAAATGCTGATATGTTTCCCCTGCTCTAAAAGAGGTATTTCCAGAAGCCAGAGCTGAAGTGAAAGGTGAAAAAAAAAGCAAAACAAAAAACAAAAGTTGGGGAAAGGGGGTCAGTATTGCTTAACCAGTTTCTTGCCCTGCTTAAAGGGATAGTGCACCCACAAATGAAAATTCTGTCATTAGATACTCACTCTTATATCATGCTTTTTTCAACCCAAATGCATTTTATTCCCGGGATAGTACTTTTGACATTTTTGGAGCTCGGCAGACATGTTCACTATGATTACATTTACATTGCATTAATGCATTTGGCAGACACTTTTATCCAAATCGACGAGTGCGCTTTCAGACCTGTAGATGGTTTGCTTTGTTCCAAAACAGGGATTAAAATGGTTACACTACTACAATTTGTTCTTGGTTTGGTTCGATTTCACAAGGCAACATATGGACCAAACTGTCCTCTCATGCACCTGTATCCTGTTCCAGGATTTCACTCAAAGCGGTCATCCGTCAGGATTGGATAAACAACAGCGCCGCAGGATTATTGTGTTGTATTACCAAAGTCCCTTTGAGGCAAGTCATTTCACTTGGCGGCCATCTTTAAAACGTCTCTTGGGCAGCTTTTTCAGTCATGCAAGTGCAGCTCATGTCTCTTTGAATGGGGAAAAGCTGCTCACTAAGCTTACGATTAAATTTCATATTTGAAATCACCAATGAAATCTGACAACAACTGTTTCATCAATTTTGCTTCTAAAACACTCAAATCGCTGGACCAGCCAATGTACATGTGCAGTCATAAGCCAATGCACACTGATGCTGCGTCCCAATCATAGGCTGTTAAAAAAGATGGACGACACACCTTCACTCTCTTCCATTGAAGTAAGTGAAGCTGCCAGTATCCAAATAGGGCGCTGACATCTTGGAGCCGGAGTCCGCGGAGTAGTGAGCGCAAAGTGGAGCCGTGATATCAAGGTCCCGTCCACACTCCCGCCTAATCAATCACACGCCCCTGAACTTTTCGTGAAATAAACAGTTATGGAAATGTAGAAATTAAAGTTAAAGCTCAAATCTCCAATCGTTTTTATAGCATCAAATAACTAACTAAAACCAAACTTATTTAAAGAACGAACACCTGAACTTACATCCGCGTGGTAAAAACTGCCTAAAATGACAGAAACATCTTTGGAAAAAAAATATTTTAAGTGTAATTTGATTGTTTAGTTTGTCTATGTCCCATTACTTTACATGGAGAGGGCGGGGTTTATGAGCTGTACTATGAGCTATACGTGACGTCACCCATAGGATTCTGAAGAGCAGTTTTGAAGCGTAAAGTAGGGACGAGCTGGTTGTTCCCATCTTGGCAGTGTCACTCCCGGATAACAGAAAATGGGCAAAGAAGCGGGACGTGGGTGGAGCTGAGGTGATGACTAACAGACAGCAGACAAACGACAATCCACCTGTCATTCTGTCACGATTCACCAGTGAGAATGCCCCTGATTACCACCTGAGGGCACTCCATCCCATCAGGGTCATTCCATCTCCACTGCTCCACCCCCTGGCAACAGATGCGGGTCCAGCAGGACATTATGACAGACCTGCATGGCATCCCGTATGTTTCGCTCCACTTCCGCGAAGATCTCCTTGCTGGCTCCCCTGAGCAGAATGGTGCAGGCTTTGGGGTCTTTACACTCGGACACGAAGGTGAAAAACTCATCGCCGATCTTCTTCACTTCAAACAGGCCAGCTCCCGTACCCACATCCTCTTCACGGAGCTCGTCCATTCTGCTGGCCCCACATGCTCTTGCAATGCGGTTGTTGTATGTCTTTCTGACAGCCGGGATGGAGTGCCCTCAGGTGGTAATCAGGGACACTCTCACTGGTGAATCGTGACACATTCAAAGTGGCCACGCCCTTAATTATGCAGGACTTTAAGGCTTTATATAATGTAAACGAATGAGTTATAAATAAAATTCACCCCCCTCACAGTTGTCATGAAGGGCAAAATTAGCCGTATAGACCAAAACCACAATTTTTACCAGACTGTAAACATGTTTTATTTCTGCTGTAAAGTTGGGCATTTTAACATGGAGCTCAATGAGATTCTGCTCCCTTCTGGAGCCTGTCCCTAGTGGGCAGTCGATGAATTACAGTTTAATTTATTTCCGTATTGGCTTCAAGAGAAACTGCGGGATGTTGCCGCTTGGCTATACTGCATCCAGCCACCTGGGGGCGATCGAAACGCTTTGGCTTTAATTTTCAGGACTTGGTCCCAATTCGCATACTATCCATCCTAAATAGTATTTGAAATTAGAGTTAGTGCGTCCCACTCACTGTACTATGTTGAAATGAGCATTCCAAAGGTACCCGGGTGGTCTACTATTTCCGGTTAGAGAACAGCTACGAGGACGAGGATTCGATTAGAACTACAAACACAAATAAAGGGTTAAAAAACTACAAACATGGCGGGTATGGAAGTCCGACGGTTAAGACGAAAGGTTTAGATAAAGGAGTTTGAGTGATTCCCTCAAAGATATTTATTCAATGTTATCCACATTATATTTCATCCACAACAGCATTGTGAACTTTTGTAATACGTTCAGCCATTAACTTTTAAATGCATTATTATGCAAATTGCAAACACATGAGGAGATCAACATGCTACTACAATTCTCTCCGATACGGTAGGAAATCAAATTAAATTTGGAGGATTTTAACTGTGACAAGATGATTGACAGGGGAGTTTAAACTGTGACAGGATGCACATAACTAAGCGATCCATTAAAGACGAAATTATGATCAAGTAGTGTGTCCCAAAGCTTGCCTACTCTTCTGCTACACACTCAAAAGTATGTACTTTTTCTTCACAAAAACAGTACGCACTTTAAGGGCATAGTATAAGTAGGCGATTAGAGATGCAACATGGGACTAAAGGCAGCTGCAGTGAAGCAATGACTTTGCCAACTGCCGTTTGGCTCTTAGAAGCAGGACTTATCTCGGCATGCTGCATGTTGCACTTTTCCCATTCATAGCAATATGAGTCTTTGATATTACTCTACATTTAGAGCATGAATCAATGCTTCATCTGTATTTGGACAGTTGTTCTGAAATATGATCATCTGACCAGTTTTCAGTTGCGATTGCCGTGTTCATATATGACTAAATGAACCAAACAAAGGGACAAAATGTGCCAGATTCCGAAACAAATGCTCCAAACAAGCCAGGTGTGAAAACGCCCTTTGCATCTTTATTATCTCTGAATCCATGTCCTTGGTGCAGCGAGCGCTGTTCTTTACTGTTTAAGCTCGAGAAATTCCAACTTTTGAGCTGTAAAATGATCTTTGTGTTCCATGGGGAAAAAACAGCATGATGTTGACTGTGAGTGAACAAAGACAGGATTTTCATTTTTGCCTGAACTGTTCCTTTAAGGATACATGATGCGAACATACACTTCAAACAACCCCAAACTCCCCATAATCATATTTTGTCATCATAACCCTCTCTTCATCATCATCATCATCATCATTATTATTATAAAACTAAAGGAAGATTTCAGTATTCAAAACACCTAAATACAACGGTGGAAATGAGTCGCTGATCAGAAACCCTTGTGCAATTTCTAGATCAGCTACAGATCAGCCAGTGGCAGCAGGCTTTTCCAAGTGGCAGCATGTTCCTGGTGAGGGTCGTACAGTTTAATTGCAGACTAATTAAGCAGCATCGTTAATGCACAAAGCATTTACCATTGCACCTTCCTGCGCACCTCCCCTGCACAAAATATGCAACGAAACACGCACATGAACCCTTAAAATGGGACAGACTCTTTCAATATACACAAACAAGAGCACGATTAAGACACGATTCTGTAAGCCCTACTAAATTCCCCAGAAAGGAGGTCATCGTTGGTGACCCATACTGCATACCGTAGATTTTAAGGGAACACTACGTACATCGGTTATGCTTATGAAACGGACACCGAGAAAACGACTTGCATATCTTGTGCGGGTGTGTCACAGACATAACCTCATATAAAATTGGCTTTTTTGTTCTATAGTTTTCACAAACAAGTATGAATGCATATGAGCAAAGAATAAAGGCAAAGAATTTAATAAAGTACAGTACCTATTAAAATAACACCAAATGTTGTCTTTTCTGTAATGCAATAACATCAATTAGGATTAATATTGCTGCTTTTTTTTGTACAGTACATAATTACAAAATATATAATGTCTCTTTACAAAGTTTTTCTGTTGCTTTATATATATATTACAAGTCATTTACAGCATATTATGAAATATCAAACAGGCTATCCTAAATTAAAAAAATAACCTGTCTGCTAGTGCATTCAACACAAATGCTGAAATCCTCTTGAAATCCACAAACCTGCATGATATCCTTATTGTAAACCGGTGTTGTAGAATTAGCGTTTGTTCTCTAAAATATGCCTTAAACGGTACTAAAATAATCATACAGGGCGAGTCGAAACTACAGCCTTTGTGGAGGGATATGCCATACTTGCTTGCATTGAGCTTGCAACGTGCTTGATATGCAAAACCCTTAATAAAGTGACTGAGGTAATGACATATTCGTTCTGATTGTCATCACCTTGGAAACAGCCTGCCCCTGGGTACCTCGCCTCGCTGCTCATTGGTCCATTTCCTGCAGTGACGGTCCGAGCAGCCAATTCAAGTTCTGGGCGGTCCTTCTTAGCTCCTCCCCGGTGACGTGGCCGCCGAGTTCCTGCGTGAACAGGAAGCGAGCGAGCGAGCGAGCGGCACCGATGCGTCCGTTCTTGTGGTGCCTTTCTGCTCTGCTGTAAAGGCACTTCTTTAGGTAGTAAGCCAATAAATATCGTTTACATTTTTTTTGTTTCTCTGATCAGTTTCTGAGGAACAGCAGCAGCCGCTTACCAGGTGCTATAAAGTGGTAATGCATATCATTTCGTCCGCCAGGTCCTCCTCGTATGGCGGTCTGGGTTCTGGGTCCGGTTCCTCGTCGCTGTAGCTAGCCGAGACATCCTGCAGCTCGTAGTCTCTGTGGCTCAGTATGGGGAACACGTTGACGCCATTGACTACTGGCGTAATGCCGCCGTTCAGGAGATGGCTGGCGGCGCTCTCCATCTCGTCGATGGTCATCTCGCACGCGTCTGCGATCTCGTGCTTCGTGGCGGCCACGAACTTTGGATCCTTGGCGTATCGACCCAGTCCTTCTGATATCAAGACCTGCTCAAAGATGAGAAACGATGAAGATCATGTAGTAAGACTGCCTGCAGAAACATTTTGTCCTGAAATGAGAAACTTTTCAAAAGAGGGAATGAAAACAGTGTCTTAATAACTTCTGGCCTGGTTATGGGTTCAAATCAGGGCTTAAAAACGGAAAAAAATATCAATCGGTTCACTCCGAGCAGAATTGATATTATAGCGTTTCCGTTTTTGCGTTCCACATTAAACATTACTGTTCCGAAAACGGTTTGATTTGAAAAAATACCGGTTAATAACGTTATTTTAATTTAGCCTATACTTTAAACAAATATGTATAAATAAAGACTTATTTTCACTCAATAATAATATAACGCATGATAATTAAACTTGAATATTTATTTCATAACATTTTTAAAACCACAACAGAAATACATACATTAATTACAAAGCATAAACAGCGGGACAAATATTGACCTGTTTTAATGGAGCGTTAGACAATCTAAAGTGGCCTCTTATGCCTAATTCTTTTCAGAAGAGTGATAACATTCTTTGTACATAACTTTTTTTCAACACGACTTGTTTTAAAAATTGCATGAATAAAGAATAAATAAACTGGATAACCATTGCTCTTTTAATGCACTGTCAACTGCTAATTTCAAAGCAAACACTGCGCAACACGTCCTTGCATCACATAATCAAATTCAGTCGGCTAATAAAGCTCGATCATTTAATGCAATATAACATACCATTTAATACGAAGCATCAACCGTCTATAGAGAAAACATTGACCTGTCCTGTATTGGCAATCTGAAAGACTATAGGAAAAATGTTTGATAGATGCTAGTAGCCTACTTGGATAGGCTTAAACGGAATCCATAAACTAGCCTAAATCAGTCTATTTGAGCTTAAAATCCATACTGCTTATTTAAACGTTCGAAAAGAATGTCCTCCAATACCTGCGCATTCATTGTAGACCTCAGCGGGAAAAGAAATGTACTTGAGGCATGAAAATGCGCGCTCTATACTGACTTGCATACCGGTATATTCATAGATGACTGGAGCGCGGGCATTTCACTCACGCGTGATACGTCAACGTCACATGCTGTACTACTCAATTCATGATTGGTCACTGCCAAATTAAAATATTAAAGAGAACGATAAAATAACGTTATTAACCGGTTAATTGTCATTTCAAATTAACGTTTCTGTTCAGAACGATTCAAATTGATTTTGATTTCGTTTTCGTTCCTCTTAAAACTTCGTTCGTTTCCGGCTTTCGTTTTCGTTCCTTGAACCGGTTCAGAGCCCTGGTTCAAATTATAGCAAATTTAACGAACCAATTTTGTTGGGGATACAATGTTTAATTTGGGCTTTATAGAAACGGTTTACAATATTTAGTGAAACTCGGTACGGCTCACTTAAATAGTACCACCTCGGTTGAGGTCCCAAGCACGTCGTACCGATACTAAAATGTGACGTCTAAACATTGCAGATCACTGATTGGTTAGAAAGAGTCGTCACTATCAGCATCATTGGATTCGCGAAACGAGACACCAAACCCGCTTGGGCATTTTAAAATGAAGTGATGTTAAAGAAATATATGGAGCCCAGGAAGTCACCTGTAGGAGAAAAAAAAACAAGACCCGCGAATCCGTGGCCACAGGTTTTGTAATTCATCCCCCTGGTTTACCAATCCCTCGGTTTAACAAATCCTGCCCACGGATTAATAAGCCGTACCCACAAATTTCCAATCCATGCGCTCAGATTTGGAAACCATGTGTTCATTTTTTCAATGCATATTGCATACCCAAAAATTCACAATCCGTTCCCAAAGTTTTGCAAACTGTTCTCACGGATTTGTGGGCTGTCCCTTATTTTAGAAATCTGTAGTCTACCGACACTTGAAATCTTTTTGTACATTGTTTTATTGTGTATTATTATGGGGTGGAATAGACAATTTAAAGGGGTGGTTGCATGCGATTTCACTTTTTTAACTTTAGTTAGTGTGTAATGTTGCTGCTTGAGCATAAACAGTATCTGCAAAGTTACAGCGCTGAAAGTTCAATGCAAACGGAGATATTGTCTTTTAAAGTTATGGCAGTTTTTTGCCTACAAAAACGGCCGGTTTGGACTACAACAAGCTTCTTCCCGGGTTGGTGACATCATAAACCCTTGCTATTAACATAAACACTGCCCCCGCGAACACACAACAAAGTGGGCGAGGCCACGTCGCAGTCATTACGAAAGAGAGAGAGCTGTTGCACAACTACAAACTACATTTGGCCATCTAGCCAATCTAAGACCATTGCATTTTTCTGAGGGATGGGCTTCACAGAAGAAGGAAGCAAACGAGCCGTTCAAAGGACAGTGGAGACAGCGGTGTGGAATAAAGGTAAAATATAAGAAAAATATGGCGTTTAAAAAAAAAAAAAAGTATTAAGACATGTTATACTGCGCCCCATAAACACAACCAAAAAAAAACCACGGAACCACCCCTTTAATAAGAATTATGTGTCATAATCTTGTCTATTTATTTATTTGTGATATTCTAATAAACTCTCACTTTTTACAGACAGGTATTGATGTACTTTCGATAAAAATACATTTTACCCCAGCACTTTTTCTAATGGCAAACATCAATACAAAATGCTTGAAAACGCTCCTGTGGATGTAGAGCGTTTGAAACAAAAACGTTTTCTAATGTATCCGGATTAAAGCCCCGGATATACTTCACTTTCCACGTTCTGCTCCGTCTTTCAAAGTATACTCCTTGGCCGTGAGAGTGGAAAGACTTGTTTACACGCTATCTAGTAGACTTTTGTTTTCAAGTGCTCAAATCACTTGCATTAACGTTTTTTTGCTCACCAGCTACTGTGGCTAGTGGTTTTCCAAAATTTTCAATTTTTCTCATAATTTGGCAGCAGGTAAATTAGGCTGCTGTCACTTTAAGACCTAACACACAGATCCATTACACTGTTATGCTGCGTTCACACCAAGCGCGAATAGAGCGTAAAAATCGCATCTACCGCGTCTAGTTGGACACTTGAACATTTTTAAACCATTTAAATGAAACAGGAACAGTGCCTTGAACGCACGTCTATTTAGCTTCACAGCGAATTGGGACGTGCTTATAAATCGAGCGTTTGAAGCGAAATAGACGTGCGTTTAAGGCACTCAAGGAGAAATATGTCATAAAACACCACTCTGCCTCCTTTCATTTTCATAAAAAAAAAATATATTAAACATTAATAGCCACACAAATGTGGTCCATGCAACGCACTACCTACATTATATTCACTGCATGTATATTTAAATATCCAAAAAAATAAAGTTATGAAACTTCTCTTTGTCCTCAATCAAAACGATTTGGCAGACAACAAATTATAGATTCACGACACCAAAGATCCCCGTTAGATCTACCCAAGACGAATTCTCTCTCATATTTAACAACTACAGGACATCAGAGCCAGCGGCAGATGGCAGAAGGACTGGCCGAGGAAAGGCTGCTCTCGCCGGGGTTAATGAGCGCTGAGCGCCCGGTGATCGCCTGGATCTCACAACTCCAAAAACGCAAGATACATTTTTTTTAAATAGGCGCTCTCTTTATAAATAAACCATAGATTTGAGCTTTAAACAACTACATTCTCACCTGAAAAAGTCTTAAAACTAAATTGTGACACAATAACAGTAGTATTTTTAAATTATGCAGGGTTTTTCATCACGTCACTTTACCACGTGACAGCAGCAAGCAGGCTCCTGATTGGTTAACGCGGCGCGAATAGACGCCAAAGTTCAGATTTTTCAACTCGGGCGTCAGACGGAATCCGCTTCAAACACGTGAATGCACAAAAAGCACCAAATAAAATCACTCGTACAAGACAGTCGATTCACGTCATTTGCGCAAACTGGACGCGATTCCGCCTCATTCGCGTCCATCACGCCGCAGGACCTCCAGACGTGCGTCAATGCGTTACATTGACATTGAAATCACTCGCTCCTGACGCTCTATTCACGTTTGGTGTGAACGCAGCATTACACATGCATTTTCTTTCTCAACTGTTTTATTCACTTAAAACTTAACTGACTGTGTTTTACGTAAATACTCGCCAAGACCGGCATTTTGACATTATTTTGTGTTTATTCGACTATTTAAGTGCAATAAACAGTGAAAAAGAACTCAATTCAGTACTGAGAGGCGGCTTTAGTGCGTGCACTTTGAGTGTGAGAACAAAATCTGCTGGAATGAGTAAAAGTACAATCCCGAAATTCAAGAACAACAATATGCACCTGGAGCAAATGAAACGAGTGAGTGAGGGGAGGCAGTTTGTGTGTCAACTCGCTGTCGGAGAGATGAGAGCAAGAAAGCACAATTTGTATTGTGAATCTATTCTGTGGAAAATTAGTATTGGGAGCATTTCAGATATTTCAGTATCGATATGTATCGTAAAATCAATATTTTTGACAACATTTTTGCACTTAGCTTATTATTTCAGATGCCTTTTAAAAAGACTACAATTACTTTATTTAACAGTATCCTTGTTACACGTAAACTATAAATGATGCATTAATATATGCAATTAACCCTAAACCAAACCCAAATCCTAACCCTATAGTAAGTACATGTAGTTAATTATTATTACACAGTACTTAAATGCTTAATTACACTGTAACACGGATACCTTAAAATAAAGTGTAAGCGAAAAATGTATATATTAAATATAAAATTCAACCTGCAAAAGTGGCTAGTAGGAGTGATTGTGTTACACGCCACTGCTGAAATCCACCCACATTTGGAAGGTGTTACTGTCAAGCTGCTATTAACTACTATTTTGACTACTTACTGTACAGTACATCTCATAAATAGAAAAAGGACTTCTCAGACTCACCGCCTCTACCAGGCTGGTAGCGCTGCCTCTCTTCTGGTGGTACTGGTTTCTATACTCTGGTGGAACCTGCAGATGAACGGGTGAGTAGTTCCTCTGCTGGTACTCGGGATCATCTGTATACCATGAGCTCTTCCTGATGGATGAGTGGCTGCTGCTAGCGCTGTCCTTCAGCGGACGGTCCACGCGGATCAGCGGCGTGTAGTACGGCGTTCTGTCGTCACTTGCAGGAGTTGGAGGAGGTGACGCCCACGATCTGGTAGATCGAGTAGGTGAAAGCCTGCGAGCCCTGCTGGAGTCTAGACCAGCCACCGCCATCACCTGGAACGACAAGTACAGTGGTCAATTTAAATGTCTTAATACACAGTACTTAGTAAATATTTTGCACATAATACTATACTGGCATGTAGGATAGTCATAATATTTAATCATATTTCATTAGTCGGTTTGGTTAAACCCTACTGTCATATTTAGTGATACCTGATGTTGCATGAGATGTAATGGAAGAGCAGTTCGCTGGTGAGGAAGATCATCTTGACTACCCTGTCTACGCAGACACTCAAAATTGAATGATGGTCTCCGATTACCTATAAACGAGAGATATTAAAATCATCTGACATTCACGCCGAACCATAAAGCAGAGGACCTATTTCTACAGAGCAAACCAAATGCAATTTTAAGTATGGAACCTTGCGGTGTTGGAGGAAGCAGTCTTCTCTTTGGTGACCTACTACGTGGATCGTGATAAAGGGGCTGCTCGTCATCATCGTAGTAACCGTCAGGATGGTGGTAACCCCGTGGCGTCTCGTACTCCTGGTCGCTGTTGGGGTACCTGTATACGGCATGAATGCGTTTCTGTAAATTTGATTTATCTATAATTTGTTGTGTGACTCAAAAGTCACAATAGTTTTACCTTTCACCCGACAGCATGCTGTCATCTTCATAAAACTCCTCTCCGCTGTAGTACTCTCCAGAGTATCGATCTTCTTCGTACTCGTCTTCGCGGCGTATAGTGGGTCGTCTTCTGTCGCTGCCCTGCGACCTGCGTGAAGGTCAAGAGGTCAGCGAGAGGCCGATTAGATTGTGGTCAACGAGTCAGCAAAAGACCATGCACTACCATGCAGACGTACGGCTCCAGACTGCAGTGACGCAGTTAGACCTCATTAGTAAACAATAACAACAGCATTGAGACAGCAGCCAGGGTTTCATAGCTTTTCTAGCTTTTGCATGTAGTATTTAGACGGTAGCCAGTCTCAACTCAAAGATGTTCTACTTGGAAATGTCCTTGCACTCTACATGTCCTCAATGACTGTGAAGCACAGACCTTAAAGGGTTAGTTCACCCAAAAATGAAAATTAGACCATGATTTAATCACCCTCAAGTCATCATAGGTGTATATGACATTCTTCTTTCAGACAAATACAATCTGAGTTATTTTAAAAACGGCCTGACTTTATGATGGCAGTGACTTATTGGGTCATTTTTGAAGTCCATAAAAGCGCATCTAGCCATCATATAACTGCTCCACACGGCTCCGGGGCATTAATAAAGGCCTTCTGAAGCAAAGTGGTGCGTTTGTGTAAGAAAAATATCCATATTTAAAACTTTATAGACTAAAATAACTAGCTTCCGGTGGTCAGTGTAAGTTGACTTGCGTACCGCTGACCGCCGGAAGCTAGTTATTTTAAGGGTGAACTAACCCTTTAAAAGTAAATACTCTACATTTAACGGAGACAAACAAAAATGAAGCTGTGAAAAAAGTATATGTATTTGTATATGTTATACTGTGCTGGAGAGTAGCTAAAAGTAGCTAACTAAAAGTGCTACTAAATTCACTCTTCATTGTGAAAGTAGCTGTTTTTAAAGTCCCCCTGTAGTCAATAATTGTATCCCTTAAAACTCATCTTTGATCACCAAAATGACATTTAAATGTTTTTTTATTTTTACATGCCTTAAAATAGCTTGAACCCTTCACCCTTGCCTTATTTAGTATCCGCAAATTAGCCCCGCCTCCACTCACTCGCATCAGCGCAGAGACCCACTCGTTGACGTGATTGGTTACAAGGTAGTTTGTGACGTCAGAAACACCAGCGATTTCAAACTGTGTCTTTGGTTCACTGCAGTTTTAAGGAGAAAATACTCAGCGATAGGGCTGGGACGGTTACCGCATTACCGCAATACCGCGGTCACGTGACGCCTACCGCGGGTCTGAGATCGTCACCGCCATCACCGCAAAAAAACAAAAACAAAAAAACATTGGCCTGCCCATGTGTGCACGTTGTGTCTAATTCCATGGATTCATTGATTCTAATGACATGGATTGTGTCTAATGACGTGTGTCTTATATGGATTCAAGGTTTTCTAAACAAAACATAACAAAAGATGGAGCAAATCCGACCTTTCGCGAGTTGGGAGCGCAATGTTCCATTATAACATTCCATTTGTACCAGTGTAATGTGTTTTAGCCTATAATTTGAATTTAATTTTACTAAAGCATAAAATACAGGCGCATAAGCAAGACCTCAGTTTTTAATTGCACGTGCTTAACACAATTCTCTCACATGGTTGCGCAGCCGACAATAGCGGGTAGGTAGATAGAAGTCATGAAAGCAGAAAAAGAACGCACCGCCCGCACGCCATGGGTTTGTGCCGAACGCTGACCGATTTCTCCCATAGCTGGCAAAAAAAAAAAAACGGCTTCAGAAAGAACAAACTGAGCTGGACCTGCCTCAGCCCTCCTTAGTACTGGTAAGTTTTTACTCTCTTCCAACTCTGTTTGGGAAAGATTGACTACAAATAAGCTGAGCCTGCGAAATTTCATTCAATATAATCAATAAATAATCTATTGTAGGCAATTAAATATAAGTTGGCTATGCGATTCTGAAATTCCAATTTCATTAAAAGGCTATCGAAAAAGATATCCGTCTGGCAGGTTTACAAGCACAGTAGTGTGCGACACTTTGTTAAATTAAATAGCCTTCGTTAAATATTTGAACCACTGAGACAAAAGCGCACACGAGATATATAAATTAATATGAATATGTAAAAATATGAAATATAAATATAAATAATAAGTAATAGGCTATACAATCACGGTAGTGTGAGCAGCGACACTTTGTAAAATTAAATAGCCTTCGTTAAATAGCACCACTGAGACAAAAGCGCACACGAGATAGGCATATAGCCTATATATAAATTAATATAAATATGTAAATAGCATCTACTCTAAAGTCTATATACTAAACAGACTAGCAACCCCACACACCCAATATAGGACATCTCAACATCCCTGCAGAGGTGAACTTAAAGGACAACTCTTGTTCTAAAAAAATAAGGTATATACTTAACTAGAAATGTGTTTAAGTGTTATTTACATTTCTATAAAGTATTCATCTAATGAGTCATCCTTTAAGGCAAGCATTTTGTTAGCACCAGCTATCAAGCAGACACATGCAGCAAGCCCCTCCTCTTTCCATTCATCACCCAATCACGACACACAGAAACTCAAAGACTTCCTAGCAACTCTTTCCAGTTTTGAAAGTCAATCTGTGTGTGTGTGTGTAAGACCCTGTCCCATATAGCGCCAGTCAACCAGTCTTGTGGACTTTTGCAGACATGTAAAGTCAACATCAAGCGCCATGTGGGACGGGGCTGAGGTAGAAAGCCCAACGCCATTACCCACCGGTCACAGTTCTGCTTATCATTCACCGTCTGTTTTTATACAAGCAACAGTACCTGCTATGTAAACATATAATACCTAATGGAACATACCTAATATACGTCTCATAGTAGCGCCTTCTGTTCCAGAAAGCAGAGAGATGGTTAAGAGAAAGCATTTCGGTTAGGAAGGAGAGAGAGAAAGGTGGAGAAAAGCAGGGAAATAGGGAAGGGGAATGGATGGGCACATATATCATACAGTATATACAGGATATATACAGCATTTTTATATATGTGAGGCTGTTTTCACACCTGGTCCGATGGCTTTGTCCAAACCCGAGTTGAATTACACCACTTCCTCCGCCCCTCACATGACTTAATAAGCATCAAATACATGGAAAGTTTGGTTCTCTTTACTTTTTGAAGTTACAAAATGACTGTGGATGGTCTTAACATGAATTTGATTAATTTTGGGGTCAGTCTCCCAAAATCGGAGCCACCAAAAATAACCTTTTTTTTCTTATAAATGAACCAATTGGTCAAAAAACTATTCTGTTTTCCTGATTTCTTGGGGCAATCCGACAAGAAATTTAACAAAAACTTTTGTTTTTTTGTTAATCATGTAAGTGTTGTATGATGACCAGAACACTTCCCATTAATCGTATTAACAAGTTTTTGAAACCCTTCCCCCAAAAATGGCCTTATTAAAGTGATGAGACAGGAAGTAAGGCTAAACTCAAGGTCAGCCATTTTGTTTGTTCCTGACTGAGCACCTCAAATGGGCTTGGGTCCACACCAAATACTCTAGAGTGAAAACCAACACTCTCATGGCAACCCAGGTAGCCCAATGTTGGCCCAACGTCTGTTGTTGTGTTGGGCGAACGTTGGGTGCTGACGTTGGCCCAACGTAATTTTGTCCGTTGGGCCAACCATGTTGTTGGACGGCCAGCAGACCTTCTGCCAACTTAAAAACCACTAAAACAACGTTGGGCCAACCATGTCATTGGACAGCCAGCAGAAAAAATAGCCTATTTTAACCATCTGCCAACTTCATAAAAAGTAAATCTGAAAACTTATAAATAAATAGGCTTTACCTATACCAGTTAACTGTTTTACGTTTTGGCAAATTGGTGGCTAATTCAAATGAATTTGTGCAAATCACATTTGCATGTTTTTGTACTGCTCATGCTCCATTGATGGTTAGGTTTTAGGATGGAGCTTCAAGCTAAACTTTTCTAAAAATCATACTTTGCACAAATAAAAATTTGTGAAATCAGCACCTCGTAAAATAGTTATTTTCACATGAGATCGAGATTGTGAAAACACCTTGAAGAAAACATGGTATCACCAAGGTCAGATAATTGACCAGCATAGGTGAGAGGAAGACAATGGGTGGGACAGGGGCCATGGGGAAAAATGCTAAAAAGAAAAATTATTTAAAACCTAATGGTCCAAAGGTAATGGTTCACAGGGTGTGGTCACATTAGCAAAATGTTGGCCTAAAAAGGGCCATTTTCTATTGTCAATAGTGTAGTAAAGTATGAAGCACTGATCACACAGAAGTCACCAAGCAGCTTTCTGTTGATTAACGCAGTAAATTTACGGGACCAACTTCAAACTGTTGCGAAATCTGTCTGAATTCCTTTGAAAATGGATGAATTCAAAAATACGCTGAACAGTAAATGTGACCGCACCTTAAAGCTGATGATAATGCAAATGAATGATCCTCTAAATGCATAAATGTAAATGGATGCAGAGTTTAAAAGTCACTTCATTGTTTTCCAATCTACTAAAAAAGAAATGAAAGGTGCAGTAAGCAATTTCTGAAAAACGCTGTCTAAAGTGGATCGGACCACTACAAACTTGTAGCAGTAGGCGGTGTGTCCACTCATGAGGGGGGTGGAGAGAGAGTGAGCAAGAGGGAGATTTAAAGAAAGACTGTAGAAAGAGAGATGGCTGAGAGACATTACAAAAGAGAAAAGGTCAGAGGAATATCGCTGGAAAAAGAAGGGTTATGATTGGGCAAAAGCTTTAGGACCTGCGTTAACATCAGAAAAGCTTTCCAGCGCTGGCCTGAAAACAGATGGCATTTGTTCGTAATCGTATTTTGCTTCGCTTCTGCTTTGATAAAGAGACATCCACTCTTGCATTGCGGGTTTGTGCATTTTGGGGGCGGAGCAATGAAGGCAGGTGAGTTTTCAGAAATCGCTTACTGCACCTTTAAGAAGTACATCCTTCCTGAAGCAATTCCAAACAATCCGAAGGGATTAAAGGAATTGGTTTAAGAAGTTGGTGAGATTAGCGTATTGCTACTTGTCAAATCGTTGAATACATATGAATAAACATATCAAAAAGTTGAGGGCGAGATGTTGGATGAACAAAAAACAAGCATTCACCTTTGCCCGTGTGGGGTCCTGGGCTTTTCATATTCTCCATAGTATGATCCTGGGTAGCCGTTAGCGGGCATATGCTCATAGTACCGATTGTGTCCTCCGTTAGGTAAACTGGACATGTTGGCATTGTTTAGGTTGATGTTGGTAGACTTGGGCGACTTGTTGTAGGAGTTGTGATGATGATGGTGATGATGGTGGTGGTGGTGGCGATGATGGTTTTGCTGCGCCATGGCATTGGCGCGGCCCAGGCGCCCCACAGGCTGTTCCATGTGGGCGTAATGTGGGGGCGGCTGCACCTGCAGGGGGCGCTGTGTGGCGTTCGTCTGGTGGCCGGAGCTCCTCCGGGGGTCTCCGTTTACGTGGTTAACGTGGTTGCCAAATAGTCCTCCGTTTCGCTGTGAGGAAATACTTATGTTTGTTAGTTCAAAGAAATGCCCCATGGACGAAAATATAACGCCATATTTGAGTTTTCGCAAATGAAATAAGGGCTATAAAAGCCGGTTCACACCAAGAATGATATTTATGAAGATAACTATATCCACACTAATGGACGATAACATTCAGTTTATTATAATAGTGTGCTGCAGTTTTGTCGTGTGCCACTTTAAATGCTCAAGGTGGATTCTGATTGGCTGCCAATGTTTTTAACATTCATCAGGTGGAAAAAATCATTCTGAAAGTGAGGCCAACGATATTGTACATCTGTGTCATTATCGTTACAGTCGTGATGTGGACTTTGCTATTCTCAGAATTAGAATGATTAATAAAAGTAGTTGTAGCTATCGCCCTTGGTGTGAATAGCCCTTAAAGGGATAGACGTACAGGCTGTGCTGACTTTCTTGCTGTCAAAAAACTCAGGAAATTTATCCCACACAACCTTTTATTCATTTGTGAGAAATTAAATATGGCGTCTTTGACCATTTATCCAATGCTAAAATATATGAGATTGCCATTTTTAATGATCTCATGGGGAAAAGAAGTTGGAAAGGAGGTAAAATGGCGTATGGTGTGAGTGAATTTCATGAACTGATTAAATCTGAACTGAATTTGAAATCAAGAGAAATGCAGATACAGTGGATTACACTGGGTTATCTATATATGCTACGCTAAAGCTAACAGTTATTACTTACAAACCTGGTTTAACCGTCGATAATATCATTGAAATCAACAATTGATTGTCAACTTGGTGAATTGATTTCTGTTCAGTGTCTTAATCTTAGACTTACAGCATATGTACTGTATGTATACGTCCTCCAGGGATGGCCAATAATTCATTGCAGCTCCCTTAAGGAACCGTTACTACTCAACTCAGAACTGGTAAAGTAAGACAGATCGGTTTTAGAAGGAGAAAGGGGTCATAAAAGGTGAGTAATTTACCCTATAAATTTCTTCGTCCTCCTCTGGCATAAAGTCTACTAGCTCATCATCCTGCAGGTCACATGATATCGCACGGCGTATTTCTGGCCCAATGTCATGCAGCGTACGGAGGCCAGCCTGTAACCGTGACGACAAGATAGCTAAGGACCTGTTCTTCAATGGAAAGCCCTTGAACAGCAGCGACATGTTGAAAACGAGACCCTCACACACACATGCCACCAGGGGGCAGTTTACCAGACACATTGACACAAACAGGCTTGGACGAGACAGTTCCAGACAGGACAAATTCATGACAGATGACAACAATCACAGTAGACAAAGAGGAAAAACACCAAAGCGCTTCCATAATTGTACACTACAACTAATACACTTACTATCCTTAACTGTGACTTAATGGACTGTCTTAGCCACAGATGCTATTTTGAAATATTGCAATGCTTTTTTTTGTCAACAAAACATTTTAAGTGTAAAAGCAATTCTACTGTTAGCTAGAATTTTTTCACACTGAAAACCTCTAAACAAAGATTATGTTTGCAAAGAAATCAAACACCTTCACAGTGTTTGATTTATGAGGATGGAGACCAACAGAACGTCTTAAAACAATGATACGTGAATTATAACTCTGAAGTGATGGCAAACACACACTTCAAACCACATGTAAAACAGACAGAAATACATTTACAGTTCACCATCATCACACAGAGGGATCCATATTCAAGCTAAAACAACATTAGCGCATCCGGAAACAGAGAGATACAGTTGAGGTAAAGAAGGTTTCATGCAAAGGAAATAGTTTATTCAGTCAAATTTGTTTCAATTATTCTAAACCGTACAGGGTGTTCACACTGACAGTCATTTGCTTTTGACTGACAACAAAATCGGCTCCAAATTTGGAGCTTATTCTATCGTAAAAACGCCTACTCACAGAAGTTATTAAAGTGCCCCTATTATGCTATTTTAAAGGGTCCTAATTTAGTTTCGGAGGTCTCCTACAACAGGTTTACATGCATCAAAGGTCAAAAAACGGTTTTGTTTTCTCATAGTATACATATACACCACATTTTTCAATTCTCAAACGACTCGATGGATGAATCAGTCTCTCTAAATCCCTCCTTTCCGCGAGCTACTCTGCTCGGCCACATGGCCCAGTCTGTTGTGATTGGTCTACCGCATACAGCGCGAGTCGGAAGCATAGACTGTAAAAAAAAATGGACGTAGTGTCCGTGACGTCACCCATAGGATTCTAATGAGCCGTTCTGAAGCGCAAAGTATGGACGAGATGGACGAGATGGCCGTTGCCATCTTGGCAGCTGGTCACTCCCGGATAACAGAAAATGGGCAAAAAAGGCGGGACGTGGGCGGAGCTGAAGTGACGCATGACTAAAAGACAGCAGATAAATGGCTATCCACCTGACACTCGAAGTGGCCACGCCCTTAATTGTGCAGAACTTTAATTCTTTATATAATGTAAACGAATGAGTTATACAAAAATTGACCCCCTCACAGTTGTCATGAAGGGCAAAATTAGCCGTATAGACCAAAACCACAATTTGTACCAGGCTGTAAACATGTTTTATTCTGCTGTAAAGTTGGGCATTTTAACATGAGCTCAATGAGGTTCTGCTCCCTTCTGGAGCATGTCCCTAGCAGCCAGTCGATGAATTGCAGTTTAAGTCACTTCCGTATTGGCTTCAAGAGAAACTGCGGGAGGTTGCCGCTTGGTCGGAAGCTAACGCTCATTACCATAACTGAACTTCAACTCAGTCCGGCGTCTGGAGGCTTCCTAAAGCTCAGCGACTGTACACACTGTGAAGACAGTAACGCTGGCGTTGATTTTACCATATCAATCCGAGAGCGAGTCCGATGATGAAACATTGAAAGAACTAGTTATTCAACCCGAACCTCCATCGCAAGGACGAATTGAGCAGGACGTTTCTCAGTGATACGCTACTCAGTTTGAGGTACATTATGAGATGTTTCAACTGTAATTCCTCAACATCAGCACTAACGTGCACGTCTATCAACAAACTGATGTGCATATTTCTAATTTATTGCGGTGCACATGCAGGAACTGTATCAATAACAGCGCATGCGTTAGCCGAGCACTAACGTGAATGACTGATGTAACAAACGTTTCTAAAATTAATCTTTACTCAAAGTAGTAAGAACGACAGAAAATCTGCACACAGACAGTTTTAGATAATAGTGGCCCACAGCTGTTTCAGTAAGACAGTAATAACACAAGTTAGCCTGCTAACTTGCATAATATAAAACACAAAACTATGTATTTTGAACACCTGGTAGAAAATATATACATCAATAATTATTCATCCTTAGAGGTTGTGATTCTGAGGAGCAAGCTGGTCCAAATAATACTGACTCGTCTTTTCAGAGCAAGCGTTTTGCAAATCCCGCGTTGAACTTTTGAGAAGCATTTGTCAGTAAAATTACGAGTTTGAGGGCGGGACAAGTTGTTCGCGGGCGACAACGTACAACATAGGCGGCCATTACGCAAATCTGTTTTCTAGTGACGTAGAACCGCAACGCAGTGAGATTTGAAATACAAACGACTCGTATAGGTGGTTCAGAGTCGCTTCTTTCTTAGGCTTGGTGCTAGTAACCCAATGCACAGGACAATGGTGACACCAGAATAAAAATATTCATGAATCTGAAGCTGAAAAAACTGAATTATTTTAGACAAATATGCTTGCACTCTGTCACTGACGAGATATACTGCATTTAAAATAATGTAGGCCACGTTTTACTGGTAACATAAGACATTTGGCAATATTATAAAATATACATATTCATCGTTATAATAGTTTAATGTAGTATTGACACTAAAACTCTGTAAACTGTAAATTATTTCCTCACGTGGTAATTTTCATTTTGGGTGAACTATTTACAATAGATATTGCCACTATCTATGATATATATTGTTGCATTATTGTATTGAGATATATTTTGACACTATAAATTGTTACACCCCTAAAAACAGCTAAATTACACACTGCATGAAAGGGAATATTCCAAAAACCATAATAGGGGCACTTAAAAATCAATATATAGTTTTCCCATTAACCATTAAAGCATTAACCGTGTCCATTAACTGACATCAGATAACTGTGAACATGTGAATGTTTTGTTCATGTATTTAAATATACATTTTAAGTAAATATTTAAGAGGTTCAACTAACAAAAAAGTTTGGGAACACCTGGAGTACATTAAGATTCACTTATATAACACAATAATTCAACATAAATGGCTTTCCAACAGAGTTTGCGAACGACCTACAGCAATGTAATTTCTGTCAGTGTGAACACACCTCAAGGCCAAAACTAATGCATTCACAATGTAAGCTCGAAAATACCAATTTGAAAACGGTAATATGCCACTTATTGATACAATGAAGAAAAATCGATCTCCAAAATACACACATACCTGCAGGGCGATGGCCGTGTTGTTCTGTGCTGGGTGAACGCCCACCAGGCCTTCCTCTTTGCGTTTCTTGAATTTCCTAAAGTAGTCCTGTATCAGGAAAGTGGCATAGAACTTCCCCACCGTTACCTCATCATCTGAGTGAACAGACCACACACACGGCTACGGTGTCAGCAAGTAGCTTCAACGCACGCATACACACCTCCGCGTGATGCACGTTGAGAGAAAGAGATCGACGCCAAGAGATGCTTTGTGTTACTCTAACTACGTAGTCAATGAAAAGAGCTACAATCTGTGGGTTCAATTCTAATGAACCCTTCAGAATTGTCTGGATTTCTACACAAATGGCTCCTAAAATGTGATTTAAGTCTAGATAATAAACACAGACAACATATGCTGTAGATCACAAGACCCCAACGCGTTTTGCTGTAGTTATTTTGAAGTTCACTCCAAGCTCTTTTAGTAAGGTCACCTTCAGTGTACATACAGCACACTACTGTTATTTTAAGGCTGCATTTGTCTGATCAAAAATACAGCAAAACAGTAATACTGTGAAATATTAAAGGTGCACCATGTAACATTATTGCAGTAAAATATGCTAAAACCACTAGGCCAGTGTTATATATTTTGTTCAGTTGAGTACTTACAATATCCCAAATGTTTGTAAATCGTGAGAAAATTGCTATTTTCACCAAGGAACTGGGACGTGTAAGGGAGTCGCCTGTCGATTGAGTAATATCTAGGTTACCCTCAGCTTCCGGTTTTATTTTGCAGAAACGCTTTACTCTCACTGCAGTGTGAACAAGTGTCATAGCAGCCGCCGAGCGAACGCACAGAGTAATGTCATAACTTAATTTTCAACACACTCAAATGTATCTCATATGATAAACAGAGCTGCTCATACTCATGACCGGAAAAGCGGAAGTGGCGCTGGTGACTGTGTCATAATAAAAGTCCCGCTGCTCGCGAGACGTGTGTTGCGTTCATCTCATTAACAATCGCTCCAGCGGCCTTGCTCAGCTCCCACAACACGGTCCTGCTCTGCTTCACACTACAGTAACGTTAATAATCGCATGATTTCTGCCCGAGTCCTATCCCGATTCTTTTCCACCGGCTTTGAGGTGAAGACCACATGTCCCAAGATTCTGCGCTCAAACGTGGCGTCATCAAACTATGCCTTTGTTTTGAACAGGTGACCTCTAGAGAACGGAAAAGTTACATAGTGCACCTTTAATACAACAGTTTTTCTATTTTTAATATATTTTAAAATGTAAATTTGTTCCTGTGATGCAAAGCTGATTTATACTCCAGTCTTAAGTGTCACACGATCCTTCAGAAATCATTTTAATATGCTGATTTGCTGTTCAGGAAACATTAATATTTAACATTAACATTCATATTTTGGGGGAAACTGTCATACATTTCCCCCCAGGATTCTTTAATGAATAGAAAGTTCAAAAGAACAATAAATAGAAATCTTTTGTCACATTATAAAAATGTCTTTACTGACATTTTTGATTACTTTAATGAATCTTTGCTGAATAAAATTATTAATATCTTTCAAAAAAAAATTCTTACACACCATGTTATCAACACAGTTATAAAAGATAGTTTAGGTCTTACTGACCCCAAGCTTTTTAGTTTACTATAATAATTTCTTTATAATAAAATGTTTCCAAATGGCATTTGAAAAAGTGTTGTTTGTTAAATAAGACTTACTTTACTTATTATTTTTTAAACTGAGTCCAGATTTTAAAGCCATTCATGCAAGAAATATAGATAATTACAATGAATAATGATTCGATTTACAAGCGTTTATACACAACTGCAATATAAAAGCATCAAAAGTCAAAATAAAGTAAGTAAATAAAGTCAAGTTCCTATGTATTTCCTGTTGAAAAATCCAATTTAAGGGGGTAGTTATGTTTTGAAACATAGTAACTGGATTCTAGCTGGTTTAAGCTAGTAATTTGCTGGTTATGAGCCTGTCCAAGACCATCCTGGACCAGCAGCAAAACAAATGTTAGCTGGTCAAACAGCTAATGACCAGCTTGGACCAGCTAGAAACCAGCTATCTTATTCCAAACATAGCTGCCAGCTTAATGCGATGCCGGGAGGAGAATATTTCGTATTCATGTTTTAGCACAGACATCTGTAAACATATTAGTATTAGCACATTAGCATTAGCATAGCAACTGTGAGAGAGATTACTGTATGTTGGGGGGAGGGGGGTGCAAAGAACTGCATCAGCTAAGCCATCTAACTAAATGACTTAAATCTTACTAAAATCTAGTCTTATGTGCTTACATTCTACTGGGAACATGCAAGCAAGCAGCACTGAGCAATATGTATTAGCACATTAGCATTGGATTTCAGTGGGTGTATTTGTGCATGTCTAATATAGCCTACTGGTTTTGCATATGCATTTTGATCCTCTATGTGTATATAAAGTTGTGTTCATGTATGTGTAAGTGTGTGCGTGAGAATCATTCTGAAGCAGGGGTCTGTGTCACTTTTTTAAACAAGCACGTTGGGGACATATCAGGATAGAAGAGGCAACATTAGTTCCATGCCACCACCCTAAAACAGAATTGCTTCAGAATATTCTGAAGATTTGAACTTGTACATGAACAGATAAGACAGTTAATGAGGAACGGAAGCTGTGGAAAAGCTCAAGCAGATACAGGAGAGAGAGCGACAGCATAGAAAACAGAGAGCAACAGACATTTTTAGAAGGACACATCATGCCTGAGTTGCCATGCAAGCCCAAAGCTCAACACATAAACACACACGCGTACCTTCTTCAAATCCTCCAACCATATACTCATACACACAAACACACATCATTGAGGTTCCAGTGTGGACGCAGTGAAAGTACTGAGCAGGAGAGGAAAGCATTTGCGACACATACGGAACAGAACAAACATTGCAGAGACCCGACCAGGAGAAATTGGGAATAAGCTAGTGCGACAACTGGTGTGTGTATGATGCAAAATGTAGAGTATGTGTGCATACGCTACATGTGGGAAAAAAAAATTGTGTTCGAAAGCAATATTTTAGTTCTTTTCTAAATGGGTGATTTAGGTCTGAGTTAAAATATGCAGAAGTTATTGCTGTTGTGTATGTGTATTCTATTAGCATCGACAAGCTCTGAAATGTATAACTGACCACCAGCAGGGGGCACCACTTGATCCAGAAGTTTCATGCTTGTTCTCTTCCAGATCTTCTTAATCACGGCTCGGAGCTCTTCATTCGCCTGCTCTAGGTTACCTAGGTCAAAACACACACCATATTATCAACACAACTATAAAAGATAGTTTCCAGTGACTACCATCAACTAGGGCTGGACAATATTGGTTATAAAATAAGCAAATTTTCAATATTTTGACGGCTATAGTTATGTTCTGAAACAGATTTAAAAGGGAGATCAGGTGAACCATGATTTTTATAGTAAAAATCTTTTCCACAGTCTGTTTTTCACTAAATTAATGCAAAATATTTTTTTAAAGTAATGATATTATGTACCAATATACAGTTGAGATCAGTTTAAAAATATACAGTGAGGAAAATAAGTATTTGAACACCCTGCTATTTTGCAAGTTCTCCCACTTAGAAATCATGGAGGGGTCTGAAATTGTCATCGTAGGTGCATGTCCACTGTGAGAGACATAATCTAAAAATAATAAGTATTTGAACACCTGTCTATCAGCTAGAATTCTGACCCTCACAGACCTGTTAGTCTGCCTTTAAAATGTCCACCTCAACTCCATTTATTATCCTAAATTAGATGCACCTGATTGAGGTCGTTAGCTGCATAAAGACACCTGTCCACCCCATACAATCAGTAAGAATCCGACTACTAACATGGCCAAGACCAAAGAGCTGTCCAAAGACACTAGAGACAAAATTGTACACCTCCATAAGGTTGGAAAGGGCTACGGGGAAATTGTCAAGCAGCTTGGTGAAAAAAGGTCCACTGTTGGAGCAATCATTAGAAAATGGAAGAAGATAAACATGACTGTCAATCTCCCTCGGACTGGGGCTCCATGCAAGATCTCACCTCGTGGGGTCTCAATGATCCTAAGAAAGGTGAGAAATTAGCCCAGAACTACACGGGAGGAGCTGGTCAATGACCTGAAAAGAGCTGGGACCACTGTTTCCAAGGTTACTGTTGGTAATACACTAAGACGTCATGGTTTGAAATCATGCATGGCACGGAAGTTTCCCCTGCTTAAACCAGCACATGTCCAGGCCCGTCTTAAGTTTGCCAATGACCATTTGGATGATCCAGAGGAGTCATGGGAGAAAGTCATGTGGTCAGATGAGACCAAAATAGAACTTTTTGGTCATAATTCCACTAAACGATTTTGGAGGAAGAAGAATGATGAGTACCATCCCAAGAACACCATCCCTACTGTGAAGCATGGGGGTGGTAGCATCATGCTTTGGGGGTGTTTTTCTGCTCATGGGACAGGGCGACTGCAATATTGCGAGATTTTGGGGAACAACCTCCTTCCCCCAGTTAGAGCATTGAAGATGGGTCGAGGCTGGGTCTTCCAACATGACAATGACCCGAAGCACACAGCCAGGAGAACCAAGGAGTGGCTCTGTAAGAAGCATATCAAGGTTCTGGCGTGGCCTAGCCAGTCTCCAGACCTAAACCCAATAGAGAATCTTTGGAGGGAGCTCAAACTCTGTGTTTCTCAGCGACAGGCCAGAAACCTGACTGATCTAGAGAAGATCTGTGTGGAGGAGTGGGCCAAAATCCCTCCTGCAGTGTGTGCAAACCTGGTGAAAAACTACAGGAAACGTTTGACCTCTGTAATTGCAAACAAAGGTTACTGTACCAAATATTAACATTGATTTTCTCAGGTGTTCAAATACTTATTTGCAGCTGTATCATACAAATAAATAGTTAAAAAATCATACATTGTGATTTCTGGATTTTTTTTTTTTAGATTATGTCTCTCACAGTGGACATGCACCTATGATGACAATTTCAGACCCCTCCATGATTTCTAAGTGGGAGAACTTGCAAAATAGCAGGGTGTTCAAATACTTATTTTCCTCACTGTATATATATTTAAAACTTTTAATCAGCAAGGATGAATAATTTACAACATTGATAACAACATTTATAATGTTATAAAATATTTATATTTTAAACAAAATGCTGTTCTTTAGAATTTGTATTCATCAAAGAACCCTGAAAAAAACGTATCAAAAATATTACGCTGCACAACTGTTTTCAACATTGATAATGATCAGAAATGTTTCTTGAACAGGAAATTAAGGAGTAGTGATGCTGAAAATTACATTTTAAAATATAGAAAAGAGTTATTATGTTATTATATTACTATCTATCTAAATCATGCTAGCAATGTGCTAAATAGTGTTAACAACATGCTAATCATGCTAACAATGTGCTAAATCATGCTAACTGCAACATGATAGTTAATGCTATCAATTGCTGCGTCTCATTTAGGAGGCTGCATACGTCATCAAGAATGTCTTATTTAAGAAAAGTAACTAATAAAATTGACTGTTATTCCTCGTGAGGTGTAAAATACGGTAATTCATTTCTCACTTTGCAAAAGGGTGGCCATTTCCATATCACCAAAAAGGAGGACACTTTGTGAAATTTAGTGAGGCAAGAATAATTGCATAGGACTCTGGTGTACTCACAACTAGAATACAATTTTGTCCATCATATCAATGGTATCGTGATACATTGATTCTGAAATAGCCTACTCCATTCATTGCCAGACAATTTGATCTACGATATATCTTCTTGATGTAGACCTATGTGTAACAGAAGAGGCAAAAAAAGTGTTTGTTCACAGTATTTGTATTTATTCAAGACATTGTGATGTCTGTTTCGAAAACTGACCACTGAGATGAACCTGTCTTGCAAAGTGCACAGTGCCTGAAAACATAACATTTCTGGACTTCTGGAAATAACAGAAATACACAAAAAAAAAATAACAAATGCGAAAAATAACAAAGAAGTTCACCCTCTGCAGCAGCTCAGGCAGCTCTTTGCTATCTGAAATGTGTATTTATTCATTTATTTTTCGCATTCATATTTGTTTATTTATGTTTTTCTGTTATTTACAGAAGTCCAGATATTAATGTTTTCTGATGATTTGGTTATGTATTTCCGTATTACTTGACTGCACGATTATGATAGACTTTACAAAGCTCTGCAGCGGACATTTTGTCATCCTGAGGTGATGTTGCTTCTCGAAAAAATGACCTAAGGGAAGACCTAGCTTACCTTGGGCTCGTCGGTAACTTTTATGTTTTTCCGTTCATGTCGGTCAATGGCGGCTTTCCCTTGACTACTAACGTCCACTTCATAGCGACACAGTGTGCTTTTTGATATAAATTCATGCTCTTTTGTCCATGCCGGATTAAATGAGGTCTGAGCGTCTGACGTTTAGGTATGTTAACATTATGATATGACGTAGCCAACACATCGTGGAGGCTTTTTTACGTTTTTAACCAATGATATATCAGATATTTATTTGACACCGCTTTCAGCCAATCATTTGTTTGACCAGAGATCTTACGGCATTCAACGCTATGCTGCTGCGCCCAATAATGATTCTAGAGCGGGTTTTTATAGGCCGATTCGGCGCAACTCCAAAAAAGAGGACAAATGAGTGTCGGCTTGAGGCTGCGCCGGACAGGGAGCTTAAAATCCGGACTGTCCGAACAAAATCCGGACGTATTGCCACCTTAATTTGCAAACTAACGGTTACTTTTCTTAAACGACCTCCGGAGGACACAGCCTTTGAAATGAGACGCAGCAATTGAGTTATAATGTGCTAACAATGTGTTAAAACATGCAAATTCATGCTATTGTCAAACTTTAAGCTTTAAAACTACTTTGAACTTCAAACATCAATAATTTTCTGGTCAGGCTTTCTCAAGCCAACTTCAAAGTTTGTCTTCACTAAAACATGTATAACTTTTATGACTTTTGTGAATGACAACCTAATTTTTGACCTAAGCGGTTCTGTGAAGAATTCACATACCTTCCGTTTTGATCTTCAGTGCAGTTCTCACGAGCGCAAAAAGTGTAGCGTTAAACATGACAGTGCCATCACTGTTCAGGGGCATGTTCATAGCCACCAGCCTCTGGAATTAAGAAAGAACGACAGAAAGAGAGATAGAGAGGGTGGGTTGAGTGTGCTTGCAAATGTTTAAACACATGATTAATAAATGCTTATGTCTTACCTTGCAAGCGACTCTATGAGGACAGAGTTTCCCAAATCCAAGAGGAGGCTGAATCCGCCGCAACAACGTGACTACATCGAGATGCTTTATTCTGCCTCTGTGATAAAAAGAGGAACATTGACTGAAAAATCCCATTTGCTCTTAATTTCATTGCTATCCGGACAAGCAACTGGCACTCCTACAGGTACATTCACATATCCTTACTTGGCCTCTGGATCATACTCTGACCAAATCCTCTTAAATTCATCAAGATGATGTGGCCCCAGAATCGACCAATCACGGGTCAGATAGTCAAAGTTGTCCATGATGACAGCCACAAACAGGTTAATGATCTAAAACAAGATATCATTTGATTCAATTTCAATCCCTAGAAGTCCTAAAAAAAAAAAAATCCTTCGGTGCTTCAAAATGACAAAACAATTAGAAAAAAAGAGACCAAATTATGGAAGCTTGTTTCTGCAACAGAATATAAAAAAACACTTTTTTTTTCATAATTGTGAGATACCGCACAACTCTGACATTTTTCTTGCAATTCAGAGGAATAAACGCAGAATTCTGAGAAGAAAAGTCAGAAGTGTGAGATATAAACTTGTAATTGTGAAAAGTCAAAATTATAAGATAAAAAGTCGCAATTCCATTTTGATTTTTAATTTCATTTTTTGCCAAACCAAAAAATTGAATTGTGAGATGTAAACTCAAAAACTAAAAATGCAATTTTTATGAGTTTTAAACTTGCAATTATGAGTTTATAACTTGAAATTATGAGCTATAAACTATAAAAACGCAATTACCTTTTTTATTCTGTAGAGAAAACAAGCTTCCATACCAAATAATGCCTTTAATAAATTCTAAAAATGCTTGAAGGAGGACATGTAAATATTATTATTTTAGTAATTATAATAATTAGAAAAAAATCTCAAGGAAGTCGTTAGAGTGTTTGTGTGTGTGTGTGTACGTGTGTGTGTGGGGGGGGGGGGGGGGTTTACGTGCATACCAGGAAGGCGCAAAGCATGTAGAAAGTGATGAAATAGATGATGGCAAAGCTGCTCCCGCAGGTCATTTCTTCTCCAGGGTTATAGTCTGAGTCCGGGTCACACAGCTTCCCTGGCATACATGCCAACATGATATCCTGCCAGGCTTCACCTGTTGCACATCTACAACCCAAAACACCCAAACAATGAGTTATCTCAAATGTAAACTCACAAATCAAAGAACACAGACACAGCCGGATCATTTCCATAATGACCAACGCAATCTACCAGTTAGCATCTGGTTTAAGACGTGTTATTTTTTGGGGGGTAAATAAATAATGCCGCAAATACAAGTAAATTGATGAGCGCAAACCTTTGTAAATCACCTCGCATGATTCATTTAAATACTCTCCTCCCATTTTGCGTCTGAAAGGGAAATTTCTACAAATGCATATGCAGGTCAGCCACAAAAATAATCACTGCGAAAAAATGTTTCACTGTGTATCTTGAGAGGAATTTATTAACGCCAAAAAAGGGTTTGAGCTGGCGCAAGCTGTTAGTAAATCTGTCCCTTAAACTCCTAGATGAACCGACAGCATAAAATAAAGAGACAAATGCAACGGCATCTTCATAAAGATTTAAAGCTTTAACATCTTCACCGTGCCGTTCACTGACCTGAAGAGCAGAAGCACAGCCTGGGGGAACGTCTGAAAGTTGTTGTTCCTGTTGATTTGTGTGTGGTCCACCATGGCGATTTTCCCAAACACCTGAAAGATGGAGTGAGTTCCGCCGATGGTAAATCAAGTTGCACTGTGCTGTACTAAAAGGTGAAGTGTGTAATTTGTACACTTAATGTGGGTGATGTGCATTTCGACCTGTCATCAAATACACTCAAACAAAATTGTCATTATCAAAGTCACCATGAAATCAAAACTGACAATTGCTATTTTTAAATGCAATATTTCAGTGTTTATTGTAATGATTTATCCGTGCACATCATACTTTTTTTTTTTTAAATTCATCTCATAATCTTTAATCAAAGTAACTTCCCCTCCCTCTTGCAGTGACACGTCATCTTCTCTTCTCTGATGACGTGTTTACTGGAGCGAGGGCGGGGCAACCTGTCACTCACATGAGATCAACCAATAGCAAACCACAATCCATCCATTCAATTCACCATGGGCAAAATCAATGAAACTAACCTGCATGCCAATGACAGCGTAGATGAAGAAGAGCATGGCTATCAGCAAAGCGACATATGGCAGGGCCTGAGAAAAGAGCATAACATATTTATTTATTTATTACTATGCAAATTGACCCCAAACAGGAACATTATGGGCCCTATTTTAACGATCTGAGCACATGGTCTTAAAGGGATAGTTCACCCAAAAATGAAAATTCTGTCATCATTTACTCACCCTCAAGTTGTTCCAAACCTGTATGAGTTTCTTTGTTCTGCTGAACACAAAAGAAGATATTTGGAAGAATGTTTGTAACCAAGCAGAGAGAGCAACCATTGACTACCATAGTATTTTTTCCCCTACTATGGTAGTCAATGGTTGCTTGGATCTGCTTGGTTACAAACATTCTTCAAAATATCTTCTTTTGTGTTCAGCAGAACAAAGAAACTCATACAGGTTTGCTAGTTTAACGACGGAAAAAAAGGTCAGCGTGTCAGGCGCATGGTCCAAAAGGGTTGTCCCTAATCTCTTAATGAGTCATGGGTGTGTTTTGGGCGTAACATGCAATAAACCAACCAGAGTCTCATCTCCCATTCCCTTTAAAAGCCAGTTGCGCTTGCACCGTGGAGGATTCACTATTTAGATGGCGGAATTTGCAAGCGGAAAGACTGAACGCTTCTCCAGAGAGGAATCCTTTAATTTTTAATATTTTAAAATGTTTGTGTGCTGCTGCGTGTCCCTGTGTGTGTAATAAGTAGAGTGTATGCATGCTGTGCACCCGCCTATAGGCACATATTACTAACACACCCTTTAAATAACACAAAAAATAGTGCACCATTGACTTTAGAGCAGGTTTTTGTTGGTCAATGGCACAGTCGTTTTCAGTTTCTCAAAATAGCAACATGCCAACAATGCGCCTGAACACACCTGGTTTTCAGACCAGCATGGGCGAACAGATGGACACGAGTGCATTTGCTATTTAAACCTCTCGAGTTGGCGGTCGCGCCGGCGCGATCGGCTCTCTTTTTTTCTTATCAGTGCCAAAGAGACACAAATAACTCTGTCGTTTTTTATCATTCAGGCAAGTGTTATACATCATTATAATCTGTTAAGTTTCAATTTTTTTTTTGTGTACAATCACAATAAAAACAAAATGTTTTTCTTTTTGCAAAATAAAGAAAACAAACATGATGCGCGATCTGCAGCCTCTCTCTCAAAAACAGAAAAGGACCTCTAGCTTAGTGAATACTTGTCTCACAAACATGAGACATATATCTAAAGAAACGCTGAAATGTCAGGTTTTAAACAATGTAAACCAAATCAAAAACAAATATGCTGTGTTTATGTAATCTGGTTGAAAAGTGATAGATGTCAGTCTTTCGCGAGCCAGTTCATTATGCGCTAATGCGACCACGCACACGCACACGCAGCACGCGCTCTATTAAGATTCAAATACTGAGGCGATCCAGAGTCGACGCCCACACATCAACTCATACAAACACATCAAGTACTGCTATAGCCTACTTCAGCTACATCGTTTTGACACACATTGAGAAGAAAAGCTCATGAAGAAAGTTCATGAAAAGCTGTTCATTTCTTAAAGCAAGGGCTGATTGTAAGGTAGGCTTTATTCTGTTAAGTTTATTCTCTTCGCATCTGTGAATATTAAACGCACAAAGACCGTTTAAATATGAATCCTGCTGCATATCATACACGCAAGACTGTTTAGACAAAATTTATTTGGCTTGTTTTGGACAGATTATAACGTGTTTATTGTAAAAGAGCCTGTCACAGCAATAAAGCTGTGTCTGCTCAGATGCTATAAATATAGTACCAGTCAAACGTATTTTTCTTCATATTGATGCTTAAATATTATAGCCTAATGTTATTTTTTTACTTTAATATCAAAGTTTGTTTTATCGAGTTAATATCGAGTTTTGTTTTGTAGAAAATGAATTGCTTTCTTTAAAGTGAATTTCGTTTTGTATAAATTGTATCTTAATTTTAATTATTCATTATTTAATTTTTTAGCATGAGACTACTTTCAAAAGCAAAACAAAAATGGTAAAAAAATTTTGAAAAAAATGCTCTTAGTAATTTTTGTCTTGTTTCTAGTCTAAAAATTTAAACATTCTTAAATAAAGATGCATTTACTAGATAAGTACAATTTTCAACTAAATAAGAAGAGCATTTTTGCAGTGTAATCAAATCTTTTGATAATTTAAAATATAATAGGCCTTTGTTGACTACATTCTAAATAAATGATTCTGGAGTTTTGTTTTGTAGAAAGTTATTTTTTTGTTTGTTTTGTAGAAAGTGAATTGCTTTCTGTACAGTGAATTTCGTTTTGTATAAATTGTATCTTAATTTTAATTATTTATTAATAAATTTTTTAGCATGAGACTACTTTCAAAAACAAAAAAATGGTACAAAAAATTTAGAAAAATGTTTTGTCTTGTTTCTAGTCTAAATATTTAAACATTCATAAATTAAGATGCATTTACTAGATAAGTACAATATAATGTCCTTTGTCCTGCTGCTCTCAGTCACATAAGTACCTGAAGCTCATTCATTATGCAGCTTGTTATGCGGGCTATTATGTTCTTTTGTTATCTCATAATTATTCATTAGATATCACGCCTCCTCACATAGAGGCTTTGTGAAGAAAAACTTTTAAATCAGTGTATTGTTTTATGTGAATGAGTAGGCTCAATGATTCTCACATCAGTTTGAAGCAAAAACTCAATGCAAATACACTTATTATTCAAAAGTCTTGTGAACACATATCTATTGTGTTTTGAGGCCTTAATTTTAAAACAATTTTTTTAGTTTCTTCAAAAATCATGCATAAACATTTTTCTCTCAAAAATACAAGCATGTACATTCATGTTGCTCACATATTATGGTAGCCCAGTTTGTGCTGAATACAGTGTAATTGCACTTTTGCCATTAATATGTTTATAAGCAGAGCATGTCAAAACTTCTAAAGGGCCCCAAAACAGCTCAGACTCCTAGGGGTTAAACAACGTGGCGCTGGACGTGAAAATGATAACTCCGTTGGTCTAAAACTAAAAAAAAACACTTGCGTTGTGCCTGGCGCCGCATTGCAGCAGGTGTATGATAAGGCCCTATTACTGTAAAGGAGCCGCCTTTCTAATAAAGTGCAGGACTGTTTTGTGATAAAACAAAGGGAGAAAAGCCCCAAGAATATCTATATAATTGGGTTTTCATGATGTTCTTCTGACCTGGAAGGACTTGATGAAGGTCCAAAGGAGGGTTCGAATGCCCTCCCCTCTGCTCAGCAGTTTGACCAATCGCATCACTCGGAAAAGACGGAAGAAGGTAATGGAAATGCGAGCACTGTCCTCTGTGTTCTGTGGGGGCGGAGTAAGCATCAGTGAACCAATCAGGGAAAAGAGATAACGCAGGGCATCAGGCTGTATTAAGGCAGTCTGACCAGCAGAGGGCAGCGGAACATAGTTTTAAACTTTTGATGGCTCATTTAGAGCCAAAATTTGGATTTTAGGAATTTGAACTTTAGATTGTCAATGCTTAGTAAAAGAACATAATTTAGACTGGTTTGACTTATCCAAAAACACCACCTGAGACCCTGTGTTTCATGCTTATATCCTAGAGAAGAGAGGAAGGGGGTAGAGGGGGGCATGCTGGATTAAAAAAACCTTGCCATACTTGACTGCACGCATCAGCACAAGCATGGCTCTTTTGACCCATAGTTACTTCATGCCAACTTAGTGGGCCCCCAAACCTCATGGGTGAAAGGTCAGTTTGAGGTCACAACCTTACCTGACCCGATCCGACCTAATCTGACCTGACTTCAGGGGCCCCTTAACCATGCAGCAGTGTCAGCGCTACAAACGTGAGGGGCCGAGGACCCCACACACACACACTCACACACGCACACACAGTTCGTCACGTTTGGGTGACACTCCCCCTAATAGACAAAATAGTCAAAGGATGTAAAACCAAAGCAAAACAAACGTAGATATAAATGCAAAGAAACAACAAATTGAAGTTGGGGTGGGTTAAGATGAGAGGTAACAATGTTTAATCAAAAGACAGAACTCAACCAGAACTCAAACGGAAACCTGAAAAGGAATGCAGACTGTAAAATTGGGCAAAAAGCCCAAGAGGGGCAGATTTTCTTACCCCCGCCTCATCCACCTGAGGTGCCTCTGTGGGCTTTAAAATCAAAGACCTGAATTAATCACTCACACATAATGTTTGCACAGCCACTTACGCTTCAAAACGCATTCACAGACACTCGTAATATCAAACTCTATAATAACATTTCTAACCGATAGATATCAGGACAGCAAACTGGCTCAAACGACCTCAAGGATAGACAATCCTCCATTCAAAACTGCTTATAAGGACTGACAAATGACCAGTGACCAGAGACAAACAGGACTAGATTCACATAAGGGGCTTAATGTAACACGAAGTTCCATCATGTGGCCTTATTTCTATCCCGCGGATTACATAAGCAGCTGCAGACAGCATCGCAGGCAACATACAATACATCACACACATACAAACAGTGACGGATTAGCGCACACTTATGCAACAATTATAGATTTGTAAACAAGAAACGCTAAGCAATAGAAAAAGACACAAGTATAACAAATCCATAATGCCACATTATGGAATAAACATTCCTCTATATTCCGATACATTGACAGTGTAAAAGATAAAAATGGCATGTGTATTTCTGTATGATTAAAAATAATTATTTGTAAAAAGAGTTTCAATGAAAGTAAAAACAGCTTAGTGTGACACTAACAACTAACTAGAAACTAATGCCACGCAGTGAAAACATTTCAAGTTTTGTTATAAGTTGGTTATCTAGAAAGTGGGTAAAATGTCCTGTCATCATCTTTTTACTAGACAAACATGTGCACCTATGTCCACTATTAATTTATTTTTGCAAAGGCAAACCACTTTTAATTTAGATTCCCTATTGCAAAGATAAACATGCTATACAAAACATACTCCGTCCACACATTTGGTTTTGAGACCAGATCAGTTCTTGACTGATCTAATAAAAATCAAACACCACATTCATCAACATTAAAACACTCACACAGTGGGAAGAAAATTCAGCATGTAATCAGAAAAAAAGATGAATCCTTCATCTGTGCAGAAAGAACAGACTCCAGACAGACATGGCTTCACTCATACAGCCTGACATCATAAACGTTTAACATTTGCATGAAAAGCAGAAATCATAAGATGCAGTTTCTGGCTGCAGCATTTGATGGTGCGTCATGCGTTAAGCAGTCAGGCATGTGCGCGCACGCTCAGACACATACAATGTCTTTCTCTCCATAACAGCAACACAAGCCTTGAAGAACTTCAGTGCTCCAGTAGCACCGCAGCGCCTCCATGCATGTGCCCTGCAAAAGAGTCACCACCCGAGGGCGCTCTAACAGTCCAATGCAAGAGGAGAGAGAGAGAGAGAGAGAGAGAGAGAGAGAGAGAGAGAAAGAAAGAAAGAAAGAAAGAAAGAAAGAAAGAAAGAAAGAAAGAATGAGGATGGAAAGCTGAAAGGGGGAAGACAAAGGAAGAAAAACAAGAAGCAGAGATAAGAAGAGGAAAAAGGTGGAGGAAAAAAATGAAGAAAAGAAATATGGCAGAAAAGTGAAATGAAAGAAAGAAAAAATGAGGCAATGAGGAGAAGAAAGTAGAAGGGGTTGAAAGAAGGCAGGAAGGAAGACAAATCAGAAAGGAAAACAAGAAATAAAGGAAGGAAAGCAAAAGGAAAACAAGAAATAAAGGAAGGGAAAGCAGAAATGAGAGAGAACAGAAAGGAAAACATAAGGAAGGAAGGAAAGAAGGAAGGAAAGAAGGAAGGAAGGAAGGAAGGAAGGAAGGAAGGAAGGAAGGAAGGAAGGAAGGAAGGAAGGAAGGAAGGAAGGAAGGAAGGAAGGAGAGAAAAAGCAGAAAGGAAAACATAGGAAAGGGAGGAAGAAGAAATTAAGGAAGGAAAGCAGAAATTAGATAGGAAGAAAGGAGAGAGAGCAGGAAGGAAGGAAAAGCAGAAAGAAAAACAAGAAATGAGGAAGGATGGCAGAAATGAGAGAGAACAGAAAGGAAAACATAAGGAAGGAAGGAAGGAAGGAAGGAAGGAAGGAAGGAAGGAAGGAAGGAAGGAAGGAAGGAAGGAAGGAAGGAAGGAAGGAAGGAAGGAAGGAAGGAAGGAAGGAAGGAAGGAAGGAAGGAAGGAAGGAAGGAAGGAAGGAAGGAAGGAGAGAAAATCAGAAAGGAAAACAAGAAATGAAGGAAAGGGAAAGCAGAAAGGAAAACGGAAGGAAGGAAGGAAGGAAGGAAGGAAGGAAGGAAGGAAGGAAGGAAGGAAGGAAGGAAGGAAGGAAGGAAGGAAGGAAGGAAGGAAGGAAGGAAGGAAGGAAGGAAGGAAGGAAGGAAGGAAGGAAGGAAGGAAGGAAGGAAAACAAGAAAGGAAGAAAAAGGAAAGCAGAAAGGAAAACAAGAAATAAGGAAGGAAAGCAGAAATTAGATAGGAAGAAAGGAGATGGATGGATGGATGGATGGATGGAATGAGAGAAAGAGCAGAAAGGAAGGAAGGAAGGGAGGAAGGAGAGAAAAAACAGAAAGGAAAACAAAGGAGGGAAGCACGGAATGAAGGAAGGAAAGAAGTTAGAAGAAAGAACAGAAGGAGGAAGGAGGTCAGCACTGAGCAGTGATGGAGGTCATGCAGCCTGTCTGACGTCTACACACCTGCTCTACTCAAGAGCTCACTGAAGGAAGACAGAACAGAGAGACAGACAGTCACTCAGCAGACAGACACACTGCATTAACACTGTTAGATGTCATATAATGAGCCTGTGCTGCGCGCGTGCGTGTGTGTGTGTGTGTGTGTGTGTGTGTGTGTGTGTGTGAGGGAACACAACTCTCCCACAGACCAACCAACAGCTCTCCTCTAACACATTCACGATTACCGCTTCATTCAGAGTCACAACAGCAGCTGCAAATATTGTATTATTAGTGGAGGTTGATTAGCAGAGCATGACGTTTCCTGATAAACTTCATAAAAGTTTTATTAAAAATACATTAACTTTGGATAAAAATGTCTCATAACGGGTTGGTTTTGTTTTATGTAGAGGTCAGATTTGAGTTGGGTATGTAATTAATGAAAATGTAAATTGTTTTATTAATATAATAATAATAAATGTTTATTAAGCAAAAAAATACATGTTTAAATATTAAATCAATAGATTCACTAGTTTAAAGCTTTAAAAATGTTATTGTGTAAAAACAGGAAATGCACTTCTGGAAGCCAGACTCTCTGGTCATATGATTCTCCCTGACGGACATCTCTGTATAATAGACTGATGGTGTATTATTCGTTTGCTACTGATTGGACGCTCAGCTTCAATATGTTAATCACTCGTCATTTAAATCAGCTCTGAGCTCCAGGGCCATTCTGTCTGGAGGTGAACAAGAGGTACGGAAAGAGAGGAAGTGCAAACTTCAAACGGACTACACCGCCTGGGCACTGACCGGAGGAGAATGGAGCGGGTGCCCGAGCGCCATCTGCAGAAAATGAAGCTAATGTTAGCAGGACATATCCCAGCATGCAACAGGGGATGGGCAAACCAGTCACTCCAACCACGGCAAGATTGGGTGAAAGCCATACATGCCCCCGAGTGGGGATGAATGAGTATAGATACAGTATGAGTAGATCAGACACCAGGACATCCAATGATCTGTACCTGCTGTCTGAGATCTAATGCTTCATATCTATAACCGCAGGATTCAGCAAGCCTGGAAGCCACTAAAAACAACGAGTGATAAAATGAGTTTCACAAGGCCTTTAAATAATATGATAATTTGATAAAAAGACAAAGTGTTCGGCCAATTCTTACATTCAAACCTGAGAATTTCAAGCACTTTTTGCAACTTGGCACTTTCATGAAGGTGAAAGACAACTGGGACTGTCGAGCTGTTCAACAAAGTGGTTCAAACTTATGGCATTTTCCAGCTCTTCTCACCCGTACCTTTGTATAATGAACAAAGTGAATTTGAACTGGTTATTCGCTGAAAATCTTGAATCCTCGGAGCGTTAATTAGAGAAGTGGCGAACTCTGATCCATTAACAAAACATTCTTGTGAGTTTTCAGTTCACAAAAATGGTCTGAATGATTCATTCACAAACCAAATTGATCAGTTCTCGAGCTCAAAGATCCAGTTGCGATGATAAATAGGGGAATAATTACCTGCATATAAATATGTTTCCAGGGGCCTATACCGGCTAACCAGATATGCTTAAGATATGCCAATTTTGGGTTTTAGGTAGGTACCATTAAAGTGGTTTGGCTTTTAGCAGTGTTCATCTCCATAGTAACTTAAAGGAACACTCCACTTTTTTTGAAAATAGGCTCATTTTACAAGTCCCCTAGAGTTAAATAGTTGAGTTTTACCGTTTTTGAATCCATTCAGCCGATCTTTGTATCTGGCGGTAGCACTTTTAGCATAGCTTAGCATACATCATTGATTCTGATCAGTCCATTAGCATCTCATTCAAAAAATGACCAAAGACACTTTCAATATTTTTCCTATTTAAAACTTGACTCTTCTACAGTTACATCGTGTGCTAAGACCAACTGAAAATTAAAAGTTGCGATTTTCTACACCTATATGGCTAGGAACTACTTTCTCATTCCTGTGTAATAGTTGCAGATCTTCGCGGCCGTACCATGGCTGCAGCGCCGCAATGATATTACAGCGTCTGAAAGTAGCCCCCAGCTAGGTAACTTTCAATGTGACTGGCACTAAGTTCGTGTAGTTGCAGAGAAAGTTTCAGGCTTGCAGCCGACAAATTGTGTTGTGGATTTACCTGTGTGATTAGCCATGGTTGTGTGTGTTGTAAAGGGCTGTGATAGTAAGTCGAAGGATTAACTACCACCATGTTTCACAGAATACCAATGAATCATTGCGCCGCTGCAGCCATGGTACGGCCGCGAAGATCCGCGACTATTACGCAGGAATGAGAAAGTAGTTCCTAGCCATATAGGTGTAGAAAATCGCAACTTTTCATTTTCAGTTGGTCTTAGCACACGATGTAACTGTAGAAGAGTCAAGTTTTAAATAGGAAAAATCTTGAAAGTGTCTTTGGTCATTTTTTGAATGAGATGCTAATGGACTGATCAGAATCAATGATGTATGCTAAGCTATGCTAAAAGTGCTACCGCCAGATACAAAGATTGGCTGAATGGATTCAAAAATGGTAAAACTCAACTATTTAACTCTAGGGGACTTGTAAAATGAGCCTATTTTCAAAAAAAGTGGAGTGTTCCTTTAAGCTCCACGGCTAACCTGCAGGGCAGGGTATGTTAAGAGATCTCAAACTGAAATTGGACCAATCAGCTGTGAGCAAAGTGACACACCTCTGATGCAATAAAGTCACTCCCCCTGCTTCTACTCCAAATTAATGGTCACTACATAGCAAATGGTTTTTAAAGACTAAGGCCCCGATTATGTTGCTAGAACTCCCGAATCAGCCGTCCTGTCAGTCTCATCAAGATAACGGTCACCACAATGGAAGGCCCGCCTCTCCATTCATTTGATTGGACAACAGAAAAAAACGTGATGACGTCGGGCACTTTTCCAGTTGATTTTTTTTCAACTTCAGGCGCTCCGAGCGCTCCTTCTAAAACGCGAGGGGCCCGGGGCGCCTAAGCAGCGCGCATAATGCTCTCTGCCAACCGAAATCTATTAAAAAAAAAACGTCTTTTAGCGATCGGGGGCCTAAAGCGTCTGGCTTTTAACAATGCTTATAATAATAATAATTTGGAATGATTTAGATAGCATTTATGTAATTATTATACCCTTAATCAATTACACATGTATCATTTTAGTAAATCAATCATTAATAGGCACTTAGTTCAAATTAATATAAATAGCCTATATAAAGGTCATACAGATAAGCTTTAAAATCAATAAATAAAGCTATAAAAATGACTACATGTGAGCTTAAATGTTCAATTCTCTCTATATATCAACTCAACTAACTAACATTGACGTAGTAAGATTTTTCTTGAAGTTGTCCTCTTTTATAAACCGCTCTTTTCTTCTTGATGTGTAAATTTGTTTAAATTCTTAATTTTTTTCAATCATGTAATATTCTGCAGAAGAAAGAAGTGAATCTCGGATTCACTGATCCACAGCGTGTGATTGGCTGTTCACTACTGATGTCACAGCTAAAGTCCTAAACTCAGGATCAAAGGCTGAGTGAACTGAGAAAGTTGATGATCAGCATCATGGGACCAACAAAGCCTGAATAGATTGGTTTGGTTTTGTTAACTCGAAACTAATCCTGTAACCCTGAGTTTGTTAAACTACTATCATGGTACAGGCCCCTGAGCTATTGTATGATGTCCAGAAGACTATAAAAAAATAATACCTAAATGCCTGTTCACACCAAGTATGATGACTATAAAGATAACTACAGTGATAACTATATTAGTGTCAACATCAATGTACAACATCGTTCTATTTACTATAAGAGTGCGCTGCAGTTTTGTCATCTGCCACATTAAACGCTTAAAGGGATAGTTCACCCCAAAAAAATTTAAATTAGCCCATGAATTACTCACCCTCAAGTCATCCTAGGTGTATATGACATTCTTTTTTCAGACAATAGTTATATTAAAAAAGTCCTGGCTCTTCCAAGCATTATAATGGCAGTAATTGTTGCTCTGTTTTTGAAGTCAATAAAAAAAGGTATCTGTCCGTCGAATAACTGCTCCACACGCTCTGGGATGTTAATAAAGGCCTTCTGAAGCGAATCGATGCGTTTGTGTAAGAAAAATATCCATATTTAAAACTTTATAAAGTAACGTTCCCGCCGATCGCCTTCTGTATTGAATTTATGGAAAAAGTGTTGAAAGTGCCTCTGCCATTCAAAAGGCGTCCATTACCAGTACACATCTTGAATTGCGAGAAGGCACTTTCAAAAATTTTTCACATAAGGCGATGGAACTTTACTTTATAAAGTTTTAAATATGGATATTTTTCTTACACAAACGCATCGATTCGCTTAAGAAGGCCTTTATTAACACCCCGGAGCCGTGTGGAGCACGTTAAATGACGGACAGAGGCATTTTTTATGGACTTCAAAAACAGAGCAACTAATACTGCCATTATAAAGTCTGAAGGAAGATTGTCATATACACCTAGGATGACTTGAGGGTGAGTAAATCATGGGCTAATTTTCATTTTTGGGTGAACTATCCCTTTAAGCTTTTTAAACAGGATGGATTCTGATTGGCTGTCAATATTTTTTTATCAATCATCAGCTGGAAAAAATCTGAAAGTGATTCCAGTGATATTGTTTCTCAGTGCGGTTATCGTTATAGATATGGTGTGGATTCTTCTATTATTTTATATTTAGAACCATATCTTTATCCTTAAAGGTGCCCTGCCACACAAAACCGTTTTTACTTTTACTTTTTATTATAATGTTACACCACCCAAATATGTATTTATTTCCTTCTAATTCGAGTTGTAATTGAAGGCTGATTTAGCCTCGATATTCACCAAAAAGTGATTATTGTAACCTGCTTAAAATAGCATAAAGCAACAGACAAAAACATAGTTGATGTCTAAAAATAATAATTTCATGACTCTATACATAACGTTTTTTAGCTGTATCAAAACAGAAATCATCTGCATGGGTCAATTTTACCCGCTGGCGGTTTTAGGTATACAGCGACCCCTGGTGGTTCTAGTGTTATAAAGGAAAAATATCGAAATGTTGGTACTTTTTTTGAGCAAGATGCAAACAGTCTAATCAGATTCAATGATCTATGCTGAGCTATGCTAAAAGTGCTACCGCCCGACCTGGAAATCGGCTGAATGGGTTCGAAAACGGTAAAACTCGACTGTTTAACTTTAGGGGAGTTGGAAAATGAGCCTATTTTCGAAAAAAAGTGCCGTGTTCCTTTAACAAAACATTCTTGTGAGTTGAATCTTTTCGGTTCACAAAACTGGTCTGAATGATTCATTCACGAATCTTAATGTTAGTTGGAAATGTTAGGTCGATATGTGTTTGTGTTATGTCGTGAATGTGAAATTGAACGGCTACCTCCGTCAGCTCTAGCCATTACAAAAGCTGGTCAGTCTGATGTGGTGTTGCCTGAGCTCATTACTATTCATGAGCTCGCCCAGTTGAGACCGCGCCCACAGAATTCGTCTAGCTCAGTGACAGTTTTCTATACAGAAAGGATTCAGGGTCATATATATGACAATATACCTTACGTATATAACAAAGTTCCTCTGCTTGTTGCGCTGTAAGGATGCGGTAAAGGATGCTGATAGCCAGACTTTCATTGGCTAGCTGTTAGCCAATCAGAGTCAAGCAGCATAGCTCGTTGAATATTAAGGAGAACTGGCGCAAATCGAGCTGAGTCTTCCTAAAGGCTTTCTATACCATCCTAGAGTGGCTTGAAACAAGTTAATAACCAAGACATTTTTTCCACAAAACATCCATGCTAGAATTTCAGTGGCAGGGCACCTTTACTGGAAAAAAACAAAACAAAAAAAAACGTTTGTACAGGTTTAGAACGAAATGAGGGTGAGTGATGGTGATTTTCATTTTTGGGTGAACTATCTCTTCTGAAACAGATCTAGTCAGATAGGCTTGATAGAAGACCTTGTGAAACCTCTTAATAGTTTTATCACCACTGAAATGCACAAACGCAGCAGAAAACAAAGATATAGAGGAAAACAGAAAATAAATAAATAAACAGAAACATACAAAGACAAGACAGGCACTCTCTTATTCTCTCTCACACACAAACATCCACACACTCTCATAAACACATTCACATTCATACTATAGGACAACGCACAGAGACTTGATGCACAACACATCCAATGAAAACGGCCACAACACAAACACCTATAGGGACACATACAATACACATATATACATTTATATATGGACGCTGGGACATGAGAAACTCCAGAGAAATAGCACTGTAGCTCAGACAGCAGAGTGACAGCCGTGTGTGAGGAGACACAAAACTAAAATAGCTACATATGTGTGTGTATTCTCTACATTACATGTCTGAAACTGGACAGTGATTGTGAGGTACAGGATTTTAAGTAGCACCACTAAAGAGATCACACACTGAAACTCCACCAATGCTCTTAAAGGAGCACCATCACTTTCCAGCACCGCCCTCTTCATGTCCAGCACTTAAACTTAACATTTCAAGTATTTATATCACTGGGTAAAATTTCATTTTATATATTATTTTAAAACGGATATAATAGTGTTAATATTGTTAACTAAAACTATTCAAATGTTTGTGTTAATTTTAATAATAATTACACTTAATCAGGGCCTAAAATGAACACTAACCAAGCACCAAATGAGAGTAATAATTGGCATTGGCGAGTACATGAAACGGTGTCACTTGCCAGTTGGCCGGTAACATTTTTAATGAATTCTAACAATGCATGAATGTGAACAAACGTGAACGACGCTCATGACAGTTGACGGACCAGTGCTGCAATGTCACAAAAGTTTAAACCTTGACATTTTTGAAGACGAAAGGGAACTCATTGTTTCTCGCACGCTTTATGAGAAGTTTTGAGTGCGCAAACATCCGGAGCACTCACATAGAAAGCCGCATCTCAGACAGCGTGCAAATACTAGTTCTCTTTCACATCTTCTTTCACTTGACTTGAGTGGACATATTCACGCAAAATAAAATAGCAAGTATCTTAGTAAACATAGTTGGTTATGTCTAGTTCACCCTGAAATTAAAATAAAGCCATCTTCTACTCACACTTCCTTCTATCTTTTTCGGGCGTCAAAAGAAGAACTTTTAAAAAACGTCCTGCACGTACTCCTCCATATAATGGCAATCAGCTAAAACTTTACAAAAATTATACAATCCCGCAATGATACAGTGAGACGTGCGCCATATATGGAAAGTGTTCAGGAGGCACACTATAAGGTTTTGCAAGAAAGAAACCATATTATTCAGACAAAATACTGAGCTCGGCCGTTGTGCGAGTGTGTGCAAGCCGTCAGCCGCACTGTTGTCATGGCACCCAGGATTAGCACACACACGCACCACTTTGAGAAATCGGGCTCAATAGAAACAAAATTTCTTATTATATACCTTCTCTTCTATAAGGTATATAATAAAAAATAATACAATAATACTAATAATCAGGTAAACCTCCTGAAGTGAATGTTATGTACCGGTTGTCATGACAACATTCACAGGAACGTGCACAGAGTAACGGCCGAGCTCTGTATTTTGACGGAATAATAAGGTTTCTTTCTCGCAAAACCTTATAGTATGCCTCCTGAACACTATCCACATACGGCGTGCGTCTCGCTGTATCATTATGTGATACTTTTGTATCCTTTTTGTAAAGTTTTAGCTGATCGCCATTCACTGCCATTATATGGAGGAGCGCGAGCAGGACGTTTTTTTTTTTTTTTCTGCTTTTGAGGTCTGAGAAAGATAGAAGGACATAGAGCATTAGAACAACAGCAGGGTGAATAAAAGATGGCTTTAATTTTCATTTCAGGGTGAACTATCCCTTTAAGTGAACGTTAACAGTTGAGAAAGTAAACGTGTATCAGTATATTAGATCCGTGCATTCGCTCTTAAAGTGACAGCAGCCTAGTATTTCTGCTGCTGTCTGTGTTTTTGATGTTAAACGTGTATGGCCGTTACATTTTCTGATGTCACTGAAGTCACCAGCCATTGGCTGCACTTAATCTTGCAAAAAACTGAAATAATAAGTTGAAGTAATGAAATGACTAAAGCTAAAATAAAATGAAAACTGACAATACAAAAATAAAAGCCAATTCAAAATATGAATAAACACTATAAAAGTATAAAAATACTATAACACTGATAATATATTGTTAATATAAAATGTTTTAGTAATATACAATTCTTTTACTCACATTAATGCAAGCAGATAGTGCCGACTTTGTTTGATGCTGAACATTTTAAGTGTGATGCCAAAAAGCGGTGGTCTGTTCCTTTAACAAGTCATCAACCTTCCTGCCCACAAAAACTAATCATTAATGCTGATTTTGCTTGTAATCAGTAAAGCCAAGGCGGTGAGAGCTTTACTTCATTACACAAAATCAGCAAGGCACAAATACATTCTTTTTTTTTCTGAACTGATCTTGATGACAACTCTTAAACCAGAACAACATTATCAAACTTTTGTCGAGGACATTTTTTGACCTCATAGCACTTCAAGGAATAAAGTCGTTATGAAGCAGAACACAAGCAAACAGGAGATCACATCTTGCCATACTTGCCTCTACAAGTTTCTATGGAGACAGAATGGAAGAACAAGCATTAGACAAACCAGCTGATGCATTTCTGCAGTTCTTGCTGCATTTACACACATTTGGACGCGAGACAACGCATTTATGGTTCACACAAATACAGAACAAAGAGATTTCAGTCGTTTTCTCATCAGCAGAGCCCCCAAGGTTCACTTGACGTTGCTTTATTTCAGATAAGCAGGGGAAATAGAAGGAGTGACTGTTAATGTTATTAAGGTTAGCTAAATGACCTCATTTCACATCACAAATAACTCAAGACAACATATAGTGAAACCTTGCAAAAACACATCAGTGCCATTACAAGAAATTATTGTCTATTATAAACATATCATTTAAATCTATTATAAAAATATTAATCATAAACTATTGTGTGTGTGTATATGTGTATATATATATATATATATATATATATATATATATATATATATATATATATATATATATATATATATATATATATATATATATATATATATATATATATAGTATATACACACTGATCAGGCACAACATTATGACCACCTTCCAAATATTGTCTATAGGCATGGACTCCACTAGACCCCTGAAGATGTGCTGTGGTATCTGGCACCAAGATGTTAGCAGCAGATCTTTTTAGTCCTGTAAGTGGTGAGGTGGGGCCTCCATCCTGGTGTCATGTGTTCCCTGTGTAAGCGACGCACACGCATCCAGAAAACGTGATTCATTGCTCCGTGGTCCAGTTCTGATGCTCATATGCTCACTGTTGGCACTTTCGGTGGTGGACAGGGGTCAGCATGGGCACCCTGACTGGTCTGCGGCTATGCAGCCCCATTTGCAACAAACTGTGATGCACTGTGTATTCTGACACCTTTCTATCAGAACCAGCATTAACTTCTTGAGCAATTTGAGCTACAGTAGCTCATCTTTTTGACTGGACCACATGGGCCAGCCTTCCCTCCCCACGTGCATCAATGAGCCTTGGCCGCCCATGACCCTGTCGCCAGTTCACCACTGTTCCTTCCTTGGATCACTTTTGATAGACACTGACCACTGGACACCGGGAACACCCCACAAGAGCTGCAGTTTTGGAGATGCTCTGACCCAGTCGTCTAGCCATCACAATTTGGTCCTTGTCAAACTCGCTCAAATCCTAAACCTTGCCCATTTTTCCTGCTTCTAACACATCCACTTTGAGGACAAAATGTTCACTTGCTGCCTAATATATCCCACCCACTAACAGGTGCCGTGATGAAGAGATAATCAGTTATTCACTTCACCTGTCAGTGGTCATAATGTTATGCCTGATCACACACATAATTTATTTCAAATAAAATAAATTATCTTTATTTCATTTTTTGTTCTTTTGTACAATAAACAATTTTGTAACTGTGTTGGGTCCCACCTGATGTCCAAATCTGAGTTCTGAAGCACATATTAGAGATATTCTTGTGGATATAATCTGTGTTGGGCACTAGACATGCTTCTCTTGCAAGGCTTCTACACTTGGAAAGGCGAAAAACGGTTGTACTTACGTTGACTTCAGTGATAGCAATATCTACGACGCTACCGACAACAATTAAGGCGTCAAACGTGTTCCATGCGTCAGTGAAATAATGCTGTTAATAAAAGACACACCACACACAAGGAAGAGGGGGAAAGAAAGAAATGAATGGAACAGAATGAGGGAGGAAAAAGAAGGTGCGGAGGACACACAGAAAGAAATACAGATGTTAGATCTCAGCAGTTCAAGAAACGAGTTGTCAGTTGAAAAGTACAGTAGCTCACCCTGAGCTGAAATCTGAGCCTGTCTGAAGTAAAGGGTTGAGCGGATATACAGTAAGAGGGCACACAGGGCCTAGAACTGTGCTGTACTTACATCGATCTCACTGAGCACTATGTCTACAATGCTTCCCATCACAACCAAAGCGTCAAAGACGTTCCAGGCGTCCCCAAAATACCCCTGAGTGATGTGAAGGGGTGGACGGCCAGGGAATATACATATGTGTGATTAGCAGTTAGTTGCAGTACATATCCGATTACGCAGAAATTCTTAATTTAAAAAAACTTATCAGCTTATTTAAAGTATCAATCAACATCCAAACCAGGTACACATATTTGGGCCTAAACATAAGATTTATGTGTCTGAATTGCATATATAATTTTCCATCCAATAGGGTTACACAGTTTTATAGTGCCCCTATTATGCTAGTTTACATAAATCCAAGGTCAAAAACTGTTTAATTTTCTCATAATATCCACTGCAGCATCACCTCTTCTCTCAGTGTCTGAACCGGTTCGATAAGGGATTCAGTCTCTCTAAACCCCTCCTTTAAGAGAGCTTACTCAGCTCTGATTGGTCAGTCTGTTGTGATTAGTCTACCAAAACCAAACGCTCATTACCATATCTGAATTTCAGCTCCAGATCTTCCTCAGCACTTGAGACACAGTGATATGAATAGGGGGCATTGTTTTTTATCATATCAATTTGAGCCCAAGTCCTTTGGAAGTGCACATCGTTAACAAAATCTAAAACGAAAATGTTGGTAGACGACCTCTTTTCAATGGCTAAGACGAGACAATGACGATATGTCACCAGCCTCATTAAACAATTACTGTGAGTATATCAACATGGAATATTGTTGACGGAAAAAAAGACGAGACAAAAATTTTCTTTAAAAAAAACCTTGACCAAAATATCTTTGTTTTTGACAAAAAAAAGGAGGACCGCTTCGAGCTTTCATGCTTGCGGTTGCCAGATCTCATTCCTGCGTAATGATCAAGGAACTTAGCTGCCGTACCATGGGTGCAGCGACGCAATGATATTACGCAGTGCCTGAAAATAGGCTAACTTCCATCAACATAACCAACGTGACAACCTGCTTGAACAGGGAGCGTGCTGGGGACTATTTTCAGGCGCTGTGTAATATCATTGCTCCGCTGCACCCATGATACAGCACAAAGTTCCATGATTATTACACCGGAATGGAATAGAATAGTTCCTAGTCATATCAGTCTAGAAAATCACAACTTTTCATTTTCCGTCAGTCTTAGTACACGATGTAACTATACATATCACAACATGTAAATAGGAAAATGTTGATGTTATTTTGTCACTTATTGAGCAGTAGGCTAGCTGGAGCCGTTTACCTCCAGTCTTTGTGCTAATTTAGGCTAGCGGTGGGTGTGTCAGACAGAGTTATGAATGAGCTGAACGGTGAATAAGCTAAAGTCCCAAAAAGTTGGCGTGTTCCTTTAAGTTTAGCGATCTCAATTTGAGATATTCTGCTCAAAGTGTCATTCAGCAAGTTTGTTCTCCTAAACAAGTTTTGCGCTGTTTGTAGACCTTTTACATGCACAAAGAGTGATATTCAGGGGCGTTTCTATGATTTTCATTTTAGGGGGGCTCAGCCCCCAGTGAGGGTGTGGAAAAAAAAAATGGTAACACTTTAGTTTAGGGTCCAATTCTCACTATTAACTAGTAGCTTATTAGTATGCATATTAGGATATTGGCTGTTTATTATTACTTATAAAGCAAATATTAATGCCTTATTCTGCATTACCATATTGTACATCCCTTAATCATACAATGCAGGCATGTTTATAATCAATGAGATCCCAAATGTGAGGTAGTTGAATTTTGATTTCGATGATCTACATATGTGCATTTTAAGATAATCTGAACGCCAACATTTTTTATAACAATAGCTTGAAAACCATGTCAGTGGGCAGATTTGACTGATTAAGTTTTTTTCATTTTAGTCAGTGAAGACAGTAAAACATATATTTAACTGATATTTATATGTTTTATGAATCATTTTTGTAGACATGTTAATTTACTGAAGGCTACCAGGAAAGCTAGGTAACTAAATTTATTAAATTAATTCAAAGCTTTTTATTTACTGAATGCTACAATTGGAATTATATTAATTTACAATATGCACACATTCATTACTATTAATCTTATGCCTAATCTGAAGAAAACGGCTTTGTTAATATTTATTGTTTGTTAATTATTTATTATAAATTACATTATATAGGCCTATTTTAATTCAAAATGGTGAAATTAGACAAAAGTTTATTAATTTGCCTGAATATTTTTGTCATTTTTTTTACATTTCTGACTTAAAGAAGCAGCTGTCAAATATGAAATGTTTAGTTTAGCTACTTACATATCTCGCACTTGGCGTTGAGTCGTGCCGCTCAAAAAAGCGTAATAGGGGCACTTTAACAAACTAATAAAATGAATGAAATGAATATTTGTCAGTCACACATAAAGGTAAGATTTCTGCCTCCAAAAAATCATTGCAAAGTTTGTTTGTTTTTTACTTTTTTGCATCTGATTTTATATAAACAAGCATATTTTCAAAATATTTATTCAAATAATTTAGAATCATCATAAATCTATTCATTGTGAAAACAATGACATGTATTCAATTAAAAAGCATGAGCTAGCTGTGGATCAAGCAATATTCAATTAATTAAAATGTATAAGATTGAAACAAATTGCATTTATTGATGATGAATATATAAACCTGGTTGTGTGTTTAGTTTATTAGTACTATTACAGAAATCTTACATTTATGTATAACTGACAAGTATGCATTTATTAGTTTCTGTTAAAAGCGTTTAATCCAAGTGGATATAAATTTTAGATGCAATTCAAATACATAAATCTTAAATTTAAGCCTAAATAATTTGTTGAGCATATCACTATAAAATAGGAAAGTTTACTACATTATTTTACAGTAAAGGAAGAAATTTGCAGTTGTCAGATGATGGACTGAATCTGTTCGTGTCAAAGAGACACTGCTAGTCACGCCACACAGAAAAGCTGAAAACGACAGCACTGCACATCACGCTGAGATGCTTACTAGCATTCTGTCCTTCTTCGCAACACAAAGCTGCGTGTGTAGAAGTGGGCAGTGGGGCAGAGGGAAGTTAACATTACAAACCTTGTGTAACCAATAGATGATACAAGTGGAAGAGTATGACATATTGAGGGGGGAAGTGTATTCATACTGCACTGTTCTGAATGTCCAAATGGGAAACTGTGCGATAATGTGTAATGGTGTGTATCTATGTGTTTGAATTACTCACCCGGGGTTTGAAAGCGATCAGTTTGAGCACCATCTCCACAGTGAAGACGGCAGTGAAGACCATATTCAGGATGTCCATAACATAATTGAACAGATCGGACTGACCGTAGTGCTGGGGGGACAGAAATGTATGATATTAACTCTTTCCCCGCTATTGATTGAAATCTCCGTCATGGAAATCTCTATTGATGCACATTTCCGGCTTTCTCTGTTATACGCGCTATAAGAGGGCGCTATGACACATCTTCTGAATGAGTACAGTATCTCCAGATCAAAACACAGGCGAAGAAGAAGAAGAAACAAGCAATATCATATGTAAGCAGATGCATATGTAAAATAACGCGATCATCAACATTAAACATCATATAAATCAAAACTGGCTAATGTTACTGAATGAAATGTCGACCCAGGACGAGCCTGTTGATGGACTCGATCTACTCCATCTGTGTTTGATCATCGTTCTGAATCTGATCTGAATGTAGTCTTTGACAAAAAACAGATTCTCAGCGTTTTTGCTCAAAATGTTGCTTTTTTCATGAAACTTACCCACATTCAAGTATTGATAAAAAGAATGCATGAACCTTTTTTTTTTATGGTAAAAGCAGAGGGTCTGTTCTTTCTGTTGACATAATGCATATTCAGATATTCATACAACAAAATATTCTGGGGGTCCATGAAACTTTTGGTGATGGCTGGCAACTTTTTTTTTTTAAACGCTGGCGGGGAAATTTTAATTGCAGAAAATATTTTATTTATATTTTAGGATCTATGTATTTATTCACTAACGGGAAGAATCTCGACACTAACAATATATTTGACTATATTATATTATTTGCAAAAAGTCCTTTCCCAACTAGAATTAGACCTAGAATTTCATTCACTGTTCTGTTTCTTAATGCTTTATAAAAAAAAAAAAATTGGTCCCCCCCAATGTTCAAGACATGGTTACGGCCTTGGAGATACATAAATATATACAAACAGACTCACCTAAAGGATTATTAGGAACACCATACTAATACTGTGTTTGACCCCCTTTCGCCTTCAGAACTGCCTTAATTCTACGTGGCATTGATTCAAAAAGGTGCTGAAAGCATTCTTTAGAAATGTTGGCCCATATTTATAGGATAGCATCTTGCAGTTGATGGAGATTTGTGGGATGCACATCCAGGGCACGAAGCTCCCGTTCCACCACATCCCAAAGATGCTCTATTGGGTTGAGATCTGGTGACTGTGGGGGCCATTTTAGTTCAGTGAACTAATTGTCATGTTCGAGCTTTGTGACATGGTGCATTATCCTGCTGGAAGTAGCCATCAGAGGATAAAGGTCATGATGGATCCATGTTCTCATTCTGTTTACGCCAAATTCTGACTCTACCATCTGAATGTCTCAACAGAAATCGAGACTCATCAGACCAGGCAACATTTTTCCAGTCTTCAACTGTCCAATTTTGGTGAGCTTGTGCAAATTTAGCCTCTTTTTCCTATTTGTAGTGGAGATGAGTGGTACCCGGTGGGGTCTTCTGCTGTTGTAGCCCATCTACCTCAAGGTTGTGCGTGTTGTGGCTTCACAAATGCTTTGTTGCATACCTCGGTAGTAACAAGTGGTTATTTCAGTCAAAGTTGCTCTTCTATCAGCTTCAATCAGTCGGCCCATTCTCCTCTGACCTCTAGCATCAACAAGGCATTTTCACCCACAGGACAGCCGCATACTGGATGTTTTTCCCTTTTCACACCATTCTTTGTAAACCCTAGAAATGGTTGTGCGTGAAAATCCCAGTAACTGAGCAGATTGTGAAATACTCAGACCGGCCCGTCTGGCACCAACAACCATGCCACGCTCAAAATTGCTTAAATCACCTTTCTTTCCCATTCTGACATTCAGTTTGGAGTTCAGGAGATTGTCTTGACCAGGACCACACCCCTAAATGCATTGAAGCAACTGCCATGTGATTGGTTGATTAGATAATTGCATTAATGAGAAATTGAACAGGTGTTCCTTATAATCCTTTAGGTGAGTGTATATATATATATATATGTATTTATTTATATATATATATATATATATATATATATATATATATATATATATATATATATATATATATATATATATATATATATATATATATATATATATATATATATATATATATATATATATATATATATATATATATATATTACGCTATATATACACATCATATACAGTACAGATTTTTTATTTATTTATTGGGGACTATAAAGAGTTAATATGAAATATACAGGTAAATAATAATATGCATTAATACATAGTTATATCTCATCATATAAAATTACAAAATGAGCATGCGAGGCAGTTTGAATATTTAAACACAAACTACTTACAATTATCTAAGAATAAAGGAATTTACCTGCACGGCGAGACAGATGGTGTTGAGTAAGATCAGGACAAACATGATGTACTCGAAGCCGGTGGAGTTCACCACATACCAGAACTTATACTGATACGGGTTCTTTGGGATGTACCTCCTGAGAGGACGCGCTTTTAACGCATACTCCACACACTGACGCTGAGGAGGACACACACCAAATTATGCTTTTCATTGTGTCAATTAATGTACATGGCTATACAAGGCGTATCTTAAATTTTAAACTGAGAGGATGTCAAGTCATGTTCACATTCATTTATAATGCAGAAATATAATATACTATGGAAGCTTGTTTCTGCCACAAAAAGGATTGCATAATCCGTGAAGGATGTACTTTATTCAATGCTGCCTTTGATTAAAAAAGGGGTCCTTATAAGCCAGCATACTACTTTGCCAGCTATACGGAAAAGGATGGCATTGAGATATAAAGTCTAGATCAATGCAGTTCACAAGGGTCCATGTTCCACACAATCCTATCACGTCTCCTCTTACCTGGTTCTTGTCCAGCTCACAGTTCTTATACTCTTTCTCTCCCTGTTCCTGAAAGGTCACGATGACGAAACCCACGAAGATGTTCATCATGAAGAAGGCGATGATGATGATGTAGATGATGAAGAAGATGGAAATCTCCACACGGTAGTTGTAGATCGGACCCATGTTCTCCCTGTTGGAGTCTATGGCCTTATACAGCAACCTAAGGAAAGACAACATGAAGTAAACTAATGAAGAGCCAGGGAAAAACTCCTTCAACACCCACAGTTACGGAACAGCTATATTGTGTCATTCTGTCACTGTGTGTGTGTGTGAGTGTGTTTTAAACTAACAGAACATTTGAAGCAGTGTGGTGTTGTAATTACAGGAACAGCGTGATACTGTTGGCATTGAGCTCACAGTGGCACTTACCAACAGCGCCAATACAAACACAAAAATCACAATAACACGTTCGTTCATTTCCCCCCGTGATTTTGAACAAGGAAACTCGACTGTCTGAGTAAGAACTCACAAAACAAGAACCGATATTTGTCATTCTGCCTGAACAATTACATTGAGCCATTTTAATAGGCTTATTAAAATAATAGGCTTCTGATAACTGCTTGTGATATTTGCTCCTTTACAATGGATACATAAAGAGTAACACATTTAATATATAAAAGGGTTGTTATGTGATTTTAAAGTTGCGTAAAAAAATTAAATAAAGGTGCCATTCATACTGTAAATATGATCTATAATAAGGTGCATAAAATAAAATATAAAATTAACAGTGCTATTCTATTCCTAATTAGTCTAAGGTGTATAAAATGTTTTTATAAAATAAGAAGTGACATTCCATATCTGATATTTAATAAGGCGCACAAATCTATAAAAATATGCTATAATTAGGTGAATAATAAAAAGGTGCATAAAATAAAATCAACAGTGATATTATATATCTGAATTATATTAAGGTACATAAAAAATAAAATAAAATAAGTGCCATTCCATATCTGATCTATAATAAGGTGTATACATCTATAAAAAGATGCTATAATTAGGTGAATAATAAAAAAGATGCTATAATTAGGTGAATGAAAAAAAAGTGCATAAATTCAAATATAAAATGAACAGTGCTATTCCATTTCTTAATTAGTCTAAGGTGTATAAAACATTTTATAAAATAAAATAAGAAGTGACAATCCATCTGATCTATAATAAGGTGCATACATCTATAAAAAAGGGTGCTATTATTAGGTGAATAATAAAAAAGTGCATAAAATAAAATCTAAAATAAACAGGGATATTCTATATTGGATTTATATAAAGGTGCAGAAAAAATAAAAAATGACATTCCATATCTGATCTATGATAAGGTGCATAAATCTATAAAAAGGTGCAATAATTAGGTGAATAATAAAAAAAATGCATTAAATAAAATATACAATACATAGTGCTATTCTATTTCTTAATTAGTCAAATTAATGTGCATAAAAAATAAAATAAAATAAGAAGTGACATTCCATATCTGATCTTTAATAAGGAGCATACATCTATAAAAAGATGCTATAATTAGGTGAATAATAAAAAGTGCATAAAATAATATATAATAAACAGTGCTAATACATTTCTTAATTAGTCTAAGGTGCATAAAAATAAAATAAAATAAGGAGTGACAATCCATCTGATCTATAATAAGGCGCATACATCTATAAAAAAGGGTGCTATTATTAGGTGAATAATAAAAAAGTGCATAAAATAAAATATAAAATAAACAGTTCTATTCTATATCTGATTTATATAAAGGTGCAGAAAAAATAAAAAGTGACAATCCATATGTGATCTATAATAAGGTACATCAATCTATAAACAGGTGCAATAATTAGGTGAACAATAAAAAAAATGCATTAAATAAAATAGTGCTATTCTATTTCTTAATTAGTCTAATTAATGTGCATAAAAAAATAAAGAAGTGACATTCCATATATTATCTATTATAGGTGCATAAATCTATAAAAAGATGCTATAATTAGGTGGGGAAATAAAAATGTAATAAAAAATTGGGCTTTTCTATATCTGATCTATTTTAAGGTGTACAAAATAAAATAACATAAAATAACAAAATGAAAAATAAAACAAAGGTGCTATCTACATCTGAGTTATAACACAGTGTACTGTTGAATGCTTACGCTGGCCAGCCTTCAAATGTGGACACAGTGAACAGAGCCATCATGGCCATGAGCACGTTGTCGAAGTTGAATTCGCTGTTGTGCCAATGACGCTTCTGAATGAATGGCTGGTTCACGTCTCCTTCCTTATACATGATATATGTTCCCCTGAGAGAGAGAGAGAAATGGTTATTTTACCCTTTTTAACAGCCACCTTTTGTATAAGTTAGTATATGTAGTATATGTAACTAATTTACATTACATTTATGAAAGCAGTATTTCATACTTGAAGTATGGCTAATTAACTTCAGTGATGATTAAAGAGTTCAATTAGACTCACTTGCACTCTTCTGGGATGGACTTGGCTTCATCATTACAACGGTAAAACTTCCCCTGAAGAAAAATTTAAAAAATGAATTGGATCAAAGGATCTGGAAAAAAAGTATTTCCACAATATATTAAGACAACAACTTTTTTCAACATTAATAATTATAAATATTTCTTAAACACCAAATCAGCATATTAGCATGATTTATGAAGGATCATGTGACACTGAAGACTGAACATTTGATCCTGAAAATTAAAATTTGCATCACAGGAAAAAATGATATTTTCAAATACATTTTAAAAAAAGAAATTTTTTTAAATTGTAATGATGTTTCACAACATTACTGTTTTTACTGTATTTTTGATCAAACAAATGCAGGCTTGAGCATAAGAGACTTTTATTAAAAAAACCAAGCCCATTTATGAAATATTTTACCTTGAAGAGCTGTACACCAATGCAGGCGAACATAAACTGGAGCAGTGTGGTGACAATCATGATGTTTCCAATAGTTCTGATGGCCACAAACACACACTGGACCACATGCTGCAGAAGGCAAAGATTAAAAGTCAGAGGATTTCCAAAACCATATCATATTTCCAAAACCATATCATATTAAAAATGCATGAAGACAATTGATATTGAAGTAAAGCAATGGGCAGAACCTTCAGTCCTTTAGCTCGGTTTATGGCCCTGAGTGGACGCAGCACCCTCAGAACCCTCAGAATCTTCACCACTGAGATGGCTGACGATCTGCAAGAGACACAAGCGTTCGCGTTACCAAAAAACATACAAAACAGAAGAAGAAATCCATGCTTTCAAGTCCTTATGATATGGTGTTTCTGCCAGGCTTCTAAACTAGCTTAACCAGCAAGACTTGGTCATTGGTCAACCGACTTCATGATGCCAAGCAGTTTTGCCGGTAAATAAGCATGTCCCATGAGAAAGAAAAAACACAAATGAGATCTCTCATATCTCATGTCTTATTTGTCTCTTGTATAATTCCTTCCAAGAAGTTGACACTATTGAGGAGTCATGAAAAAGCATTTATTATATAATGTATTATTCCAAGCACCAAAGGTGCGAAGGCACCTATTGAAACCGTTCCCGTTTGCTATGGTGACAGTCTGATCTGTCACCATAGCAAATTTGGAGTCTCTAACTCAATCCCTCTAGCGCCACCATCAGTCCAAAATTTGACTCATGTTTATGAACCATAAGGGCTAGAAACTAAATTATTTTTTCCTCTGATTCATTGGCTCAAGCCGATTCAATTGCACCCTATGAAGTCATTTTCTGTCATAAAAATGTTCCCGCCATTTAGAATTTTCCAAAAAAACTACTTTTGCGAACTCGTCCTAGACGGTTCATCCGATTTGCACGAAAATTGAATCAGATCATCTTCAGACAATGCTGAAAAAAGTTGATTGGTCAAATCGTTTTCGATAAACGCGCAAACAAATTTTGTGTAATGCTTGCAAAAACACACTTAAGGCAATATCTCCGCAACACTTTATCGTATTTAAACCAAACTTGGTACATGTCATCACAAGCATGATATGAGGCAACCTGCAGCGTTTTGGCGCAGCGCCACCTACTGGTCCGGAGATGGGCTAATTTTGGTTATAACTTCTGAACACTTTAGCCAAAAATCACAAAACGGGTCTCTTTAGATTTAGGGCATCACGCTGAGTCAGACAGTACCCAATTTTCCAATATCAGCAATTTTGGCTATCCGCCATTTTTAATTTTGTCAAAAAATGCTATATTTTACAAACGCATTAGTGTATCGTTACGAATCTTGGTATGTGTCTTCCGCACCATGCCCTGAAGGTACTCATAAAGTTTTGGGGCACTACCACCTTGTGGTCAAAAGTTATAACAACATTTTCAAAAATGTTAATAACTTTTGATTAAATCAGCCTAGTTTAATGAAACTGGTCATAATACCTTCCTTGGCTCATGCCGAGAACATGGATACAACTTTTGCCATATTTGGCAAACCTTCTTGTCCTACATCTTGTTATTTGCTAAAAACCTACTTTTTTTAACTCGTCCTAGACCGTTTGTCCGATTTCCACCAAAATCGAATCGTATCATCTTCAGACTGTGTCAACAAAAAGTTATGGATTTTGCATCAATAGTTGAAACAGTTTTTGTATACCGCATCAACGAAGTTGAGGCATGATGCCAAAATGACTCTTGAGGCAGTATCTCTGCAATGCTTTGACATATTGACATCAAACTTTGCATGTGTCATTGTTCCCTTATTCTGACCACACCACATCAATTTCGTAAATGTGCCACCTATTGGTCAAAAGTGATAAACCATTCAATTATATTATCAGTGACTCTATATATTTGATATTTCAGCCATTTCGCCTAATCTTCTTAAACTGTATAATTATTCATTGTTGCAGTTGGTCTGACACTCTCAGACTACAATGCATTTTTCAGCCTTTTGACTAAAATCATCTTAAAATGTGATTAATTGCTTATTGCTGCAGTTGATCTGACACTGCCAGCCATTTTGGCATGTCTTGTCTTCTTCTTTGCGCTTGTCCCCGGTATTGCTGCTTGCAGCTATATTTTATTATTAGTATTCTTATTTCTAAAAATATGAAACTAAATAAAAAAAGTAAAAAAAATAAAAGTATTTAAGAAAACACTCGATTTTGTTTAATATTTATATTTAGAAATAATAATTATTTTAATTACATTTAAAAAAATATTAAAAAACATTAGTTAATAAATAAAAAAACACGTAAAATAAACTACAATAAAAAAATTCTAGTTATCAAGTATTTCAAAAAACATAATAATAATTATTTAATTCTAAATAAAAAATAAAATAAAAAAATGCGTTTAAGAAAAAAAAATGATACATTATAATTGTAAAATTACTAATGTTAAATATTTTTTTAAAATAAAATGTATTCATTTAATTTACATTTTATTTAATATTTTTTTTTTATAACTGTCTTATTTGGGCAGAAAACTGTATGAGCCCTTAAATCTTCTCTTATTAGGTGAGGAAAAAGATTCCCAAAACTGAGCCGTTCTGGGACACTGAAAACACCATATCATATCACCATATCAAACACCATATCATATCATCATATCATCATATCAAACACCATATCATATCATATCAAACACCATATCATATCACCATATCAAACACCATATCATATTATATCATATCATATCAAACAACATCATATCATATCACCATATCAAACACCATATCATATCATATCAAACACCATATTATATCATATCATACACCATATCATATCATATCATACACCATATCATGAGCTGCTCGCGTGTAAAAGAACACAATGCCACGCTTCACCCTGAAACACGTAGCGTGTATGCTTATTTCATTAAATTGTAGTCTTTGTGATTTGATAATCACAATAAGCTTTAACAATATACCCATCACTCACTGAATTCCGAAGGACACCAGGGACACGCCGACCACCAGCAGATCAAGAAGATTAAAGTAGTTCCTGCAGAACGCCCCCTTGTGGAGAAACGCGCCATACGTGGTCATCTGACAAAACAAGCGTATATGGTCAACAATTGCCCTACCGTAACCAAGGACATACAGAGAACAGCAAATCACACTCTCACACAGAGTTCACACACACACACTCGCGTAGACAGAAACACACATTTACACTCATTAATATCACTCTTTTTTAAGGGTGGCGTGCTCGGAGTTGGACTAAAGGCGAGATCCTAGCACTAACTCCGCCAAACCCTCACGGCTTCAGTCAACATGAATGTAGTAGTAAGCTCTGTTTCACAATCCACCACTAGGGGGCCCGGCAATAAAACATGCTGTTTGTTGCCCAGCTTTGAAGGGGACTAACTTATGACAGAAGAAATAAGAATCGACAGAAAGAATACAGGAGGAAAAGACAAAAGAGCAAGAGAAGAGTCAGAAAGAAAGAAAGAAACCCTATCTATTAGGCGATCTGAAATGAGAACTTCCCTTACTGTCACATTCATGTGAGCCGTTTCTTTTTTCTTTTTTTTTATCCTAGAGAACATTGCGCCCTGTTCCCTCGGCAAGATTCGGTAAAGAAAATGGAGGGGTAAAAAGCTTCTACTTCAACTTCATATTCAGCAGGCAGAGAAAAAACCAGCCAAAACCAAAGCAAGTCGCTCCAAAATCATGAATGCAAAGGAGTCGTTTGCTGAATGTATATGAATGCAGATGCAACCACACACCACGAAGGCAAGCGTTGGGTTATGCAGACGTTGGCTGCTGATCAGAGACCAATTTTAGATGACTATGTTAAACATTTTAGGTCAAAATCTTATGACATTTTCGTAAAACATTTTTAGGTTTGCTGGTCCAAGATCAGCACTTATGAGAATCTCTCCACAAAACAAGAGGCTATGTTCAAAATGTAATACTAGCCTACCATTTATTAAAAACTACACAGTACACTACTGCCTATTATTCCTTAAAACACAATTAAAATAATTGAATAAGTGCAATTTACTTTCCTACTGCATGTTGACTCATTTCCAATAGATAATAGATCATAGAGATGGACTAAAAGCAACAAAACTTTAATTTTGATTTTATAATATTGCTAATATTGTTGTCCCATGACCTCATTACACGCCATGTGAGTAGCATCCAGTTAGCATCTTAAAAATGATACTGTGTATTTCACAGTCAATTTTGTGTAAAAATGTGTTACATTTTTGGCAAAATTGTGGTGTATTTTTTTCCAGGTTGCTACATTGCACTAGAAATATAAGGTCAACTCATGTGCAGTGAATTGTGGGTACAATATTCTGTGTCTTAATGTCTTGAACATGTCTTAATATCATGTGTGTGTTCAAAAGTAATTTTTAAAGTAATAAAAATAAAAATAAAAGTGGCCTAGTGATATAATTATATAGATTTAATCGAAATGCATGAACAATAGTCTGACTCTTGCACACGTTTTTTTTTAATTGTCTGAAAAATGAAAATAAAACTTCCGGTGACACATTCCTGAGAACTAAAATTTACATTTGAAGAACAAATTAAAAGTTTTCACATTTAAATGTAAAACAAACGTAAAGTTTTTGTGAAAAGGTTCCATTCAAATTAAATAATTTCTCATATTTACTAATAATTTATCAGATTTCCTCAAATGATGTCATTGAGACTCAAATTAGTGTTATTGTTAACTAAAACTTCATTTATTAAAAATAAAAAATGATTTCTTTTACAAAACACTTTTACAATTTAAATTTGTTATTAATTCTTAAAAATGTAAACAAAATTTTGAAATACTGCATTGGCATTTCACTTAAATAAATCGTTTTACTTAAGTTACTAAAACTGAAAAATAAATTAAAGGTAAATATAAATATATATAAAATAACAGTATTTTGCACCATCAATAAAATTTACAATTGTTTTTATTTTGGCAACACAATATGGTCTTATTAACAATAGTTATTGCATTAGCTAAGATGAACTAACAATGCGAAATATATATATTTTAAAGCATTTATTCATCTTTGTTAATGTTAGTTAGTAAAATTATAATTGTTTGACGTTAGTTAATGCACTGGGAACTAACATGATACAACTTTTGATATTAATAATGCATTAGTACATTTAAGAATGAACAATAAATAGGATTAATAAATGCTGTAGAATTACTATGTAGTATGACATTTTTTAGTAAAAAAAAGTGTACCTATATTTCATCACAGACTCAAAATCAGTGTTATTGTTAGCTAAAACTATTAAAAATAATTTTTGGACATTGAAATGAGGCTGAAATAAAATAAAATATACATATTAGATAAAAAGCGTAAACTAAAATTAGAAATGCTGTATTGGCGTTTAATTGAAATAAATAATTTTAAGTTACTCAAAGAGAAATATAGAAAATATATAGAAAATGTGCATATTGTGCACAGTATACATACTATAAACTGCAGGCATAGTTAATAGTACAGTAGTATGAGATTCTGAACACAGCCAGAGAGAATTACCGCAGCTTCATTAAAGAACAACTGCGCTGCCCTGTATGACGCTGGAGGTCACATTGCATTGATATGCTCTCAGTCAAGGGGTTTGAACCATGTTCTGTCCAAGCATGGTTGTATTCGCCCCCTCTTTTATGGACTGGATACGGGCCAATCGGTTATGAAGGCATGAGAGAGGCAGTGTTATTTTCATTTCACAAAGAGTTGCATAGTTTCGTCTTTTTGAATTGCTTGCTTTCCTCAACAAAAAAGCATTTTAGTTTCACAGACACATCCTGTGTGATTTCTCCAGATCGGTTTCCTTCCTTAACCCCACTTTGACCAATCAGGGTCGAGTTCAAGCCCTGTCATTCTCCCCAACACAAATGTGAAAACCTGACAACTCTTGTGCTGTGTTTGATGAAGATGCGCTTTCATGTTCCAAAACATTTCTTTTCTTTTAGTCTTTTAGTAAAAGAGGTGCCATGGTTTAAAAAAAGAGAAAGAAAAGAGATTGATCAAGCCAGGTAGTACTGAAGTAGCAGGTGACACACATGGAGAGAATGCAGCCAGGCCTGTGTGCCAAGAGGTTACCTTCAACACGATCTCAAATGTAAACATACTAGTGAAGACATAATCTGCATAGCCTAGGACCTGGAATAAACCAGACGGTTACAGCGTTACTGAACATACACCACACACAACACGAGCACAGGGCAGGACATTTACCTTTAACACGATCTCTACAGTAAAGATAGCCGTGAAAGCATAGTCAAAGTAACCAAGTATCTGCAAAGAGCAATGTACATGTTTAACAAAGATTAAGGACATTTAGCAATCAGCATTTACCATCAATATATATTTGAAAATTGTAGGTATATGTGGTTTCGTTTAGTTCATTAATAGTGTCTGTTATGGTAACACCACAAAAGCATTACTCTTTCAGTGAAGGAAGTCCTGAGTTTGAAAGAAAAGGGTTAGCAGATATGAAGAGATGAAGGAATAACATGCACAAAACAACTGATCACATACAACTCACTAGTTTAATCTCAGATATCACATTTAAAGGGTCATGAAACCAAAGAGTTATGCCTGTTGAACATCATAGAAGTCAATGTTACCATCCGTTAGTTTTGAATGCAACTACTTTCAACTTACGGGTTTAATTTCGTCTTTATGCCAGTGTCACAGGATGTGACGTTTACTTGCACGATAGACTTGGTCGACATTGCTGGGAACGCCCACAAAAACGTCATATCCGTTTATGCCGTGGGGGAAAACAAGCTATTCGAATGAACGCGGCGTGCGTAGACCTTGTTAGGCTCTTATTTCTGGTTGGTGCAATGCCGAAAAAGCTGCTGTGTGGCGTTCTGCACCTCTAATAAAGTAAAAAAAAAACCCGACCTGAAGTTTTATACTGCCGAAAAAACAGACGGAGCCGTTCGCCAATTCTGAAAGCCTGTTCAATACGTCCATTACAATTAAACATTTACACTACATGATACTGGTATTATTTTAAAGAGATTTCATTCATTGCAATGGCAAAATTTGTTTAAAGGGGTGATGAATTGAGAAATCAACTTTCCCTTGAGCTTTTGATATATAAGAGGTCATGGCAAATATAAGAATATCCTGTACGTTTCAGAGCTGAAAACTTTCTTGTTAGTCAAAGAAAAGCTTTTATAGACATCAGACCCTGAAAACGATCTTGTGCTTCACCTTTACGTCATTGTGCGACGAAACACCGCCTCTACAGAATAATAAGCACGTGTAATTCAGTAGCCCCGCCCACCGACTCATATTGCCAGCAGCAATAAACATGTGGAGGATATCACGATATTGCGCTATTCCTGGTTGTGGAAGAACACAGTCGCTGCATAAGCTTCCCTCGGATCCTAATGTTAGGAATATGTGGTTGAACTTTATTTTTAAAGAAGTTCCAGCTCACGTGGGGATTTGCAGACATATTGAGATTGAAACACAATGCTGTGCCTTCTATATTGGACCCGACAGGAATGGTGCAGCACTTATGTGAGTAAAACATGTTTTTTTATACGTGATAGTATATTGCATTGTTACAGATCGTTTGATATGTGTACGATTGTGTATTGATTATGTGTAGAGAGACTTGTAACGTTATGTGTGTGTCTGCGCGAGTGAGAGTGTGTCCGCGTCCGCGCGTGTGTCCGCGAGTGTGAGTGTCTCCCCGCGGGAGAGTGTGTGTGTGTGTGTGTTTGTCTCCGCGCGAGTGTGTGTCTCCCCACGCGAGTGTGTGTGTGTGTGTGTGTGTGTGTCTCCACGCGAATGTGTGTGTGTGTGTGTGTGTCTCCGCGCGAGTGTGTGTGTGTCTCCCCGCGTGTGTGTGTGTGTGTGTGTGTGTGTGTGAGAGAGATTTAGTGTTTGTTTGATATTTTGCGAGTTCTCTGAGCATTTCCCCTAGACAATTCCTGGGACAGACGGTAGCTGAAGCTCATTAAATATGCAAATATTATCCAATCCTAGCCGTGGGCGTTTACTTCCAAGTCTTCAGTTCAGCACGCCCATCAAATCCTAGTGTTTCTCAGAGAGCCTCAAAACCAAGGCAGAAAATAGCCTATTACTTATTCATTATGATGTTTTTGAATGTAAAAACCACATAAACGCCATAAGTTGACCTCAGATAACAGTATAAAAAAATAAAAAAAGCTAGTTCATGACCCCTTTAACAAAAATGGCAATAAAGTCATACTTGTCACGGGACTCGAACCGCGTCAAAAAAAACAGTCAACTTGTAAGAAACTTGTAAAAAAAAATTTGTAAGGGCGGGCTTTAGACGATGATGGACAGATGATCAACAGTAACGTAATCATCTACGTCATCAAAGGCGCTTGGGTTGAATTTGTTATAATCCTAAACGGAGAACTTGTTCGTATATGCATTCACCTTTACTATTTCTCTCAAAAATGATGATCGTGTTGGAAAGTAATCCGTGTATCCTTAAATTCTTTTTTTACGACACCGGCAAAGATCGTTTACACTCATCTTTTTCTTCTAACGTTACTTCTTCCAGCATGCGTACAGACAGGGTTGCCAGGTTTTTACAACAAAACCCGCCCTATTGCTACTCAAAACTAGCCAAAAACAAGCCCAATAGCTTTCTGGGGGGGGGTTCCAGAAAAAAAAGGCATTTGGGGGGTAAAATATATGTTATTTTGGCAGGGCTGCCTGCTAAAATTCGCATTCCTGGGTCTGTTTATCAACCCGCGGACATGGAAAAACCCGCGAACTTGGCAACACAGTTCTGTTGACATTTGACAACTAACGTTATGCGTCGCTCCGTTGCTCTATCCAATTGAGGTCTTTCCTGGTTCGGTTGAAACACGCCCCATAATCACAGCCCAACGGAGCAGTATCAGACTCATATTCTGACTAGAATTGAGTATGACGACATCAGGCTAAGTTAAAGCAGTTTACAGCTCATCAAATAACTGGATTTTAGGCTTTTGACCAATGTTTGTTAAATGTGGTACTGCAGTAAACTAACGTATGACATTAGACCGCATTTCATGTTTCTATTCTAGCCCAAACATATACATAAACAAACGCCCTTTGCATTGCACGCGGCATATTCAGAAAAATATAAATTTCATAGCACAAGTTTTATGATAATTTTAAAACGTTAAATGTTTGTAATACATAATCTAAATCCATTCAATTCAGGAACATTGAATGAACGTCTTCATCGAAAGACTGTGATTTATGAAGTAGGCATGTCATGTTATATTTGGGGCCAAAAAAAGGACACCTCTGGCAATTGCGTTGGGTCTTTGTCCAGTTACAGATACTGTACGGACAATCCAACCCAATACCGCTCAGTTTTTCTATGTATCTTGCTGTGTCGAGCGGCAGAAGTGATTCTACATTGCTATACCTGGTTAACACCATAGTTGCGTATGAAATTGAATAATTCTCTACTATATAGTATGCGAAAAACAGTACGCCAACAGAGTCGTATGTCCGAATTCATAGTAGGCGAAAAGTACCCGGATGATCTACTAATTCTGGCGAGATTTTGAAGTGTGCATACGATGTATACTTTAATAAAAGACTATTTATTAATGGAGGTGATGGGACGCAATTGACACTGGTAGGTCACATGATAACGTCAACATGGCGGATGTAGTACGTCCGGATTACATTCATACTACATTCATTCATACTATATAGAACGTACTTTTTAACAGTCGCAAAATTAGTTCAAATTCAAATGTAGTACCTACTCACATAGTACGCGATTTCGGACGCATCCCATGCTTTTCCAGTCAGGGGGAAAGCATTGTTTTCCCCCACGCCAACTATAGTAGATCGATGACTCATCGGTATCTCATAATTATTCATGAGACCTTGTGTCCTTATCCTATGAGAAGACCCCTTGCTTAATTATTCATGAAAGCATGCGTTGATTTCCTATGACAGTGAGATTGCATTAATGGATAAAAATGTGTTCGTTTTTGCTTTGTAAGAGTTTCTGCGCTGTATAAGTTCTCTTCAATAGATCCTCAGTCTTCGACGCAAACACAATTCATCAACACTTTTTTCACACCGATCTAACAGCTTATAAAAACGCTGCAAAATAAGCCTCAAAAGTGATTAAAGACACAACAGCGTGTTGTTCATATATATTTTCGATGCAAAGAACAAATGCGAATGGCTATGCATTTATTTGTGCATTAAATTATAGCTGTCACAGGATATGTATGTATTTGTGTTATTTGGGGTGAGCATACAAAACGTGTAATGGTAATTTGCAAGATTTGATGCTTTTAATAAGATCGAAATAAAACTGTTTGAAGCTGTTGCTGTGTTATCGGTCTCTGCGCTCCGCAGCTTAACTACGCCCACTTCTGTACCATTTTTCAAAACTGTGGTGAGAACTGACTGCTGCTGAAACAGGGGGTTTCATGACCCTTTAACACTTTTAAAGGGTTAGTTCATCCAAAAAGTCATTTTCTCACCCATTTGCTCATGTCGTTCCAAATCCATAAGACTTTTATTCATCTTCAGAACACAAATTAAGCGATTTTAATAAAATTTGAGACATTTTTTTTGTCCCTCCATTGAAAGTCTGGTCACCCAAAACACTACCACTTCAAAATGTCAGACATCTCGAAGCAATAACAGCTCGGAGCAGCATAGCGCAAGCTCATACACGGGCCGATCTCGATCCCGCAACACCGTTACTACACACGCTCGGTGCAGAATTCTCTGTTATAAACCATAGATATCACATCAAACAGCTCTGACGTGGAAACCAGGAGAAACATTGGTTTCAGTCCACAAATCACCAACATTCACCATGGATTTAATGTAGTAACACCACATATTGTGGCAGAAATAGTCTAATGTTTTTTTGTTTGTTTTTTTGTAAATTATTCATCTCAGGGTGCATACAACCTTTTGAGAGTGAAATTCAAGCACAGTGCTTCACACTTTTTCCAGCACTTCAAAGCTCTAAATATTCTCCAATTTTAATGTTTTTAAATGTGATGATTAGTAAAACTACAGTTTAAAGGTGTAGAGAAAAAATAACACTTTGTGGCAAACAAGCACTTTTATTAAAAAAAAAAGACATGAAATTACCACTATAACCAATAGTTGGCGTCAGAGGAGATAATATCTGGAAAAAAGTAGGAAGTCACAAAATCTCATGAAAAACTAAAACTTTTCTTTGAATTGTGACTGAATTACACAGACAGCAAGTAAAGAGTGCTCCTTTTATTATCACTGAAACTGTCAGTCAGTTCAGTATGATGCTATAGAACAACAATGGTATATTTAATAAGAATAGAATATTACGTTTTTTCCTATAAAAATTGAGTTTTTGCACATATCAATTCAAGCTCAGTGCTTCACTGTTAAATTTCCAATAAACAAACATGTAATATTATTAGTAACTGTACTTATTATTACACAAAACAATGCAAAAATAGTAGTTTTATTATTAAATTAACTATGATAAATGATACATTTTCCTCCAGTGCCAACAAATCAGGTGCTGTCGCCACCTCGGTAGAACTTAGTGACTCCGGTGCCACTGCTCTCAAATGTTAGTCTGAAGCCCTGATAAGCATCTAGCCGTTTAGTCTTCTGAAGAGACACTTTATATGAAGAGATTTAATTTATGCTTTTATTCATATATAAACTTTGATCAACGATGAGATTTCCTTAAAAATATCTTCATTTGTGTTCCGAAGATGAACGAAAGGCTTATGGGTTTGGAACGACACCAGGGTGAGTGTTTTACTTTATCTGTAAATGCTTTGAAAAGCTCTTATTTAATCATAAGTTTTCTTATATTCACAATCCGAATAAATAAACTACAAAGTTCTTTAAAAAACAAAAAACCTTGCACTTATGCATGATCATAGCAATAAACTTGTTTTAGTTGAATATATTGAGTGTGAATATGTTTGGGACATTAATGAATAATCTTGACATTTGCGGTGTACTCACAATATTCCGGGCAGAGAAGTTTCTGATTGGGTCCTCGGCTGCCAAGGAGGCGGAGCTTAGCATAATGAACACGAGGATGAGGTTGGTGAAGATGTGGTGGTTTATCAGCTTGTGGCAGGCAACTCGAACTCTGTAGACAGAGAGAGAGAGGAGACACTGAAAAACATCTTGAACACTTTATGTGTTCAAGGTCCATATGCATCAATTGTGTAAAAAACAACAACAAAAAAAACCCTTTTCTAAGCAATTAAAACAATGCATTTTTTGCCTTATGACTTGCTTTAGTAATTAGAAATGTGGATTTAATTGAAATGCAAAAACAACAGTCTGACTCTTGCTCAGGTTTTTCTTGTATAGAGACAGAGCGACACGCTTCATCATCTGAAGACACATATAAATACGCTCTGTCTCTATTGTACAAAATGATAAACAAATGTTGTGGTGACACATTCCAGGCAACTTAAATGAACATTTGCCATGCTTTTGTGACAGGCTCTGTTCAAACAGAAGTCTAGTCATTTTAATGGAATTAAATTGTGTAATTCTCAAACTGTGTCACTATAACTCAAAACAGCATTTTGTAAATTTTTTCGGTAATTGAAAAAAAAATAAAAAAAATAAAAAAATTCATGTTGGCAACATTTTTTTAAAAATGTTGTCTTTGGCAGCTAACTGAAATAAATACGTTTAATTACTGTTAAATAGAAATACAATAAGCACATAACAAAATTACAAAAACTTAAAATAAAATGAAATGTGAAAATATAAAAATAAAAGCTAATCCAAAATATTTACAAATTCTATAGTATTTAAATCATCCTAAAATAAAAGGCTAGCAACACCAAAGTTGATCATGGGTCTAATTCTCAGGGAATGCAAAAAGAACATGAATACCGTGAATGCAATACAAGTTGTTTTGGATAAAAGTATCCGCCAAATGCATTAACGTAATGTAAAAAGACAGTGATTCAGAAATGAAGTGTGTGTGTAAATGTCTACATGTGTTCCTGTCTAGTTTTGTGTTTGTGTGAGCAGACTTCAATGTGACACATACGGGTTTGTGTTGCTAAAGATGAAGAACGCACTGCCCTCTGGGATTGGAGTGATTTTCTCCTTCTTAATGAGCTCTGAGATTTGTGGGCGGGGCCCCGCAGGAACGTCCGGCTCCTCTTCATCCTCCACTGTTACACAGACATGATGATCAGGACAAATATGCACAAAATCATCTTCAATGTGCAACCACATGATGTAGATCTTTACCTGCATTGTCCTTCTCATCCTCCTCTCCAACCTGAAGCAAAGAAAGCAATGCTATTATATCCTACTACTAACACAAAAACACATAGAACATACAAACAGCACAATCTAGTTACCTTGGGATCATCTTCAATTTCCTCAATTTCCTCACTTGTGGAAAACAAGAAAACAAGCACTGTAAAATGCAGCACAGTAGAAGTGGAAACTAGATCTAGGCCCTCAATGTCTGATTAAATGACCTCTACAAGGTTTTATCATTTACCATTTCTTCTTATCGTCGTTGTCTGTGTTCAGAGACTCTGCGTCTGCAAGGTTGTCCACAGCGATAGCCAAGAACACATTCAGAAGAATGTCTAGGTGTCATGTGTTAAGCAAACCAACAGCTTTATACTGTGATGCTCATAGCAAACAACACAATTTTGCATTGCAATACTACTAGAGCAATATTTGTAGCATTTTCACAACATTTAAAGCGGGGTGAAACACTCATTTTCAGTCAATCTCATGACAATCTTGAGTACCTATAGAGTAGTACTGCATCTTTCATATCTCCGAAAAGTCTTTAGTTTTATTATATTTATAAAAGAAAGATACGCTGTACCGAATTTTTCCGAAAAAAGCAGAGCGGCTGGGGGCGTATCGTTCAGGCGGAGCTAAAGAATGACGAGCGCGCACAGCTATTGCGTTGAGCTATGCATAGAAAAACAATGGAATCGATAGCTAACAACACAAAGACATTTGAAGCATTTTTACTCACCGCCTGCTACCAACACACGGCTGTGAACCTTAATCGCTGGGATTGCTCCATCTTTCAGCATTAGGCGAGCTGCAAATCCGGAGTTGAACTGTACCTTGTTTATAAACCATCGTCGCCGAAATTCAGGGAACAAACAAACACTTGCACAACTCCTGCTCTGGAAAAACAAACTTCATCCACTGTCCCATTAAAGCTGGGTTCTTTGGGAAGCTTTGCAGGGTTGTCTTGCTTTGGTGACATTGTTGATTCCGTGAAGTCCTGTGACTGCAGCGCAGCCGGCTTGCTCTCTTGCTCTAGTCGCGCGCGCGCCCCCTTCCGGGAGAAGAGCCCGTACGGCCCGTACAAGGACATTCCGCCCCATCTGACATCACATATACTCATACTCAAAAAAAACTTTCCGAAACTTATGAGAAACCGGAAGGAGTATTTTTGGCACAGAAATACTCCATCAAACGTCCAACTTTTTTTTGTGAAACTTTCAGTATGCATGAAAAAGCATTTCACCCCCGCCCCCCTTTAAAGGGGTGATGAATTGAGAAATCAACTTTCCTTTGAGACTTTGATAGATAAAAGTTCATCTAGATATAAGAATATCCTGTAAGTTTCAGAGCTGAAAACTTCCTTGTTAGTCAAAGAAAAGCTTTTATTGACAACAGGCCCAGAAAACGAGAGATCTCAGAATATGTCGACCACTGACGTAATAGGTTGCAGAAGCACCTCCTCAAGCCCCGCTCACCGACTCGTGGAGCTGAACGGGTCGCGCTACTGAGCAATAAACACGCGGTTCCAGCTCACGTGCGTAAGACATTGCGTGTTTGTTTGCTTCATTTCACCGCAGAATCGATTGTAAACAAGATACAGGTTGAGACTGGATTTGCAGACATATTGATATTAAAACAATGCTGTGCCTTCTATATTGAATCCGACAGGAACGGTGCAACACACTTGTGTGAGTAAAACATGTTTTTTTATATGTGTTAGTATTGCATTGTTACAGATCTTTTGATATCTATTGATCAGACTTGGACTTGTAACGCCAGTGCTCGCAAAGCCCAACGTCCCAGGGCTATGTGTTTTTTAGACGGGCTACCAAAACCTAACACCGGCCTGCCGATGGGCTATCTTAAATAGTGAAATAAAATTCCTTTCTTGCGAGTGCGTGTGTGTGTGTGTGTGTACTGTTCGTGGTTATATTCACTGATTGGGCTGGCCAAGTAATAGAAAAATAACATTACAATCAATCGCGGGTGGATGAGAGATGAATCATTGTGTTTGTTTGAAAAAGATATTTTTCGAGCCCTGTGAGCGTTTCTCCACACGCTTTCAAAACAATTCCCACATGTACTGAGGGGAGCTGAAGCTCATTAAATATGCAAATCTTATCCAATCCTAGCCGTGGGTGCTTACTTCCAAGTCTTCAGTGCGGCACGCCCATCAAAACAGAGCGTTTTTCAGAGAGCCTCAAAACCAAGGCAGAAAATAGCCAATTACTTATTCATTATGATGTTTTTGAATGTAAAAACCATGCAAACGTCATAATTTGACCTCAGACAACAGTATATATATATATATATAACAGCCAGTTCATGGCCCCTTTATACATGACTTAATATTATGCATTTGCTCTAGCCTGGATTCCAGCTGGACTTGATCCGTTGTGGAGCAGCTATGCCCGAACAGGAGCTGTTCTGACCAATCAAATTGTCAGGGCGGGCTTTATACGATGATGGACTGATGATCAACAGTAACGTTATCATCCACGTCACCAAAGAGCGCTTGGGTTGAATTCTTGTTCTTGTTCGTATATGCATTCACCTTTACTATTTCTCTCAAAAATGATGATCGTGTTGGTAAGTACTTGTGTATCCTTAAATTATTTTTACAACACCAGCAAAGATCGTTTACACTCATTTTCTTCTTCTACTTCTTCCAGTGTGCGTGCAGTTGAGTTCTGTTGATAAATATGCGTCGCTCCGTTACTCTGATTGGTTGTAGGCCTATCCAATTGAGTGCAGAGGCATTTTCTTTTCTGGTTCATTTGAAAAACACCCCACAATTATATTATATCGCAATGATATTACGCAGCACGTGAAAATAGGCTAACTTCCGTCAACATAACCAATGTGACAACCTTGCACAGGGAGCGTGCTGGGGACTATTTTTAGGCGCTGCGTAATATCATTGCGCCGCTGCACCCATGGTACGGCAGCAAAGTTCCTTGATCATTACGCAGTAATGAGAGAATAGTTCCTAGCCATATCGGCCTAGAAAATCACAACTTTTGATTTTCCGTCAGTCTTAGTACACGATGTAACTATACTCATCACAACATGTAAATAGGAAAATGTTGGCGTTATTTTGTCACTTATTGAGCAGTAGGCTAGCTGGAGCCGTTTACCTCCAGTCTTTGTGCTAAGCTAGGTTAGCGGTGGGTGCGTCAGAGAGAGTTATGGCACACACGGAGATGAGAATGGCATGTATGAACTTATCTAACTCTGGGGGATACGGTGAATAAGCTAAAGTCCCAAAAAGTGGGCATGTTCCTTTAAAGGGATAGTTGAAAACGAATAATTATGAATTACTCACCCTCATGTTGTTCCAAACCCGTAAGACTTTCGTTCATGTGAATAAAAGCCTAAATTTATTCTGTTCATCATATAAAGCGATCATGTCTCTTCAGAAAATGTAAAGCGCTCAATTCATATGGATCAGTTTTACGATCTCTTTATGAACTTTTTGAAGTGTCAAAGTGGTAGTTGTGTATCCGTCTATGGAGGGACAGAAAATTCTCAGATTTCATCAAAAAGATCTTCATTTGTGTTCCGAAGATGAACGAAAGTCTAATGTGTTTGGAACGACATCAGGGTGAGTAATTAATGACAGAATTTTCTTTTTTGGGTGAACTATCCCTTTAAGGTAATCACAAAAATGGTTTTCCATTTCCTTTTTTGGCCTCATTAGGAAGTCAGCAGCATTTACATTTACATTTACATTTATGCATTTGGCAGACGCTTTTATCCAAAGCGACTTACATTGCATTCAAGGTACACATTTTTACATTTTTTTTGTCAGTTCTTGCTTTCCCTGGGAATCGAACCCCTGACCTTGGCATTGCTAGCGCCATGCTCTACTGTTTGAGCTATAGGAAAGCAGCAGTAAGAGGATACAATTTCCACAGATGAAGAGAATGATGAAGTAGATGCATACGATCATTCCTGATGACGAAGGGCCACCGTATGCCATAATTCCATCATACATGACGGCATTCCAGTCTTCACCGGTCAGAATCTGAGAACAACATTGTGACACATGAGCAAACACATATCCCATTAAAACAACATAAAAAAAGACAGGTGCACACAGACACACCTGAAACACAGTGAGCAAGGCCTGAGGGAAGTTGTCAAAGGTGCTCCTCTTCGTTTGTGTCTCGTCAAAGTTAAACTTGCCACCGAACACCTGCATACCGAGGAGGCTGAAGATGATGATGAAGAGGAAGAGCAGCAGCAGTAGAGATGCAATGGACTTCATGGAGTTCAGCAGAGATGCCACCAAGTTACTGAGAGACGCCCAATGACTAAAGGCAAAATCAAATTGTGTTAAAAAAGAAAGCGCCCTACACAAATTTCTTCTTTCAGAAAAATCATATGGGTTTAGAAAATAATGAGGGTGAGCTAAAAAAAAAATATATATATATATATATATATATTTAAAATCTTTGGATTAACTATTCCTAAGTGCCCCAATTATGCTTTTTTGGATATTACCTTTCATGTAGTGTGTTACAGAGCTGTTTGTGACTGTAAAGGTCTGCAAAGTAAAAAAAAACCAAGGTACGTACCGAACCATCAGTTTTGTGTACCGTTACACCCTTACTATTATCTATATATTAGGGCTTTCAATCGATTAATGCGATATATAAAAGTTTGTTTACATAATATATATGTGTGTACTGTGTATAATTATGCATATTTGAATACACACACATGTATATATTTAAGAAATATTTGCATGTATATACTGCATATATATATTTATATAATTTATATTATATATAAACATTTTAAATATAAATATAAAAAACATTTCTTAAATATATACATGCATGTGTGCATATTTATATACACAATAATGAACACAGCACACACACATATATTATGTAAACACAAACTTTTATTTTGGATTCCGTTAATCACGATTAATCGATTTGACAGCACTAAATAGCGATAGCCAATAGCGATTCTACTGCCAAGGTGTGCGTAGAGGGTTGCTGATACCGTAAAAACCATGCCATCATTATTGTTGGTGTAACTATCGAGTGCTGAGGAAGCCTCTGGAGCTGAACTTCAGGTAATGAGTTTAATTTCCGACATGTGCTGTAAGTGGTAGACCAATCACTACAGACTGGGCCATCTGACCAATCAGAGTAGAGAAGGCTCGAGGAAAGGAGTGGGGAAAGAGGGGATGCTACAAAGTATATTATGAGAAAATAAAGTTTTTTTTTTTTTGATTGGATGTATGTAAACCTATTGTACGAGAAAATTAGGAACCTTTAAAATAGCATAATAGGGGCACATTAAAAAATGTTATTTTGCGATCCCTTACCGCGTGACTTTAAAGATCCTGAGAAGTCGTACACATCGAAACACTGAGATGCCGAGAGGTGACATGATCTCAAGCTCCACTAGGATCGTCTCAGTGATGCCTCCGCACACCACAAAGCAGTCAAAACGATTAAAGAGAGACACAAAATAAGCCTGCAGTCCCAGACTGTACATCTTCACCAACATCTCGCATGTGAACAGGGCCAGCAGCACTTTATTGGCCACATCTACAGGAGAAAACCAATCAGCGTCAGAAAAGGGAGAATATACAGTAGTGAGAACAAGCAGCAGTCATGATCTTTTACACTCATGGCTAGAGTACAAATACACGCAGCGCTCACCCTGTACTTGTGTGAGCCACATGGGCTGGTTGTAATGTTCTGATGAGATGGTCAAAGTGTTGAGGAACACCAGGATGATCACCAGCCAATAGAACGGCACAGATTTCACAGCCAAACGACAGTTCCTCCGACACAACCGGTTCCAGCGACGCCAGCGCCGACTGAAAGAGAAGTCAGACAACATAGACACAAGAAGAAATTAAAACAGATGGATGCATTGAAAGCAGAGATAAAACACTAGCTAGAACACCTGAATAGAAGCTAGAATGCAAGAGAGATAGAATGCTGGATAGATAGAACACTTGATCAGAACATTCGATCGAATGGTAAACAATAGAATGCTACTGTAGATAGACAGGATGCTAGAACACTAAACAGAACACTGGAATGATAGAATTCTGGATAAATAACACACATCACAGATTCTAGAACACTAGCAAGAACACTAGATAGAACAGGCCACTACAATGTTAGAACACTAGAGCATTTGAAAGAACCCTAAAGTGATAAATAGAACACTAGATAGAGCAAACCAGTGCTAGACTGAATGCTAGAATATTAGATAGTTATAAGTTAAAATGATAAATAGAGCAACACTAGAAAAATAGAACACTAGATAGGCTAAAATGATGGCTAGGCAGATAGCATGTTGGATAGAAAACGAGCTAGCTACCTAGACAGATAGTATGTTAGATAGAAAGCTAGCATAACAGACAGACAGCTGGAATGCTAGCTGGGATGTTAGCTAGCTGGACAGAAATGAAATGTTAGCTTGAATGTTAGCTGGCTAGAAGGATATCTGATGCTAGCTGGAATGTTAGCTAGTTAGACAGATAGCTGGAATGCTAGCTGCAATATTAGCTAGTGTAGGGTGACCAAACGTCCTGTTTTCCCAGGACATGTGCTGTTTTCAAGTCCTGGCTTGGCCCTAATATAACAATTTTCTATCCATACAGAGGGGGCATACTTTAAATGTATTTAAATTGATAAGGTATCTTTGCGTAAACTTCGAGTATCATTTGAGTATCTCATTGCCGGGCCGAGTGTCCTGGTTTTCGGTGATCAAAATATGGTCACCCTAAGCTACTTAGACACATAGCTGGAATGCTAGCTGGAATGTTAGCTAGCTGGACATATATCTGGAATGCTAGCAAGTTAGACAGATAGATGGAATGCTAGCAGGAAAGTTAGCTAGTTAGACAGATAGCTGGAACGTTAACTAGCTAGACAAATAGCATGTCAGATAGATAGAAAGCTAGCTAGCTAACTAGACCGACAGCTGGAATACTAGCTGGAAATGTTAGCAAGCGATAGATAGCTGGAATGTAAGCTAGCTAGACAGATAGATGGAATGCTAGCTGGAATGTTAGCTAGCTACAGATAGAATGCCAGACAGATAGATAAGAGCATGCAAGCTCACAGTAATACATGCAATAACATGTAACATGCAACATGTAAATAAACTGACATTAGCATGTGATCACATCTTTACTGACCTGCACTTTGATTTGGAAATTTTTTGACTGTGAATTGAAACAAATTGTAAGGTTAAAAAAGAAACTATGTACCTCAGCATATTACAACAATTCATTACTGATGAAATAAGCACATTCATGTGTATTTGTGAGTTCTCACCATGTTGGGCCGCAACATGTTGCCTTCTCATCTTCTCCTTTCTCATTCTCTGTATTCATGGATTCTGTCTCACTTGCCGGCATACTCGCTATTGTGTCACAAACACAAGGTTCAGCACGCACAAAATTAAATTAAAACACAACACACAGTTCACACATCCTCAAGTCAAATTTAGTGGACAAGAACTTAACTTCTTTCTGAAAAATATTCATCAAGAATAAGTTTAAGTGGTTTTTAAACGCATCCTTAGTGAAACTTAGAGAGGAAGAAAAGCTTAACAAAAAAAATAATATGCAAAAAAAAATGATATACGTCAGTATAAACACAATTTCTAAGCTCTGACATGATGATGCAATTTGATCTTGAGCCTTTGGTTTAACACATTACTTTTTGGTGACACTTTACAAGTTGTGTATGAGAATTGTGTACATTGTGTACGCAATAGATAACATAATTGGACAATGATTGGACTCCAACGCACGTTCACAAGAGCACCACGATGCATGCGTGTTGACACGAGAGCGGACATGAACGTGCGTTGGAGATTAATATTTTGTGGTCAATTATGATTTTTTTGCACAAACAAAGCTCTCGCGTCGATTCATAAAATTAAGGTTAAACCACTGGAGTCACGTGGATTGTTTTAAATGATGTCTACTACCTTTCTGAGGCTTGAGAGTGGTAGTCAATGGAGGCACAAAAAACGCTCAGATTTCATCAAAAATATCTTCATATGTGATTTTTTAAAATGTATTAGTAAGCATTGAGATTAACATTAGCTAAGATGAATAAATGCTGAAGAAGTATTGCTCACTGTTAGTTCATGTCAACCAATGCCTTAACTAATGTTAACAGATAACACCTTATTGTTACCATTATTGTGTTACCATTTTTTAATAATATAATAATAATTGTGTGAAATATTTCCAATTGAAATATTCATAGCTTAAATATATACAACCATGTTGAATTTCAGTCCCTAAAAAAACTTTAAAGTGTAAAATGTAATTTTAATGTAAAACATTTAAATAAGTGCAACTTAAAATGGTTTTAATTTCAAAGACATTTGTCATTAATGTACTTCCATACTAATGTTAAAGCATAGAATCGTAATGTAAAGTGTTACCTATTTGTATATGACAGTTAAATTACTGAGAAGTTTTCACAGAAATCGAATAAAAAGGCAGATAGTTTGATCATGACTTTAGTAATGGTAAAACAAACGGCCGCTTGAGGGGAAAAGTAGAAAATATCTGTTCTGCTCAGCCCTCACATTCCCTCAGGATATACGGATAAATTCTGACACATCCAAAGACAGTAATAAGCGAGTGTGATCAGACTTTTTGTGACTGCTCTTTAAACTGCTGACCATGAGCCTGGTGATCTGGGTTTAACCTCATTTCTATGTTAGAAACTTGCTCACACTGTTTTAAAGTGGGATTTTTAAGTTGGAGAGACGCTGCACTCCCACTCCTGCCGGATCTGATCTCTGACTCACTCAGATTTTGAGAGAATGACAATGAGAGGACTAAATTAGTACAGGAAGGAGGAAACGGGCAAGCGAGGAGTTCGATAACGCTAGTGCTGAGGAAAAACTGATGGGTACAAACAGCATATAGGCACTGATGGTCATAGAAAGCACACACACACACACTTGCAAAGCAAAAGTAGTGCATTTTTACACACTACAACATTTGCATAAATTAGCTTCACAACACACTTCCATACAGGCCAAAATGGGGCATTTGTGCACAAGTCAATGAGTAATACATATCTTTTTTTTTTTAAAGAGAGCCTATTAAACAAACACTATGTAAGGCTTCTAACAGGTAATATTCATGAATATCATCAAGTAATCACACATATGAAAGGGACAGAAGGGTGGGAGGGAGATTTACCATGAGTGTCAGAGGACTGGCTGAACCAGCCAAACCCTTTCTTCTTCTTCTCCATGAGGCTGGCCAATGTAACCCCTTCATTTCCCATGCAACCAAAGCCCATGCATGATTTACACAGCACAGCACAGCCGTGGCATGGTCACGAGGGCGAGAACGAGCAGCCACATCGACACAGGTTAAAGCACGGGAACAAGAACAGCACCAACACAACAATTAACAACAGTAAACAACAACAACAACATCAACATTGAGGCAACTGGTCTGCTGGATGGGAGCAAAGGATGATGGGTAGTTAGTTAACAGTGAGCAAGAGCAGGTTATTAGGATCAGGGTGCAATGCATTCAATGAAAACATAGGAACATAGCGAGGGTCCAAATGTTAAAATTCGTTGATGTTTGCATGTGTGTATGATATGAAGCTGACCTCTGACCTCGATGGCCCCCACATACATTCATGGGAGTTCATCAGTATTTAAATTCATAAAAAATAAGCTATGTATAAAAAAAATTCACTCATTATATTTTCGTAACTCATCGAAATCTTATTCTCTCATATACTAAAACTACACAATTAAATTAAAACTTCAGTATGGTCTTGTATGACTGCAGAAAGTGGTATGAGTCCATATGGAGATGCAATTTTTGCTTGGAGACGCAAGCTATTATTTATACTTTGTCATTTTCTAGAAAATGAATAATCAATTTACTCCTATATTTACATCTAAAATCATCAAAATTTGTAAGAGGTACATGGCAGGCCAATAAAATGCCATATGGTAAATATTCTTTATGCTGTTTTGTGATATCTAAGCAACAGCAGAGATGTTCAAACACAGTTTAAATCACAAATTAAAGGGATAGTTCATCCAAAAATCAAAATTAGCCCATGATTTACTCCCCCTTAAGTCATTCTAGGTGTATATGACATTCTTCTTTCAGACGAATACAATCGGAGTTATTTTAAAAATGTCCTGGCTCTTCCAAGCTTTATAATGGCAGTGATTTGTTGGTTTGTTTTTGAAGTCCATAAAACTGCATCTATCCATCATATAACTGCTCCACACGGCTCCGGCGGGTTAATAAAGGTCTTTTGAAGCGAAGTGGCGCGTTTGCGTAAGAAAAATATCAATATTTAAAACTTTATGGACTAAAATAACTAGCTTCCGGCGGTCAGCGGAACGCAAGTCGATTTGCGCTAAAAGAGTAATTTTTCTTACACAAACGCGCCACTTCATTTCAGAAGGCCTCTATTAACCCCCAGAGCTGTGTGGAGCAGTTATATGATTGATAGATGCACTTTTACGGACTTCAAAAACATTTTTAATATAACTCTGATTGTATTCGTCTGAAAGAAGAATGTCATATACACCTGATGACTTGAGGGTGAGTAAATCATGGGCTAATTTTCATTTTTGGGTGAACTATCCCTTTAACTGCAAATACTATTCAATTTTATTCAATGTCTTTGTCTTGTTTTTCAGTAAAAATATTAAAACAACCCATAAAAATTAGGTTTTATATGTTGATATGATGGGATTTTCCGTATTGATTTATAACAGTATTGATACCCATATTTCGAATCCATAATGCATTGTCTCGTGTTTTATCATAGTAATGATGCTGAAAATTCAGTTTTGCCATCACCGCAATAAATTACATTTGAAAATAAATTCAAATAGAAAACAGTTATTTTAAATTGTAATAATATTTCACAATACTGTATCTTTGAGCAAATTAATGCAGCCTTAAAGACTCCAAACTTATGTTTTGAATGGCAGTGTATATATAAATTACACAATTCTACATATAAATTACAATTTTAAGTAAATAGTACATATAAATGATAACTTCTATACTTTAGGTGGCAAATATAACTACATTTTTAATATCATCAAATGTTTCAAGAAATGGTGTATTTCACTGAAAAGTCAAAGTATTCTGTATTTATTAATTTTGCTTTTCCATGTTGTATACTCACTGTATATGTGTGTGTGTGTTTTGTTTTAAAAAGGTTTTACTGGAAAACAAGACAAATATACTGATCAAAAGCGGAAATAAATTCACTTATAAGAGATAAAGCTTTCTGTGAACTTGTGTGAGCGGAAACAGAATTCAGCTCGATTTTCCATTTGCAGAATAAGTTCTGCAGAAATGCGAAGCTTTCCAAACAAGCGACTTTCGTGGGTCTGTATCAATCAATTATACCCTTTCAGAATCCAGCCGGCTAATCTACCCCGACCGTCCTCTCACAGAACTGAGGTCAGTCACTGGAGCTCCGGTGACAGTGGAAGTTGAAATCTGCTGTACCGTAGCAGCGGATCCAACCGCTCAGAATCATGCGTGCTGCTTATATAAAAGGGATTAGGATTAGTCCTTATTTTGCTCAGTTTCTCCACTTCATGCCCTTATGAGCAAACTCCTCTCGTTCAGCAGATACCGACCATACTGACTCGACTCATGTCACTTTTAGACAATACATGGAGAAGACAGTGTCTTGGTCAAAGTTCAATAGTAAGCAGAATCAGCCCTAGTTGTCGGTCCAGTACTGTACTGAACCCTCTGACCTGAAGATGTTCGACTTTGATTGACAAATCTGCGGCTCGGTGGCAAAGATGGCACTCGTGGCGTCAGCGCTCGCTGACTGCTCCTCAACTATTTCATCAAAAATACACCAGAGGCAGCTGTTTTGGTTTGCTGACGTCTGTTCGGTGTCACGCTGCAGTTTGATGGGCATGACGGGTCAATTAAAGACTGCTCTGTGGCTGCTACAAAAAGCTGCAAAGCTTTGGTTGAAACAGCACCCTTAATACAAGTCAGAAAAGTGCAATTCTCACTGAACAAATTTCATTAGTTCAACACAAAATATAAATGAATAGTTGTGACTAATTCTTGATATGCAGATTACTCCCTACTATGACATGTTTCTAAACTAAACAAATACTGTTAAAACAATGAATATAGCCAGATTTTAATTCTGTCATTCAGCACCTCAACTGTTTTCAGATAACTCTACATTGCTTGACTATTTTTGCAGGAGTAAATTAAAGCATTCTGGGAAATGGACTGTAGCGTAATATGACAGTTGAAATGCAATGCATGAAATGCAATGCAAAAAATGAAATGCACTACTTTTCAAAAGTCAGGGTCAGTAATTTCTTTTAAAGAAATTAATACTTTAATTCAGCAAGGATGCATTACATTTATCAAAAGTGACAGATTTATATTTTAAATAAGTGCTGTTTGTAAATAAATTCCATTCTATTATTTGTTTGAATATTTCTATTCATTAAAAAAAAAAAATCATTGTTTCCATTAAAAATGTTAAAGGGTTAGTTCAGCCAAAAATGAAAATAATGTCATTTATTCCTCACCCTCATGCTGTTCCACACCCGTAAGACCTTAAATCAGTTCTTGTGAGTACAGTGGTTCAATATTAATATTATAAAGCGACGAGAATATTTTTGGTGCACCAAAAAAACTAAATAACGACTCATATAGTGATGGCAGATTTCAAAACACTGCTTCATGAAGCTTCAGAGCGTTATGAATCAGTGTTCAATCATGATTCGGATCGCGTGTCAAACCGCCAAACTGCTGAAATCACGTGATTTTGGTGCTCCAAACCGTTGATTCAACACTGATTCATAACTCTCTTCATGAAGCAGTGTTTTGAAATTGGCCATCACTATACAAGTCATTATTTAGTTTTTTTGGCACACCAAAAATATTCTCGTCGCTTTATTATATTAATATTGGACCACAGTACTCACATGAACTGTTTTAAATATGTTTTTATTACATTAATGGATCTTGAGAGAGGAAATGTCATTGCTGGCTATGCAGGCGTCACTGAGCCGTCAGATTTCAACAAAAATATCTTCATTTGTGTTCCGAAGATGAACAGAGGTCTTACGGGTGTGGAACGGCATGAGGGTGAGTAATAAATGACATTATTTTAATTTTTGGGTGAACTAACCCTTTAAGCAGCAACTTGTATGTAACTTTTTTCAACATTAATAATAAGAAATATTTCTTCAGTAGCAAATCAGCATATCAGAATGATATCTGAAGGATCATGTGACACTGAAGACTGGAGTAATGATGCTGAAAATTCAGCTTTGTGTCACAGGAATCAATTACATTTTAAAAATATTTTAAAATAGAAAACAGTCATTTTTAATTATAATAATATTTCATAATGTAACTGTTTTTAACTGTATTTTGATCAAATAAATGCTGCCGGAAAAAAATAAATATCCCAAAACTTTTGAACAGTAGTGTATACATTAATTACACACAATATAAATTACAATTTATTTTACAAGTAAATTTACATATTAAATCACAACTTCTATAGGTGGCAAATATTACTACATTTTTAATATCATCATATGTTTCAGGAAATAGGGTTATTTCAGTCTAAGTATGCTTTATTAAAAATTATACTTGCAGAAGTCACATAAATGTTTAATTCTACTTCCTTAAATTCACTTTCAAATTGATCAAATCGATCCTGTTTGCTGCTCTAAATGTAATTAAAATTCATGAACTCATTTGGAATTTAAAAAGCATTCTCAACTTCTAAATCCTGACTTGAAATAACTTGCTTGAACAATGTCTTCCTAGTAATTGTCGTTACCAGTATTCATCTAAATGACAGTGTCACTCATGTGGTCATGTGCTATATTCAGGTACTCACGGTTGCGTTTGCTGTCCTCCTCATCATCCTCATTCTCAGGGTCGATGTCTTCAGCCTGTGTGATCCAGTCCAGATAACCTTTCAGATCTTCCTCCAGCTGTTGTTTCTCCCGTAGCTTCTGGAAATCACCACGAGCCTTTGCCTTCTCTCGCTCTTTAGAGAACTCTCTGAGGTTCAGGAAAACACACTTTTACCTTCAGTTCACTAATAATCATCCAAATATAAAATAACCCCAAAATTTGTTATAATACCTCACCTAAACCACACTTAATGTCTAAATGTCAGTGCATTACATACAAAAATATTAAACCATGCGATAGATTGAGGATGTAAGCACTTTTAAAGCATAAGAAGAAGATTCATTATTTTCATTTCACAAGAAGATCTGTTATACAGTATAAAAATACAGATTTGTGGTTTTTAAAGTAAAAAAAAAAAAAAAATTTTTTACACCTGAATATACAAGAATTTAGCACTTTTTCATAATTTATTTTAAGTTTTCTTCAAATGGCTAAATTCATATGTATAATTATATGGACATTGCTATTGATCAGAACCAATGTTCATTGTGATGTAGGTAAAAATGTAGGGCCCTATTTTAACGATCTGAGTGGAAAGACTGAACGCTTCTCCAGAGAGGAATCCTTTTATTTGCAATATTTAAAAATGTGTGTGTGCTGCTGCGCGTGTGTGTTATGCTGCGTTCACACCAAACGCGAATAGAGCGTCAGGAGCGGGTGATTTCAATGGTAAGGCGCGTTGACGCGCGTCTGGAGGTCCTGCAGCGCAATAGATGCCTTTCGTGCGGTGCGATGGACGCGATTCCACCTCATTCGCGCATTCAGTTCGCGTGAATGACGCGAATTTGACGCAAATTGATCGTCTTCCGCAATACGTGCGAATGGTACTTTTTGTGCATGACGCCCGCGTTGAAAAATTTTAATTTGCCGTCAATTCGCGCGGCGTTTACCAATCAGGAGCCTGCCTGCTGCTGTCACGTGGTAAAGTGACGTGATGAGAAACCCTGCATAGTTTAAAATACTACTATTGCGTCACGAAAGGTAGATTTAAGACTTTTTCAGGTGAGAATGTTGTTGTTTACAGAGGTGGTAAGTAATGAAGTAAAAATACTTTGTTACTTACTTAAGTATTTTTTTCGGGGATCTGTACTTTACTTGAGTATGTTTTATTTGCATCTACTTTCACTCTTACTCCACTACAATATTAAAGACAAAGTTTACTTTTTACTCCAATACATTTCCCCATGCCCGCTCCAAGTATTTATTACACTTGCTTTCCAAACCAACAAAAAACGTGGTTGCAGGAGAGAATCAAGCTAGTAAGCTGGTTCTCCCTGCATACTGTCGATCGGTCATGATCCAGTCGGGGCTAGACTTGGAAAAGCTGACTAGGTTTGCCACACTAACGTTAGCTCAGTGTTTCCCAAACTTTTTTCTTTCACGGCACACTATGAAAGCATCGGTAACACTTTACAATATGTGTGCACTAATATGCATTAATTCATGCTTAACTAATGCACAGATAATCAAGAGTTAATGTATGACTCATGAAGAACTAAATAATTTATTAATGATTACTGCATCAGCAACTAATGAAATTTATATATGATTAATAGGTTAAGTAATACATGAATTTCTATTAATTAAATATGACAATGTATTAATTCCCTAATAACATATTATATTAACTAATAAATGTAAATTAATCTGTTAATTATCACAATGGGTCAAAGCCATGTATTTCAACTTCCAGTTGTCTGCTTTAATTAATCATTAGATAACGATTTGCAAAGGTTTCATTATGTCATGACTTCACTTGTTGAGGCAAATCACTATTAACTAATTGTTAAGTAATATGTCATTGTGGTTATGGCTTTTTAATTCATTTTAAATTAGTTAATAGTATCTTGCACATCTTCTGTTTGATGCAGCTAATGTTATGGAGCATGTCTATTTGAAGTTCAACCCCTATACTGTGTTAAGTTGCTTAATTGTCTCTTATGATTGCAAATCTAACAAATTCTTAATTGCAGTATCTAATCTTATAATTTGTTCAATTAAAGCATGGCATATCACTCCCAAAACAATTGGTCTGCTTAATTATTGATATTTACAATTAATTTGAATATTTACTTTTTACTTTCTGTACTTGAGTACGTTTTAATTTGGATACTTTTGTACTTTTACTCAAGTGATGTTTAAATGGAGGACTTTCTACTTTTACTGGAGTCATTTTTTATTTAGGTATATATACTTTTACTTGAGTATAACTTTTGAGTACTTTTACCACCCCTGGTTGTTTAAAGCTCAAATCTGTGGTTTATTGATAAAGAGAGCGCCTATTTAAAAAATGTATCTTTGGAGTTGTGAGATCCAGGCGATTAGCTGCGCTCAGCGCTCATTAACCCCGGCGAGAGCAGCCTTTCCTCGGCTAGTCCTTCTGCCGTCTGCCACTGGCTCTGATGTCCTGTAGTGGTTCGTCTTGTGTGGATCTAACGGGCGATCTTTGTTGTCATGAATCTATAATTTGTTGTCTGGCAAATCGTTTTGACTGAGGATTTAGGGATGTATTTTAGGATATTTAAATACATATGCAGTGAAGATAATGTAGGAGTTGCCTGGACCATATTTGTGTGGCTATTAATGTTTAATATATATTCAGTGCCGCCGCTCCCACCACGCGCATCACGTCTCTGCACGTAAGTGCTCAGGGGGGCACCACCAGAAAATGCTCTCTCTACCCCCCGCGCTTATGGCATCAAAACGGCCAGCGGCGGGACTGTATATATTTTTAATGAAAATGAAAAGAGGTAGGGTGGTGTTTTATGACATATTTCTCCTGGAGTGCCTTAACGCACATCTATTTCGCTTCAAATGCTCAATTTATACGCGCGTCCAATTCACTGTGGACGCGCGAATGGATTCAAAATGTTCAAGCGTCCAACTAAACGCGGTAGATGCGATTTTGACGCTCTAATTTCGTTTGGTGTGAACGCAGCATAATAAGCAGAGTGTACGTGCGTTGTGTACCCGCCTATAGGCACATATTACTAAAACACCCTTTAAATAACAAAAAAAATACTGCACTATTGACTTTAGACCAGGTTTTGGTCGGGCCAATGGCGCTGCCGTTTTCAGTTGCCTCAAAAAGCCAACAAAGCGCCTGAACACACCTGGTTTTCAAACCAGCATGCCCATGGGCGAACAGATGGGCGCGAGTGCATTTGCTGACGTGACGCTGGACGTGAAAATGATAACTGTGTCGGGCTGAAACTAGCAAAAAAACACGACGCATTATGCCGGGCGTATGATAGGGCTCTCTGAGTAGAAACAAAGCATATTTGATTTTTGAATTCCCTGAATATGATTCTAAACATTTACTGAATCAAATAGAATTCAGTTCAACTGAGTTACACTAAACACACTAAAGAGTCGATTAACTTTCCGAATAAACTTTCCCTGCTAAAAAAAGTTAGATCAGATTTTACCATCACAAGTTCCAAGACACTTGGGTTTTAGATGGCTTTATAAGATGGCAATCCGGATCTGTTACTGAAATAAGCATAATTATAAAATAAATGTATTCAATTATTTATATTATATAAATGATCAAATATTACAAAATATTAAAATATACACTTTAGTTTAGGGTCTCACTAGTTACTTATTAACATGCGTATTACTACGATATTGTCTGTTTATTAGTACTTATAAAACACATATTAATGTCTTATTCTGCATGACCATATTCTACAACCCTTATTCCTACCCAATGCCTAAACTTAACAACTACCTATTAATAAGCAGTAATTATTATTATTATTGAGGCAAACATCATAATTAATAGTTAGTTAATAGTGAGAATTAAACCGTAAACTAAAGTATGACCAATATATAATATTTTATATTGAAATATTATAATTATACAGTCTTCACACTGAAAAACATTTATATGTAGCCATGAAAAAACATTTTTAATTCTTTTAATAAAAAACAAAGCAAAAATCATCAGTCCATTCTCTTAGAAAAGCATTAACAGTCCTTTTCTAAACAATACGCAAAAATTAATGTATCATTAATGTCTGTGCGCGTCACAATATAATGCTTAATGCCAAGGGTTTGTTCAAATTACAACCCCTAAATATGAGCAATTATAATGTGCGAGTTGCTAAATATAAAAAAATATTTAATTCTCACCATCAATGTTCATGCCATATTTACATCTAAACCTACAGTAAGTGTAAATGCTTCAGTGTCCTGCCAGCAGGGTGCATGCTTGTCCACAAACGACAAGGAGAAACATCACACAAACGCGCTCGAAAGGGCACACGGTGTGTGTGTGGCATCCTTAATAAAATGGCAGAATTCAAACCTAATTTCAGAAGATTGCTCGATCTGCAAATTGTGTATGTTGCACCACGGGCACGGCGTCTCAAGAGGCAGAGTATTAATAACCCTGCGGCTCTTAGAAATCACTTGTAGGACTAACGGACACATGAAGCAGATTAATTTCGCCCTTCCTGAGGGGGTCAGAAAATCTGTGCCCTCCTCTGAAGGAAATGAAGGTGATGTTGTCTTTCTGATGTAAAAAAACGAAATAACCATATCAAATTGAGTCACCTGTCTGGATCAGATCTCCTTTCTCACCTCTATCTGCCCTTCCCTTCTCTGGCTACACCGCCTTTCTCCTCGCCTCCTGTTTCTCCTGACAAGTTTCTTTTGCCTCTTTCTAACTAAACCCTATATCCAGTTTAAGGTTCAACCATAAATTAAGAACCCAAAAACTGATGTACAATGTAAGATATGATGAACAATGTTCTGCATTGTTACTGGTAACATCAACCTATATCGTTCAAAAGAGTAATACATTTATTCAGGAAGGATGATTTAAATTGATCAAAAATGACAGTAAAAGACTTTCATAATGTTACAAAAGATCTCCATTGAACTGACTGGAGTAATGATGCTGAAAATTCAGCTTTGATCACAGGAATACATTACATTTTGCAATATATTCAAATAGTAGAGTTATTTTACAATATTACTGTGTTTTATTGTATTTTAGATCAAATAAATGCTGCCTTGGTGAGCATAAAAAATGTCAGACCCCAAACTTCTGAAAGGTAGTGTATTAAAGTGCTGAATTGCTGAATCATCCTAATGACTAATGGGTTTTTTTCCCCCTAAAAAGCAAGTGTTTGTGCTAAATGAGCATCATTCACTTGCTTTGCCCTAGTTATTGTCCTTTAGTCTAAACAGTTTCCTTTCCCCTTCTTGACTTTCATTGCTCTGAATCACTTCCTCTCTCATAGTTTTTCATTCTGTCCTTGGGACGTTTTTCTTAATAATGTCATCAGCTTAGCACGATTCAACCCGGCAGACGTGAAATCATCTCACAGCACACAACACTTCAGAAAACACCTGAAACCTGTTTGTTGTTTTTAACTCTAGAAAATACAGTCATGGAAAAAAGGATTGCAGAAACCCCAAGCAGATGGATCCATAATGTCGCCAATTTATAATGAATAAAGGCCCTGTTTACACCTGGTATTAAGATGCTTTTTGGTCGATCAGATCACAAGTGGACAATGTTTTGAACTTGTCCACTTCCGAACACTTCCAGAGGTAGTCGAAAACACATTAGGCAAGGCATTTTTATTTCCAAAGCACATTTAAAACAGCCACTGCTGACCAAAGTGCTGTACAATCTACCACTTTGGACAATGAAGTACATAAACTTCATCTTACATAAAAAAGTAATATAATACAATAAAATACATAAACTGACAGGAGGACACAAATTAATAAGATTACATTGATCCGAAAACTAGACGAAAAAGATATGTCTTTAGTGCAGATTTGAATCTTTCAACATTGGAAGAGAGCCTAATGTGGACCGGCAGATCATTCCACAGGCGTGGAGCAGCACCAGAAACGGCACAATCTCCTTTTCACTTCAAACGAGACCGCGGCACTGTCAGCATCAGGCCTGTTGACAGACCTTAAGGGCCTAGAACATTTCCGGTGCAAATCTGTGATATATTGTGGAGCCTGCCCATTTAACCCCTTATCCACATACACTAAAACCTTAACTGTAACACGGTATTCAACCGGTGAAGTGAAGCCAGAACAGGCAAAATGTGTTCCCTCTTTCGGATTGAAAGAGATCGGATTCGCTCTCATAGTGTAAACCAGGGGTCTCAAACTTGCAGCCTGCGGGCCAATTGAAGCCCATAGGATGATATTTTGTGGCCCCCTTCTTGACATCAAAGTTTAGTGTTAGTGCGGCCCGCGCGTTGCTCTGAAAAGCACCTTTTTGCTGAGTCGTTGTATTGTGCAGCACTTGCTGCCTTCTTTGTGTGTGTGTGTGTGTGTGTGTGTGAGAGAGAGAGTTGGCTCGCCCCTCCCTCGTGCAGTATAATTGGTTGACACGGCATGATTGACAGGAACGAACGAACGAAGCTGATCAGACAGTTGAAACGAATGTGGTCTAACAGCGCTCGTCAATGTCAAAATGATTGAGATGGCCAATCAAATCAAAGTAGGCGGGGTTTACGTTCTCTTTTGGCTCGTGCACACTGCTCAGTCTTCACACACAGACGAGCGCGTCAATCTATCGCTTAATGCCGTTGCGGAGAGAGACTCTATTCTTTCCAGTGAAATCACAAAACTAAATGCAAACGTGTCCATGGTCTTATTATACAATCATTGATGAACATTAGGGTTAAAAACTATATGAGAGCGGATTAGAACCCGGAGCCTTTGACACGGTTGACAATAATTCTACCACCAGACCACTAGAGAATTCGAAAAGTCTTTTGCGGATCTATGTATTTATTCACTCACTCACTCATGCGAAGAATACCGGGACTAATAATATATTTGACGCAAATTAATGCAAATATTGTTTACAAATAGTCCCAAAAAGATTATTTCCCAACTAGAATTAGACCTAGAATTTCGCTCACTGTTCAGTTTGAGTTTACAGCCTTGCTGTGAATTAGTCTGTTATTTAAAATAAAATTAAAATCATTCATTATTTCATATTACATGATTTAATTTCTATAGGCTATATTTAGTTGAAATTCAGAGGAACAGTTAATGTTCAAAAGAAACATTCATGTTGAAGAACTGTTAATAATAAAGATTGAGAAGGAATACTTTTTTTGGAATACTTGAAACACTTTTTATGTGGAATACTTGATGCGGCCCAGCCTGACCCAGAGTCTACCTCCAGCGGCCCCCAGGTAAAATGAGTTTAAGACCCCTGGTGTAAACGCTCATGTGGTCGAATGTGTTCGAACAGCCACAAAAGACAGTCTACTGACCTAACGTGTAAACATTATGGGAAGCGCGCTAGCCAGGCGGGATTTAAACTTTGTCAGCTGGAGACCCAAGTTTGATTTGAAGACAAAAAACGTACCAAGCGCAATGTTCTCTCACATTCCTGATTTCTAACACACACTCACAGCGTTCGGCGTGGTGTTTCGGCTATCGGAGCAGAAATGAAAGCTGCTGCTCTCTGTGTTTTTCCATCGTCTCCAGGCATAATCATATGTAAATTGCACAAGCTTATTTTGTCCATTAGATTGAAAGATCTGAAAAAACCCAGGACGTCCTGACACCTGCTGTCACACATCGACGCAAATAAATACATTCTTAAAGTACCGGTACTAGTAAAATTTCATATCGTACCGTTTATAATAGAAGGACCATCATAAAATACAAGACAGTTGAGTTTTTATATGGTTTTAAGCTTTAGAAACAATACCGATCTGCTACTGTCATAAATTGAGCTAAGTGTCTCGTCACACCCCTAATCATTATTATTAAAGGGTTAGTTCACCCAAAAATGAAAATTATGTCATTAATGAATCACCATGTCGTTCCACACCCGTAAGATTCATCTTCGGAACAGAGTTTAAGATATTTTAGATTTAGTCCGAGAGCTTTGTGTCCCTCCATTGAAAATGTATGTACGGTGTTCTGTCTATGTCCAGAAAGGTAATAAAAACATCATCAAAGTAGTCCATGTGACATCAGTGGGTTAGTTAGAATTTTTTGAGGCATCGAAAAAACCTTTTGGTCCAAAAATAACAAAAACTACGACTTTATTCAGCATTGTCTTCTCTTCCAGTTCTGTTGTCAATCCGCGTTCACGACTCCGCAGTGACGCTGCTGATGTGTTATCTGGTACACCCGAGCTCCCTCAGAGGGTGCGTCTCAATCAGCTCCCTAGTTCAGTAGTCTGGGCACTGATCAGAACACAAGTCAATGGGCCGACTCCCTGATCAGTGCCCTGACTACTGAACTAGGGAGCTGATTGAGACGCACCCAGACTGTAACTGTGCGTTCATAACTGTCCTGGTTGAAGTTCAGGATTAATGCAATTGGGCACATCGGTGTTGTTCTGAGCAAATTAATTGTATTCCCACTGAAAAACAAGCGTTCTAGAGCGAAAATGTTGCCTATAAATAGTGTCGCGTGCCTTCTTATCAAACCCGCCACCGCAATGATCAACCTCTCCTCCATTTTGCTTGGGAACTAATGTGGTCGGAACCAAAGTTTCCAGAACAGCGTTCTCTGGAATCCTCTCAAGCGGAGCACTTCTACATTCTGATTGGTTGCCGCCCGGTTGCGGCCGAACCGCGTCATAGCTCATTACCATAAAGTTGAGCTGATTTCAACTCTCCTCGACGCCCAAATCGTCCAAGACACGTCACGCCGCTCTCGCCGGAGCTCGCCGCCGGCTTTCATTGAAAATGAATGACTTCCGGCCACTTTGACGCTCTTACCGGCGGCGGTGTCGACGCACAGTAAACAAAGCTCGACCGCACCAGATAACACGTCAGCAGCGTCACCAAAAAGCCTTAAACGCTTCATAAATATCCAGCATATGAGAGCAGCGTCTAATGTAACTTAGACTGTATGTCTAATGTAATTTACTTGCTATTTATTTTGCTTGTTATCAGAAATAATCTACTCTAGAGGTCTCTTATTCTGGCTGCGTTTACACTTGGCATTAACATGCGAGCACCGTGATCATCAGTCAATCAGGACACGGCGAGTTTACATTTGTTCACATCAAGTGGTCGCCATCTGGATAACTGATCGGATTTATGTTTCCCGCAAAATATTTAAATGTGCCTTTATCACGGAGTGCAAAACAACTTTCGCTTTGTCCTCTATTAATGGCAGTGCCTATAGAGCATGGGATTTTTTGTGATGCATTCATATACAATCAATCTCAAATAGGGTCCTTTATCTACAAGTTAACTTTCCCAACATTAATCTTATGTTATGAAACAAAGAAACATGTACTCAGATGCATTGCATGATTGAAGGCGAGCGCGCAAGCATTTATAGATACTGTACAGAAAACGGCATTACACGGCCCTTAAAGGGTTAGTTCACCCAAAAATGAAAATTCTGTCGTTAATTACTTACCCTCATGTCGTTCGACACCCGTAAGACCTCCGTTCATCTTCGGAACACAAATGAAGATATTTTAGTTGAAATCTGATGGCTCTGAAAGGCCTCCATTGGCACAATGCACTTTACACTCTCAAGACCCTTAAAAGGTACTAAAGACGTCGTTACAAAGTCCATCTCTCTACAGTGGTTCTACAATAACTTTATGAATCGGCGAGAATAGTTTTTGTGCGCAAAAAACCCTAAATAACGACTTATATAGTGATGACGATTTCAAAACACTGCCTCATGAAGCTTCGAAGCGTTATGAATCAGTGAGTCGTTCAGCAGTTTGGATCGCCAAATTTCAGCAGTTTGGCGGTTTGACACATGATCCGAATCATGATTCGACTCACTGATTCATAACGCTTCGAAGCTTCATGAGGCCGTGTTTTGAAATCGTCATCACTATATAAGTCGGGTGAACTAACCCTTTAAGGACCGTGTAATGCCGTTTTCTGTACAGTATCTATAAATGCTTCAATCATGCATTGCATCGGAATAACATGTTTAAGGGGGGGGCGTTTCCCCCACTCTATATTGCAGACAGAAATGGGAGATTATTTATAATAAACATGCTGAAACAATAAAAACATGTAAATTAAGATTATGTTGCTCAATTAAAGTGAAAGATGATAGCGCATAAGAAAGATAATGCAGCCTCTGTTGTTATTGATTCTTTGCGGACGTCTACCGGAAGTTAAATTTGGGCCACAAAAGCGCGCATGCGCAGTAACATGTGTTTATGTTGTTGCCGTTGAAACCGTCTATACTGTACATACATTTTCAATGGAGGGGCAGAAAGCTCTTAAATATCTTAAACTGTGTTCCGAAGATGAACGGAGATCTTACAGGTGTCGAACGACATGAGGGTGAGTCATTAATGACATAATTTTCATTTTTGGGTGAACTAACCCTTTAATACTGATGTAACAAAACGTTGCCCAGTTTTCCTGAATCCATCCTAGTTTTAAGACAAATAACCAGAATTGCAATTTTTGTCCATGACTGTAGTATTTATCCATGATCAGGTCTATTTTCAAACTTCATGCTCAACCCCATGCAAGAAAAACTCTGGCAGAAGAAATTCACTGCAATCTCCACAGCACACAGCCAATCTCATTCTCTTACCCACTGAGAACACCCAGCACAAGATTCAACACAAAGAATGAGCCCAGAATGATCAGACTAACAAAGTAGATCCACGGCGTCTCCCAGCCAATGGCGTCATTCACCTATAAGGGCCCAAACAGGACGGTTAACCCAGAGAGAGACTACATTGAGCTGAGAGAAACTCCATAGATGGAGTTTAGTCTTGGGAGAGAGACAGAGAAAAAAAAGGAAATGGATACCAGGGGGGCGTAGTGAAGAGAAAAGAGGAGCTGCTCACCCGCTCAACACACCCAGAACCAGGTTCAAGACGAAGAAAGAGCCGAAGATGACCAAGCTCACAAAGTACACCCAGGGCAGCTCCAACCCCATAGCATCATTCATCTGAGAGTAGAGAGGAAGAGAACGAGGAAGAGGAGGAAAAGAGGTGGGGAGAAAGAGAAAATGAAAGAATGAAAGTATGAAACTGTGAGAGGAGGCTTAAAAACAGGTCCAGAGAAGACGTTCTGCTCAAAATCAATCTGGATTTCAGTTGAGACATGTTGAGACAAGAAATACCAGAAGACTTTCACAAGTTTAACTTCTAATAAGAAATGTGAGTGTAGGATGAAGTCAATATAAAGGAAAGATAAAGGAGAAATCCCACACACACTGTCATGATGTTTCAGAGACCCTGTCAGGCATTTTCGTATGATAGATACAGAAAAAAAATCGGACCAAAACACTGTAAATTAACTAACATACACATTTTATAATATACATCGATCATGCATAACATTATGACCCCCTTCCTGACCCGTCGAGGCATGAACTCCATAAGACCCCTGAAGGTGTGCTGTGGTATCTGGCACCAAGATGCTAGCAGCAGATCCTTTAAGTCCCTGTAAGTTGCGAGGTGGGGCCTCCATGGATCTGACTTGTTTGTTCAGATGCTCAACTGGATTGAGATCAGGGGATTTGGAATCTGTGTATTCTGACACATTTCAATCAGGACCAGCATTAACTTCTTGAGCAATTTGAGCTCCAGTAGCTCGTCTGTTTGATCGGACCACACAGGCCAGCCTTCGCTCCACACGTGCATTAATGAGTCTTGGCCCCCCATGACCCTGTTGCCGGTTCACCACTGTTCCTTCCTTGGAGCACTTTCGATAGACACTGACCACTGCAGAGCGGGAACACCCCACAAGAGCTGCAGTTTTTGGAGATGCTCTGATCCAGTCGTCTAGCCATCACAATTTGGCCCTTGTCAAACTCGCTCAAATCCTTACGCTTGCCCATTTTCCTGCTTCTAACACATCAACTTTGAAGACAAAGGCCGTTTCTCAATATGCGTTCTTGTCTGTACTTATGTGTTTGTGTGGACTCAAGTCACTGCCCGAGTACTGTTCCATTTCAAAGTTCTAGCCAAGTACAGTTCAAATCCCTGGATGGGTTCTTGATCCGCCCCTTTTATCGAGGATGCATCGAGAGGAGACTTGTGAGGACTTGAGAAAGACAGGTATCCCGCACCAACAAGCAAGCGTCAATAGCGGACCCCGCGTAACCCAGCGTAATTTAAAAATACTACTGTTGTTGTGTCACGAAATTTAGTTTTAAGATTTTTTCAGGCGAGAATATACTTTAAAGCTCAAATCTGTGGTTTATTTATAAAGAGAGCGCCTATTTGAACATTTGATCTGCCGTTTTTGGAGTTCCAGATCCAGGTGATCACCGGGCGCTCAGCGCTCATTATCCCGCAGTGAGCAGCCTTTCCTCGGGTAGTCCTTCTGACGTCTGCCGCTGGCTCGGATGTCTCTGTAGTGGTTAAACACGAGATATAATTCGTCTTGTGTAGATCTAACGGGGCAATCGTTGGTCTCATGAATCTATAATTTGTTCCCTGGCAAATCGTTTTGGCTGAGGGCAAAGTGAAGTTTCATTACTTTATATTTTTAGGCTATTTAACTTTACCACTGACTTTGTTTGAATTAATTGTTTGCTTTATTTCTTGTATAACATTTACTTATACTTTTATAATGGCTATTATTGATCACACATAAGCTGACATTTAACAAAAAGAGACTGGGTTGTGTTTTATGTCATATTTGATGTTATTACAGTGATAATCATATATATATGCACACTTATTGTCTGAACCACATATTAATATGTTTCATTTTTTTTTCTATGTAAACAAAAAGAGGCAGGGTTGTGTTTTATATTTCGTTTCGTTATAAATAAACACGCAGTGAAGATACACGTTGCCTGAACCACATTTGTGTGGCTATTAATATGTTTAAGATTTTTTAAAATGAAAATGAAAAGAGGCAGAGTGGTGTTTTATGACATATTTCGTTTTGCTGTAGCCTAAAATAAACATTCAGAGATAACTGGAGTAGCCAGAGCGAGCTGGGTGACGCTATCAAGAACGCTGCTGTTCCATTTCCAGAATCACCTGACTCGTGTCCTCCCGAGGAGGTTCGTTCTCCTGAGTTGAACCAGGCGAGTCTGAACTACCAAGGACACAAGTCAGAAGTTTGCGTACATGGTATTGAGAAATGGTCAAAATGTAGACTTGCTGCCTAATATATCCCACCCACTAACAGGTGCCGTGATGAAGAAATAATCAGTGTTATTCACTTGACCTCATAATGTTATGCCTGATCGGTGTACATAAATAATATACATATATGTGTATATATATATATATATATATATATATCACATAAAAAACATTGTTTTTTCTCATTAACTTGCATGCTGCATTGCACAGTATTTATATGTTCAATTATTTGTTGAATTTGAGCATGTCAAATAAGCAGCAATACAAAAGCAGGAATTTACCTTAGGAAAAACCCATAGCGAGTAAACACTAAACTAAATATTGCGTAGACACTTCCTCAGTGTCTAGGGTGGTTCAAAGGAAAATTTGGCTTTTTAAAAATCTATAACAATGTTTAAAAACAGTTACTACGATTTTTTTGATTCACAGGAAATCTAAGCTGGTAATCTATCTGGAGTTTATGCAGCTGTAAACGAACCGTGTGCTGTGATGAAATGGAGGAAACATATTCCAGAGGATGATGTGAAAGGTGGGTGGATCTCATCAGAGCACACTGGTCAGTCACAGACCCTTGAGTTCCTGCTTCAGTGTGTGGGCTGCTAGTTTGAGCATCTCACACTCTCCTCAAAACAGTAATGACTGTATGAGCACTTCATCCTCTTTATACAAATGTAATTATTAACTAACATTCATTATACGCTAACAAGTAGACGTGCTAACTAGGACGCGAGGGGAAGTAACATGCTAATACTAACCCAGTAGAGTACATCCGTCCAGCCCTCCATGGTAATGCACTGAAACACAGTGAGCATGGCAAACATGAAGTTGTCAAAGTTTGTGATGCCTCCGTTGGGGCCGTGCCAGCCCTCCCTACACACGGTACCATTAAGGGAACATGTGCGGCCATGATTGTTGATCGCACACGGCGCAGGTTCGTCCTCTATTATCTCTGCAGAGAGAGGAGAAGATCCAATATAAATAAGTATAATAGCTATAAACACTTGCAATAAATAAATTCCTATGAATCTCAATTTGTTGAAAATATTAATCCTACATTACGGGAATCAACTCGGAAAATATGGAAACTATGGAAGAAATCAACAACCTCAGACACATTAAGAAGCCTTGGTGAGCAGAAGAGACGAAACCTACCAACATTCATGTAAAGCACAGAGGTTTAACAAACCTGTCCCTCGATAATAACAGGTCGCGTGCATTTTCCCAATGAAAAGCTCCAAACCGATGATGGCGTAGATGATGATGACGAACAGAACCAGCAGGGCGATGTGGAGGAGAGGAACCATGGCTTTAATGATGGAGTTCAGCACCACCTGTAAACCTGAGGATACGCAAACGTATTCGTGTACTCATCCACAGCGTTTGAGTGTTCATTCCTATTGCATACACACAGGCACACACACACACACACACACACTAGTATCTTTAGGGCATTGAGTTTGACAGCTTGTTCTCAGAGAACGATCCTGAGGGGATGCAGCAAGGAATGCTGTGCTTTTCCTGCCATATGGCCACATCATGCGGCATCTCTCACCCAACATCCACCCCTCTGCGGGGGTCCGGTGCTCTAGGCGCTCAGAAGGGGAAGCTGTCAAACTGCCTCATTATTAGTGTTTTGCAAACTACATATTTTCAGTGCAATGCCTGAACGACTAGTTGGCAAATCTATATTAAATAGATATATCACCCAAAAAAAGAAAATTCTGTCATTAATTACTCACCATCATGTCGTTCCAAACCCGTAAGACTTTCGTTCATCTTCAGAACACAAATGAAGATATTTATGATTAAATCTGAGAGCTTTCTGTACCATAAACAGCTATGCAACTACCATTTTGATGCTACACGATCGCTTTATATGATGAACAGATTTAATTTAGGCTTTTATTCACATATTAACATTGATCAGCGAACATAATCAACGAAGCTCAACGGACCTGCTTGACACACAAGAACAAACCTCATTGGTTCTTGCGGAGACTCAAACGTGCTGCGTAACACGAGAATGAACCTCATTGGTTCTCAAACATCAAGCGAACATGCTTGAGCTTCCGTTTACCACAACTGATGTGTGTGTTGATGAAAGCCCGAATTAAATCTGTTCATCATATAAAGCGATCATGTCTCTACAGAAAATATGTACTAAACCACTCAGGTTATATGGATTAGTTTTGCGATCTCTTTATGAACGTTTTGAAACGTTCAGTGGTAGTTGTGCATCTGCCTATGGAGGGACAGAAATCGCTTTTATTAAAAATATCTTAATTTGTGTTCCGAAGATGAACGAAAGTCTTACGGGTTTAGAAAGACATTGAATTATTAAATGACAGACTTTTCATCTTTGGGTGAACTATCCATTTAAACCTTGAATAAGTAATCAGTTTGATCACACTTTTCATGGAGCGTTTATAATTTGTGTGTTTGGTTGTATAACATCATTTTTAGACCAGACGGAATTGGTCAGAATAGGTCAAGATTCATCCTACTGAAAAGTTGTTGAGAAGAACAGCGGTCTGATGACTGAATATCATGACTGAATGCTAAACATGTTATCAGCACACTAATTAAACCACTGCCATTATAAAGATCTAAAATAAAATATACATATTTACCACTTAGGGTTATTAAATCTAAAACAAATGTTGTTTTTTTAACTCACTGGGCACTCCTGAGACCAGGCGAAGCGGGCGCAGCACTCGAAAGGCTCTGAGGGCTTTGACGTCGAAACCTCCTGGTTTCCCTCCGTGGCCGTGCGCGGCCGCATGATCTCCAACAACCTCCTTCTTCTCCCCATCTTTGGTCAAAACTTCCAAGACAACACTAAATAATCTAAAAAACAAAACAAAACAATGAATGGCTGGTGAACACTCTGAAGGAAAGTGATGGAAATCGGGAAAAAAAGTATCTTTACCTACACCATGTCATATGAAAAACCAACAAGTTTAATTAAAGAGATAGTTCTTGTTTGGTTACCTATATTCTTCAAAATTTCTTCTTTTGTGTTCAGCAGAGCAAAGAAACTCATACAGGTTTGGAACAAATTAACAGTGAGTAAATGACAGAATTTAAGAGTTTGTGTCACTTTTATTCGTTATTGATGTTTACAATCTTTTCATTTTAGCATTAAATCTTTATTTGAGTTTTATTTTTAGTCATTTTAGTAATTTAGTAAAACTACATTTTTTTTTTCATTATTATATTTTTGTACGATGCCAAGGCAATATTTCTAATTGTCATTTATATTTTATTTGAGCTTAATTACAATTCACCCTTCATCGGGGGTTTGAATGACAGGCGTTCTGACCAATCAAAATTCACCATCCGCCGAATTTGCCATTTTTGTCCGACAAAGCAATCAAGACAGTTCGTAGATTAACGTCGGTGTACTTAAAGGAACACTCCACTTTTTTTGAAAACAGGCTCATTTTCCAACTCCCCTAAAGTTAAACAGTTGAGTTTTACCGTTTTCAAATCCATTCAGCCGATTTACGGGTCTGGCGGTAGCACTTTTAGCATAGCTTAGCACAGATCATTGAATCTGATTAGACCGTTAGCATCTCGCTCAAAAAATGAACAAAGAGTTTCGATATTTTTCCTATTTAAAACTTGACTCTTCTCTAGTTACATCGTGTAAAATAGGAAAATTTGTATTTTTTTGAGCAAGATGCTAACGGTCTAATCAGATTCAATGATCTATGCTAAGCTATGCTAAAAGTGCTACTTTACGCCAGACTCGAAGATCGGCTGAATGGATTAGAGCTTAGATCGGGCTATAAAATCAAGCCCGCCCCTACCCAAGCCTGTGCACGTTGTGTCCGAGCCCGGCCCGGCCAGAAACATTAACTGTAATTATGAGCCCGAGCCAGATTTAAACCCGACCATTTTTTAATACGTGGGCGTTCTGACGAGAACGAGCATAATGAGTAAAGCGGACCGGTGTGACGCTCAGCTCAATAATTCGCTCAATGCAGGCGCGCGCTCATGAAGCGCTCACCGGTTAAAATGATGTTCGCTCAAATCCAGCTCAAACATGACATTTATCTTTACTGTAGCCTACTATAGGCCTACATTAAACAATGTTTTTTTTTCATATTTATGTTTAAATAATATAGCCTAATGCTTTTTACTTCTAAATTTCATCTGATTATGATAAGTGCAAAGATGCTAGTGGGTTAGAAATTATTTTGGTGGTTATATTTTGTTTAATATTAAGTTTTGTTTTGTAGAAAGCCTTTCTTTAAAGTGAATTTTAATCAGGTTTTTATAAGCCAATTGCCTGGATTTAATAAATAAGAAGACTATAGCAGAAAATAATCGTGACATGAAGGCGCCGGAGCGATCACTTTCATTGCACATGAACTAGAGCGCGTCTCATAAATAAACCGAAACTCAGAAGGCTACTTACTTCACAAACATGATAAATATGCGTATAGAAAACTTGAAATGTCCACTTTTAAACGAAACAATTTGAAACGAAAAGAAATAGACTAGTTAAGCAATGCGCAGTGTTCACGCGAGCTCATGACTGGCGTCTCAGAGCGGTCCTGCGCGCTCCATCACTGCGTGTGCTGTGAGTTTAACACGCATTTTAGACTAATCCTGACTTGAGCTACTTTGTACACATTTGTTTCTTAGTTGTAGTTTTAGTTCTTACTTTGCTAAAAATATATATTATTTCTGATTATGGCATAGCTTTCTGCCTACCCAATTAGGCTAATAAAGTAATGAATAAAAAAACACAAACGCTTGATCAAGGGCCCGGCCCGAGGATAGTGCCGGGAAATATCGGCCCGACCCGGCCCGCGGCAGAGAATCTAAACTCTAGAATGGATTCGAAAATTGTAAAACTCAACAGTTTAACTGTAGGGGAGTTGGAAAATGAGCGTTGAGTGTGAGTGTTCCTTTAACAGTGTGTACTGACGTCTTTCCGCGGTTGAAACAACATTCCTTCTGAAGTTCATTTATTTTTATTTGATACTATAAATTAACTAGATGGAAGAGATGATCGGTTCCGGAGCAGCTTTAACTGAGGCACTACAACGACCTGTCACCACACATTAAAGAGCCACAAAATGGTATTTATTGTTTACATTTCTTTAAAAAAAAGTAAAATATTTGGAGTTGTTTTAATATTAAAAGTAACCTGCTCTGTCCTGTCTGTCTGTCAGTGTGTTGTCAGTATCCTCTTTGTTCTGCAATGTGTTTTTCACTGCGTGAGAAAGTGTGTGTGGTGTGAGAGCACGGCTTGTCAGACATAGCAACAGTAACTAAAGGGGGCGGATCTGTGCGAACGGTCAATTAACAAAACATTTTTTGAATTAATGTCCATTATTGGCTTTTTTCTGTGTAGCAAACAACTCCAAATTCTTGCCATTATTTTAAGATATATAATCTTTTTTATGTCACCATATTCAATGTAGAACTTATTCTAGAAAATGCTGTGCTCTATTAAGCTATAACAAATTTCTATATAAATAAAATCTAGATAAACTAATATATGAGAGAATGACATTCTTTGAAAATAATCAAAAAATTGCTTTAGACAGAAAGATTGATCTAAAGTAGCAAGACAATAGCTGAAAAATCAAAACATATTTGGATTATAAAATACATAAACCGCGTTCAGCATCACATGACAGCATGACCTTTCATGAATGTGCCAAAACATAAACAGCAAGACATTCAATCTGAACAACATCAGACGGCATCATCTGCTGTACACACACAAAAAAGCAGCATGCGATAACCTGAAATGACCATGGTGCACATCTGAATAATGATGTATTACAGGATCTCAACAACAGTGGATAAAATAACACAAATAAACTGACTTTGAATGCACCCGTTTCTGTTACCAAAAGCCTTATTATTGCCAGCGATTCATCCTTTAAAAGTCGTCATGTAGTCTTTTCTTTACTGTTATGACGTAAAGTATATCGAGTGAAACATTAAAAAAAAACATAAGGCGGGATTTGATTTTGTCTGGGGAATTGATTGGATGGTTGTGGTTTGCTATTAGTGGATCTCATTTAAGTGACAGGTTGCCCCGCCCAGAGCCGTTGAAAAACAGAGTTACGACACTCCCATAGACTTCTATAGGAACTGAGGAATGCGGAAGTAAAGCGTGTCACGGAGCGGCCAATAGTTCCAAACAACCAATAGTTCCAGCATTGAACCCCATTCTTTTCAGTGTATCTCAAGCACACTCGCTGGCAAATTGATGAAATTACTTGCGAGATTTTATGGCATTAGTTGACCTCTCAGGAATATTAATAGAAGTGGTATTTTATGAAGCAAGTTATAGTTAATGTTTATTTTTATATAATATATGGTTAGACTCTAACTGCAGTTTGATAACGTGAGCAGCACTGCAACAGCTAATATATCCAGATGCTATCTGTCATGACTCATATTTCAACAGTTTTTAGTCTCTCTGAGATCTTTCTGTCGAATGCGTTTCTATGAAGTCAGCCCATTCAAGGAATAACATAGGCCTATAACGCCTATGAATAATGAATATGAATAACGCCTGGATAAAAAGAGTTGAATTAAATTGGTTGTCTCGTTTTTTTTAAACACTATTTAAAACTTCTTTCTTGGGTTAAATTCTGTATATGCTAGAATCTTTCATTTATATTCAGCTGTTGTGTATGCTAATGTGAGACATAAAATAACAATTGGACGCTTACATTTAAATTATAAAAGAAATTAACACTAACCAGTAGATGGCGGAAGAGGAACACTTATTGGCTCATTAGCCTTTTTTTTTATTATTAATTTTTATAGATCATCAAATCACTATTATAACATTCAAAAAATCTATTTTTGTTACTTTATTTGTACTGAAGTGTTATGAAGGCTATGAAAAACAAAAACTTCTGACTAAATTTCACAATGAATCTTTATTTAAATCGTCTCTGTGCTTTCTTTGTTATGATGAGAGGATTTGTAGATAGAGGGAAGATTTGTGTGAAACGTAAACTTGCACTAAAATTCATTCAGCATTTAGAGACTGTATAAAACTTGTTTTGATCGATATGGATTCTCATTCCTGGTACATTAAACATATGACTGGTCATTATTTTCAACAGAAATGCCCGTGATAAGCTACAACACTCAACGCTGTAAAATAATGTGCTCACATGACCCAAATAAAATGACCAGATCACTCAACAAAAAAAACATTAACGTTATCTCTTTATCTCTCCCCAGAATAAAATGCTACTGTAAAGCCTAGTCAAAGTCGATGCACATATTGTGTTAATATTTACCAGAAATTGCTGTAAATATAGTGAAACTGCTGTCTGTCATGCTTAATCCTATTCAAAGAGATTGACAGCACGGAGTTGTTTGGAACTATTGAGAGCTCCATGAACCACGTGACCACGTGGTGGCGAGATCAAATAGTGTTGCAACTCTCTTTTTCTATGGCTCTGGCCCCGCCCTCGCACCATTAAACACATCATCAGAGAAGAGATGAGATATCGCTATAATAGAGAGATGGGCAAGTGGTATGTATGGAAATGTCTAACTCTGGGGGATATGGTGAATAAGCTAAAGTCCCAAAAAGTCGGCGTGTTCCTTTAAAGAGTTTACTACTATTTTGTTTATCAAGCTGTTAAAGGATTAGTTCACTTTTAAATTAACTTTTGCTGATAATTTACTCACCCCCATGTCATCCAAGATGTCCATGTCTTTCTTTCTGCAGTCGAAAAGAAATTAAGGTTTTGGATGAAAACAGTCCAGGGTTTTCTCCATATAAGGGACTTCAATGGGATCCAAACGGTTCAAGGTCCAAATGACAGTTTCAGTGCAGCTTCAAAGGGCTTTAAACGACACCAGACGATGAATAAGGGTCTTATCTACCGAAACGATCAGTTTCTACAAGAAACCGAGCAGTTATCGCACACATATGCCGTGTGCTTTTACTTCTTCATTTACAGCGACACAAACACTTTCCATTAAATAAAATGATTGACTGATTTAAGCAGTTTATAGCTACAGTGTCTGGTTTCAAGCCTGGGTTCAATACGAGTTAAGAGCAAGTTGTCGATTACCACAAAAATGTACACTACTTTTCAAATGTTTGGGGTCAGTACACTTTTTTAATGATTTTGAAAGAAGTCTCTTCTGCTCCCCATGCAAGGCCGCCTTTATTTGATCAAAAATACAATACAATAATATTGTGAAATATTATTAGAATTTAAAATAACGGTTTTAGAATTATTAATGTCATTTATACTCTAATCTTCAGTGTCACATGATCCTTCAGAAATCATTCTAATACGCTGATTTGCTGCTCAAGAAAAAATTCTTATTATCATCAATGTTGAAAACTGTCTTTTCAGGATTCTTGATTTTAGCTTTTTTTATTATTAAAGTGAAAGATGAGTCTAGAAGATTTTTTTCTTGTAATCAATGTTAAGCCATTAGGGGTGTAACGATACACCGATGCCACGGTTCTGTTCGGTTCTGTTTGCTGTGGGGTCAGGGTTCATGGCAGGGCACCAGCAATAATAACACTAGATTCACTTTTAACTTAAAGGGATAGTTCACCCTGAAATGAAAATAAAGCCATCTTTTACTCACCCTGCTGTTGTTCTAATGCTCTAGTGTCCTTCTATCTTTTTCGGACTTCAAAAGCAGAAATGTAAAAAATAGTCCTGCACGCGCTCCTTCCTATAGTGGCAGTGAATACGACCAGGCTAAAACATTACAAAAATTATACAAAAGTATCATGCAATGATACAGTGAGACGCGCGCCATTTATGGAAAGTGTTCAGGAGGCATACTATTAGGTTTTGCGAGAAATAAACCATATTATTCTGTCAAAATACTGAGCTTGTCTGCACTGACTCAGCAGCAATGTTGTCATGACAACGGTACACGATATTCACTTCAGGAGGTTTTATTATTAGTATTTTTGTATTATCATATACCTTATAAAAAAGACGAGAGTCGCATTTGTTTCTACTGAGCCTGACTTCTCAAAATGGTGTGTGTGTGATGAGTGCGAGCCGTCAGCAGGCGCCAGCGCTCATGCTTACTATAACTCGCATTGTTGTCATGGTACCCAGTTGTCTGGCTATCAAGCTCAATTTAAAGGGTAAGTTCACCCAAAAATGAAAATTCTGTCATTAATTACTTACCCTCATGTCGTTCGACACCCGTAAGACCTCCGTTCATCTTCGGAACACAAATGAAGATATTTTAGTTGAAATCCGATGGCTCAGAAAGGCCTCCATTGACACAATGCACGGTTCACTCTCAAGACCCATAAAAGGTACTAAAGACGTCGTTACAAAGTCCATCTCACTACAGTGGTTCTACAATAACTTCATGAATCGGCGAGAATAGTTTTTGTGCGCAAAAAAACCCCTAAATAACAACTTATATAGTGATGACGATTTCAAAACACGGCATCATGAAGCTTCGAAGCGTTATGAATCAGTGAGTCGAATCATGATTCGGATCGCGTGTCAAACCGCCAAACTGCTGAAATAATGTGACTTTGGCGATCCAAACTGCTGATTCGACTCATTGATTCATAACGCTTCGAAGCTTCATGATGCCGTGTTTTGAAATCGGTCATCACTATATAAGTTGTTATTTAGGGTTTTTTTGCGCACAAAAACTATTCTCGCCGATTCATAAAGTTATTGTAGAACCACTGTAGTGAGATGGACTTTGTAACGACGTCTTTAGTACCTTTTATGGGTCTTGAGAGTGTGCAGTGCATTGTGTCAATGGAGACCTTTCAGAGCCATCAGATTTCAACTAAAATATCTTCATTTGTGTTCCGAAGATGAACGGGTGTCGAACGACATGATGGTAAGTAATTAATGACAGAATTTTCATTTTTGGGTAAACTAACCCTTTAAGATTGAACATAGTGTCAATTTCGTCAGACGAGACGAGACTAAATATGTTCGTCAACAACCTTTTTTTTCATGACGAAGACGAGACGATGACGAGACTGCACCAATGTCCAAAAACGCTGACTAAGACTAAATTAACATACATTATTGTTGACGAAAAAGGACAAGACTAAAATATTTTGCTTAAAATAAAAACTAAGATAAAATCTCTCTTCATTTTCGTCTACAATCGTCTCTACTTTTGCATAATGAGATAGAATATTCAGCTGTTCAAAATATTCCGAAAGAGTTTGCGCTGTTGCTCAGTACAGGTCTCTCTCAGACTCCTCCTGTTGCTGCAAGCCTGTCATCTCGCGGCGGTGCGTGCGGTCACGTGGTTACCAAAGCGCTCAATACTTCTAGAGCTGTGTCAATACATTTGAATGGCTTAAGCCGCCTAAGTTACACAACAGCTTCACAACACAGGTGTTCGCAGCAATTTTTTGTCAAACAGTACAGCATAGTGTGCATTGATTATTACGTCAACCACATTTACAGTATCATTTTATTATGGAGAGTGGTAGAGATGCAACATTGTTAACATTAATGTTAATGTTTTTCTTGTATTTAGCCCTCAGGTATTCCTTACTAATAGCTCAGACTCATACTCATTGGTGGTCAAATGTGACCATACACCTTAACTATTTTTAAAATAAATAGCATATATTTAAGTTCAATAATATTTATTGAATATTTTGAGGAGATCTTTTGGTACTAAATACTATTTGTGCAATAATTATGGTCCATTAATGACTGCTTAAAAAATGTTTCTTCTAATATTTGTATTATTTATATTACAATTAGTGTATTAATTAAGGTTAAAATAGATCATTCAAATGCAAAGAGGCAAATTAGAGTCATTTTGTGGATGGAAAAATATACATTTTCACTTGTAATGCCATTACTGGTGCCTGTATGGCTCTTTAATCAATACACATGTAGTCTAGTTGCTCAAAAAAGTATTGCAGATCATAACTGCTTATATAAATATGTAGAGTAGGCCATATACATAGGAATTCATACTGAATCAAGATCGAAATATTTGTGCCCATCGTCTCATAAGCTAATGCTGATTTTAGGCATCTACGCTGTAAATCAACCAGTTAGCTATGGTGTTGTGGCACAAACATTATGCAGGTTATATATATTTTATCTAACTTATTTTGCCACACAATATATTGAGTTTTCCTTTGACTAAAACTAGACTATAAATGACGAGACTTTTAGTCGACTAAAACTTGACTGAGATACCTTGAGTTGTCTTTTGACTAAAACTAGACTAAAATGATGAGACTTTTAGTCGACTAAAACTTAACTAACAAAAAATGATGTGTGAATGACTAAATATGACTAAAACTAACAAGGACATTTGGCACAGGACTAAGACTAAATAAAAAATAAGCGACAAAATTAACACTAATTGAACATTGGTCTGGGGAGTCTGCTCTGTATTTTCTACTGCACAAGAGGCGTGATAAACGAGCAACGACCCATCGCATCTCTATCCGTCATCGTGTTAAACCCGCCAATAGCGTGCCAGGTGGATAAGCCAGTCAGATTGGTTCCCGCAAAAGTATAACAGAAGCAGTAGAATTTAATGTACAGGTTTCCAGACTGAGTTGCAGGCAGAAATCAAATCGCCAGCAGATCAGGCTGGGTTTACCCAGTCTAGGTACCCAGGATAAGCACACACATGCACACACACACACAAGCACACACACCATTTTGAGAAATCAGGCTCAATAGAAACAAACGCGACTCTCGTCTTTTTTTATAAGGTATATGATAAGAAATAATACAAATAATAAAACCTCCTGAAGTGAATATTGTGTACCGTTGTCATGACAACATTGCGTGAGGGGCTGCTGAGTCAGTGCTGACAGCTAGCACGCACTCTCACAGGAGCGCACTCAGAGTAACAAGCGAGCTCAGTATTTTGACAGAATAATACGGTTTATTTCTCGCAAAGCCTTATAGTGTGCCTCCTGAACACATTCCATATAAGGCGCGCGTCTCACTGTATCATTGCGTGATACTTTTGTATAATTCTTGTAATGTTTTAGCCTGGTCACTATCCACTGCCATTATAGGAAGGAGCGCGTGCAGGACTATTTTTAAAATTTCTACTTTTGAGGTCAGAAAAAGATAGAAGGACATAGAGCATTAGAACAGCAGGGTGAGTAAAAGATGGCTTTTTTTTCATCTCAGGGTGAACTATCCCTTTAATAATAACAACAACAATTTAACTTATTAACTTTATCTTTATTAACGTTATACATTGGCTTCACGTTTTCTTTAGAGCAGTTAGCAAACCTGAGTAAACTAAAAGGAAATAAATGCCTCCACTGTAGACTAGCCTAGACTAGTTTTAAAAAACACAAAAAACAAGCTCATTTATTCCACAAAAATGAATGACCACACACAAATAATGTCCCACTTTAGCCTACTTAAACAAACAAATTCTATGAATATGACTAATACTGATCAATAAATATAGGCCTATAAGTTAAAGCTATTAAATAGTAGTTTTTGTAACACAATAAAGCAGCCACCACACTAATTTAAAAATATACAAAATAACAAAAGTGAAAATAAAGTGGCATTTTGGGGTTATGGAAACAACAGTTACCATGGCGAATCCACAATACGAACATGAACTGCATGAAAACTGCTCCTGATGAACAGAATGAACATCATAACTGCATGCGAATCCTTCCCAGCTTACACACGGCGTACCAGTTACGTGATTTATTGCTACTTTACTTTTATTTCATGATTACGTTGCATGATTGTAGTTTCTCTTGAGCTTTATATATGACGTGATATACAGTGCGCTACGAGCACAGTATAATGGCTGACAGGACATGAAAGTTCGGTTTTCTAAGGTGAGAGAGACTTTGGCATTTTCGTAGCTTGTTACGAAAATAAACTGACATATAGCCTATATAGCACTGCTGTAGAGAACACCCTCTCACTGGGACTCCAAGGTAGCATTCATCCAACCTGGCTAAATGGGGAAAGTGGCTCTCTCTGTCCTTCCACCATGCAACTTGAGCGATCACCCAAGTCACGTGACATGCACTTAGTGCATATTTAGTCAATAATATTGTATTAATATTTAGTAAAAATACAGCTCTTATTAGTTGTTAAAAGTGTACTAATTACTATTTAATCAAATATCAAGGAAGAAAAAAAGGAGAAGTAAGAGCTGGGCCGGGGCAGGGCACGTTCGGTTCGACATGAGAGTATCGCGGTTCGAACCGTGTGTGGTGTATCGCGGTTTTTCGGTTCGGTTTGAACATGGTTACACCCCTATAAGCCATAGATGTCGTCCATCAAGCTTGTAACTTGTAATGAACCCAGAATATTCCTTTAATTATCATTTGAATGTAAATGTGGTCTCCCTCTTCATGCAAATTAGATTTCATGAATATCAAGTTTGCAATAATTCTCAAATGGAACACTTACAATAACCATTGTATAATTTACAGACATTATTAAAGCAAATGCTCTGGGTAGCAGAAACGCTTTATTCTCTGTATAGCGAGGCAGTTGTAAGTGTGAAAGCACAACGTGAGCCTGATGGTGCAGTTACGCTGCGTTTGCTTACACTGCTTATGCATGCGGTATGAAACAGGCCTGCGGCACGGACAAAAGAGGAGCGGCTTTTCCCCTCATTTTATCTTTGGGCTTCTGCATCTCTTTTTAGGCTGATACACTAGAAAGTGACATAAAATTAAAACACATTTAAATAAAAAAAACTAGCCGGAAGAGGTGGACTCTCAAGGATTCTTCCTCATCATAAAAAAGTAATGGTTGATAGAAAGAGCCAAGACTGGCACAGGAAGTCTGAAAGCTGAAAATAAAGAGCGTCACTGGTTTATTTTACGGGTCTTATCTGGGCCATATAGCTGCATGAGAAGTGTGTGTGCGTTTTGGGAGTTGAAGAGAAGGTGAAGGGCCTCAAAGGAAGAAAATTTGTGAAAGTGACATTCTAGAGGATGATGGGAAGAAAGACCAAAACACAAAGAGAAAGACATGGGCATATGTTGGGGTTGTGTAAGAATTTATGTTTTTGAAATGCTCATTACGGCTGCATTTATTTGATCAAAAAATACAGTAAAAACAGTAATACTGTGAAATGTTATTACAATTTAAAATAACTGTTTACTAATTTCAAATGTAATTTATTCCTGTGATCAAAGCTGAATTTTTAGCATCATTACTCCAGTTTTCAGTGTCACATGACCCTTCACAAATCATTCTGATATATTTCTTATAATTATCAGTACTGTTGGTGGAAACAGTGATGCATTTTTTTCAGATTTTTTTGATGAATGGAAAGTTCAAATGAACAGCATTTATTTGGAAAGATGAATGTGTATTTAAATTGGGTCATTTATGTAGTAGAAATGTGAAATTATTTTAGAAGTTGGTACCTTCTAGACTGAGAAAAGCCAGAAAATGTATTTTTGTCTCATGTGGATGAAAGACAACAACTCCCAGAATGCACTTGCGTCGCTGCCCTATGAGGCCACTCCCAAGCCACGCCTACCGGTTAAATCACTTGCCCACCGTGGCACCGTCCCCACCGTCGTTTTCATTTTTATAGTAATAAAATCATTTAGTTCAGATAGAGAACAAACACTACAATTTTAAAACTGAACGTGTCTTTTCAATAAAGTGTAAGCTGAACGAGAGTCGCAGCACAAACACAGCTCATTCATCAGAGAGTGAGGAGCTGATAGACAAGATGATCGCGGAAGATTTGGTTTCAAAGCGAAATGCGCCTATTTAAGTGAGTTTGTCATTGTACCGTTTTGTTGTCGTGTTTTCGTGAACCCACAATTCAAGCAACCCGCCCCCGAATTGGACCTAATTTTAAACCGAAACTAAAATGACCACGGCTGACCGGTATTCATTCACGGCCTCACAGTCATTCACGGTGCGTGTCCAGTTTGGCACGTTATCAGTTCATGCCTATGGAAGCTTAAAGGGTTAGTTCACCCAAAATTGAAAATTCTGTCATTAATTACTCACCCTCATGTCGTTCGACACCCGTAAGACCTCCGTTCATCTTCGGAACACAAATGAAGATATTTTTGTTGAAAGCTGATGCTGAGAAAGGCTTCAGACAGGCCTCCATTGGCATTCAGTACATTCACACTCCCAAGACCCATAAAAGGCACTTAAAACGTTGTTACAAAGTCCATCTCACCACAGTGACTCTACAATAATTTTACGATGCAACGACAATAGTTTTTTGTGCGCACAAAAACTATTGTCGTCGCATCGTAAAATTATTGTTTCATAGGAATTCATTGAGAGCACTCGCTTTGCTCCGCACCGCTCCGTTATGAATGTCCGTGTGGCCATCTGTGTCTTACATTCTGTGAGTGAGATCCCACCCCTGTGGGCGGGTTGAAAAAATGCGGAACTAGCTCCTTCTACTGGCTGTAGTCTCTAGCTTCTGGCCAAAAAAGCTTCATTGGAGGGTTTTTTCCAAACATAAAATACATAAATCTCTCGTCTCAGGGGGACATGAGCAGGGGAAGCACGATCATTTGAATATACTACCGGGTTTCTCCTATACAAATCTTAATGCTAATTGCCGAAGTAACCCTTTAAGCTGGGGTCACACTAAAAGATTTTTAAAATGTGAGAGTCCACAAACATGACAATAAGAAATCATAGATTTAAGTAAACAAACATTGCGGACGACCGACACGAAGAAATGGTGCTTGTAGTATATGGATGCTTTATACAGAAAAATGGGGGGAATGTTTAGATGAAGTCATGGTGACGGTGTGAACATGGCCTTTACATGTTACAGCGTGAGCTGGAGGTGAGTCTTCCATCAGCTCGCTTCTGATTGGGTATCGTTTGTTTTCACGTAATAATCTCCAGAGCGTGCACGCGTTTGTCCTCGGGGTTCCCCCGACCCAACAGGATTTCTGATCGTAAAATATTCGAAATATGTTGAATATTTACGATTCGAGATCGGGGCGCCTCCGACGTTCTTCCGAGCAGATTCAGGCCATGTCCACACGAAGCCAGAACTTTCCCTATCCGATCTTTCTTTTTTTTCTCGTTTCAAGAAATATCTGCGTACACACGAGAGCATGAAAACGGCTCAAAACGATGTAGTATACATGCCAGGCCAGTATGTGGCACTGTAATTCTGCCACAGAAATACACTAAAAACGGAGAAGAAGAGTTGTGGCTAGAAGGGGTACGGCAACAGTCGGAGGTGAGGTAAAATCTCACAATAAAATAACAATAAATAAATTTGCTACTTACCAGATGTGTTTTATTAACGCATACACCTACCCCAACCCTAAACATACCCTTACAATAATGCAAATACAGTAATTAAACATCACAGTATTGATGTGCGCATGCCCAGTGCCCGTAGTTGTATTCCTTCAAGTCTTCCCCGCGCAGGACGTGGTGTGATGACATCACCGTTTCACAAAATATACGGATTGGCTGTATACACGAAACTGCAAGGGTGTCGTTTTCAGATTTATTCACTTTAGGACCCGGTTTCAAAAAATAGCGGTTTCAGTCTCCCAAAACGCCGGATCCGTGTGGACGAAACGCCAATACGAAAAAAAATGTATACGTATACACTGATACGTGTCTCCGTGTGGACGGGCCCTCAGTCACTCTTAACACACCTCACACCACAGGGAAACCTGATAAGATAATCTGCAGAACCATCAAGACAATCGGGACTTGTCAAAAGAGAGAAATCAGCCCAAAATTCGCCCCGATTATCTTATGGTGTGTACCCAGCATCAAGATGTTAAAACAGTAGCTAAGCTTTGGAATATAAGCAAATAAAACATACCCTATGACAACAATGACGAAATCCAGCATGTTCCATCCGTTTCGGACATACGCGTTCTGATGCATCACCAAGCCGTACGCTATGATCTTTAGGAAGGTTTCGATCGTGAAAATGATAAGGAAGGCATATTCGACTGTTTCCTGCGGGAGACAAAAGAGGGAAAAATAAATTAATTGAGAAGATAAACAGCTGCGTACATTAAACTCAAAGAAACATTACAGCTCACTGCCAAGATCACTCTACCCTCAATCAAACACACACACACATGAACATTTTTGGATTTGTTTGATCACACACTCTTTGTCAGTCTAGTCTAGGTCTGAAAACACTCAATATGAGACAGAAAACAAGGGAATTCAATGGAAATGTAACATTTGAGGCATCATATAACAGCGTATAAGAGGTTACTCTGCAATTTAATAAAAACAATTTAAACAATGAAGTGTTTTTGACAGAATGAGGATGGAAAAATATAATGTTTACAAATATTTGAACTTTTACAATGCAAAAAAATTCATAAGCTAACCCCCAGAAACAGCAAAGATCTGAAAAAGCATTTCATGGCCTCTTTAAGTCAGTGTTTGGAGAAACTGTGCTAGCATAAACAGATCCATGGCATCTAAAATTGTCCTTAAATAAGTGTTATGAGGGAAAAAAGTGATTTGCCTTTTAGTTACTCCTCAACACCTCAACACTAGAGCTGCGTTACTAAAACTGAAAGGGAATTGTTTGTAAAGCATTGCAGCACGCCGCTCAGTCGTGGCAGTGGCTAGTGGGTTGTTTTCTATGCATTGATGGTGTTAGACACAGCCATTTAACTTGTCAAATACCATCTCTTTATACAAACACACAGAGACTCAAGCTTTCTCCTTTATGTGTGTGTGACAGCTGTGCAAAGGTTGCACCATGAAAGAGGTTAGTTGGTGTGCGTCCGTGCGTGTGCGTTTAAGTGTAAGGACATTTGGGGAAGCTTTTATACGCTGTGGGCCTCGTTTTGCCAACATTTTACAGACGACTGAATGAAGCACTTAGCCCCGTGTAACAGAAAAAGAGCCTTATGTTACTGCGGGAGAAGAGTAACCCGGGCTCACTGATCCTGCTACTACACAGACAGAGAGAGTTATATGAGTGACAGCGGCGGACAGAAGTCACTGCACTGAATATGAGATATTTACAGGATGTCAAAGAGGCAATCTGAAAGATGACACAGAAAAACATGAAATAAACAAATGCACTTGCCAAAAATCGAATGCATTAAAATAATAATAATATATATTTTTTTTATAAAATAAAATATTAACTAATATTAAAGGTACACTATGTAACTTTTCCGTCCACTAGAGGTCGCCTGTTCAAAACAAAGGTGTAGTTTGATGACGCCACGTTTGAGCACAGCATCTTGGGACATGTGGTCTTCACCTCACAGCCGGTGGAAAAGAATCGGGATAGGACTCATGGGACTCATGAAATCATGTTCATGGATGCGATCATTGATGTTACTGTAGTATGAAGCAGAGCAGGACCGAGTGTTGTGGAGCTGAGCAAGGCCGCTGGAGCGTTTGTTAATGAGATGAACACAACACACGCCTCGCGAGCAGCGGGACTTTTATTATGCCACAGTCGCCAGCGCCATTTCCGCTTTTCCGGTCATGAGTATGAGGTAACGCAGCTCTGTTTATCATATTAGACACATCTTTGAAAATGAAGTTATGACATTACTCTGTGCGTTCGCTCGGCGGCTGCTATGACACTTGTTCACACTGCAGTGAGAGTAAAGCGTTTCTGCAAAAATAAAACCGGAAACCGAGGGTAACGCAGATATGACGCAAACGACAGGCGACTCCCTCACACGTCCCGGTTCCTTGGTTAAAATAGCAATTTTCTCAAGATTTATAAATAGTTGGAAACATTTGGGATATTGTAAGTACTCAACTGAACAAAATATATAACACTGGCCTAGTGGTTTTTGCATATTTTACTGGAAAAATGTTACATAGTGCACCTTTAATTAATACATCAGTAACTACAACAATACCGGACCTTAGAAAATGTGTAGTGTAGAAATGTGTGTAATGTGTAGAAAAATCTTTTAGTCTATTAGGGCCCTTTTTTCCCCAAATTCCGTTTTAATATTTCTGGATTCAGTCTTTTTTCCGTTTGACATTTTTTGGACTCCATTTTAACAGTTAAATATTTTTTTTGTAATAAAAAGCATGTCTTATTTGAAAACATAAAATTTTATTTAGGGCCCTATGAAATGGTAAATGCATTTATAAAGCACTTTCAACAGACCCATGGCCATCCAAAGCGCTTTACATATGGCCTCACTTTCACCCATTCATACACCGACGGTGGTGTCAGCCATGCAAGGCTCCATCCAGCTCGTCGGGAGCAGCTTTGGTTAGGTGTCTTGCTCATGGACACCTCGACACTTGGTCAGGTGGAACCGGGAATTGAACAACCAACCTTCCGGTTTGTAGACGACCTACATGAACCAGTAGATTTTTATGACTGGATTACCTCAGGCAAGCCTTTGAGAAGTAGCCTAGAAATCTTGACACAGCAAATCGAATTTGCAGCCAGGGCGTCTAGCAACTCTCCGTTGGCTTGCGAGCTGGAAAAACCAAACTCTGGTCAAGCCAATCACATTGTGTATAGAGTCGGTGGGCGGGCTTAACATAATGACGGCAGAGTTGCCGCGGTCCGCAAAGCAGCTGGCGAACAGTGGTCTTTCTAATCGGCTTTGGCCGCGACTCTGGAAGACTTGGAGTTAAGCTTTTCTTTGAGAAAAGAACAAAGAACGGCTCTGAAGTCATTCTTAAGAAAGGAAGATGTGTTCGGAGTTTTGCCGACCGGATACAGTGAAAGTTTAATCTCTCAACTAGCTCCGCTTCACCTTCTTCGTTGCTCTGGTTGGTTGTAGCGCTATCCTATTGCTTGCAGAGGGAATTTGAAAGAAAACCGTTTATCCCGCCCCTCGGATTGAGCCCTGCCAATGGAGAGTTCCCAGACCCAACATCTTGATGTGGGTCTGGCTTGTCAGGCTATTTGAGAAGAGCATTTCTCTAAATATTTATTTTATAAGTTTTAAATGCATTATACTAATAAAGATTTAAAGGGTAACTTCAGTGATTTAGCATTAAGCTCTGTATTTAAACTGGGTCATTTATGCAGTAGAAATGTGAAATTATTTTTGAATTTGGTGCCTTCTAGACTGAGAAAAGAAAGAAAATTTATTTTTGTCTCATGTGGATGAAAGACAACAACTCCCAGAATGCACTTGCTTCGCTGCTCAACGAGGCCACTCCATACACCGTCGTTTTGATCTTCATAGTAATACAATCATTTCGTTCAGTTAGAGAATAAACACTACAATTAAAAACTGAACGTGTCTTTTCAATAAAGTGTGAGTGAGCCGAACGAAAGTCACGGGACAGACGCAGCAGTGTCAGATTTCATTCATCATGAAGAGCTGAGCAGAGCTGAGGTAACGTTAAGCGCCAGTCTGGCATGTTATCAGATCGCATATGGAAGCTAAACTATCCCAGGAATTCATTGAAAAGTTGAAACACTCACTTTACTCTGCACCGCGCTCCGTTATGATTGTCCGTGCGGCCATCTGTGTCTTACATTCTGTGAGTGAGATCCCTCCCCTATGGGCGGGTTGATAACATGCGGAACAGCTCCATCTAGTGGCTGTAGTCTTTAGCCTCTGGCCAAAAAATCCTCAGATGACGCAAAATGACGATATTTGCGTCATCTGAGGAATTTTTCAAGAAATAAAATGCATAATTCTCTCATCTCAGGGGGATATGAGTGGGGAAAGTACCATAATTCAAATTATTTCTACTGATACAATGCCTAATGCTAAAGGGATAGTTCACCCAAAAAACGAAAATTTTATGTTTTTCTGCTTACCCCAAGGGCATCCAAGATGTAGGTGTCTTTGTTTCTTCAGTAGAACACAAAGGAAGATTTTTAACTCCAACCGTTGCCATCTGTCAGCCGTATAATGCATGTGAATGGGGTCTAATTCTATTAGAGTAAAAAAAACATGCACAGACAACTTCAAATGAAACCCTGCGGCTCGTGACGACACATTGATGTCTTAAGACACGAAACGATCGGTTTCTGCGAGAAACCCAACAGTATTTATGTTATTATTTCACCTCATATCAGACGAATGTCATCAGCTCTCCAGACCGCCATCACCTTCTGTGAGTAAGGTCAAAATACCGGCCGGGTCATAGATATATATACATATACGTAGATTCTTCATTAGAGCGATCCGCGCAGGCACTAATGCGGTATCTATGTGTATATCTATGACAGCGCCAGTTTTTTGACCTTACTCACAGGAAGTGATGGCAGTCTAGAGAGCTGATGACATTCGTCTGATATGAGGTGAAAATAGTAGCATAAATACCGTTGGGTTTGTCGCAGAAACCGATCGTTTCGTGTCTTAAGACATCAATGTGTCGTCACGAGCCGCAGGGTTTAATTTGAAGTTGTCTGTGCATGTTTTTTTTACTCTAATAGAATTAGACCCCATTCACATGCATTATACGACTGGCAAACAGCAACGGTTGGGGTTTAAAATCTTAATTTGTGTTCTACTGAAGAAACAAAGACACCTACATCTTGGATGCCCTGGGGGTAAGCAGAAAAACATCAAATTTTCGTTTTTGGGTGAACTATCCCTTAAATCACTGAAGTGACCCTTTAAGGGGAAATGCTTTTGGGTGTTTCATTGAAAATTTTTACAATGGTCCTAAAAAAAAATGCTTCTGATTTTAGGGTGACTATAGCCAGGAAATCTTTTCATGAGATTCACAGAAAGAGCCAGCAAATCCTGTTTTAAATATGGCTGCTTTAAATGATGGGCTTTCCTAACATAGCAGCCTTTAACTTGTCATATCATGCAAATAAACAGCACACATTTACATATCAAATGGGAGCTAGAGAGCTTCATTAAGCGATGTGCGGTTGATGACAAAGTAATACAGTATTCCCAATCCATTACCCCTCTACTTTTATTCATCCATCAGCAGAGTGTGTGAGAACAGAGAGAAAGAGAGAGAGGAAACAGAGGCCTGTGGGGCAATCCATAAATATCTCTGACTCATATCTGCTTATTTATGCTCTAAAGACTGTACATACTCTCTCACACACACACACACACACACACACACACACACACACACACACACACACACACACACACACACACACACACACAAACCATTAGCTAGTTTACTAAAACAAAAACATTTCACAAACATTATGCCCTACTGTTCCACACATGCAAATTTCACCTTCAACATCTAACGCTCAACATCCCTTTTATGTTAATTAAGTCTGTTTTAATTGTTTTGGTTAGTGTTGTGATACATATTTGTCTGGACATGTAATAAGAGCTAAATAAAATATCAACTCTATCTTCAGCCATACATTGATTTGGCTCAATCCTTTAAATCAAATGCAGTAATTATGAATTCAAAGGATGAGTTGTATTTTTTTATTCATGTGTCCAGCACACTTAAAGGAATAGTTAAACTCGCACTCATTATTGCAAACTCGCATGAGTTTTGTTCATCCGTGGAACACAAAAGAGGATATTTTAAAGAATGTTCATGCTGCTCCTTTCCATAGAATGAAATGAGATTACATGGGGATGTCAAGCTCCAAGAAAGACACAAACACACCATAAAAGTGCTCCATGTGACTTGTAATCTATATTGCATGGAAAAGAGCAGCATAAACATTCAAATATATATCTTATTTTGTGTTCCGCAGAAGAGAGAATAAAGTTAAACATTTTATGGGATCTATATTCCTTTACACTCAAAGCCACTGCAAGTTACATTGACTAATCTGAGATCAGCCCACAGCCATAAAGCAAAACGACTTATATATTACTAATATATTACAATATATTTACATATATTACAGTAAAATCAAAACTGAAGCAGTGTTTTAGGAAACTTTCCGGATGAATCATTCAAATCCAAAAATTATTGATGGAATTATTAATAATAATCTGATTCACAGAAAAGTGTGAGGAGAGAAATACTGCCATAAACAAATTCTAAATGCTGATCCGAGGAAATGGCTAATTTGATTCCCATTTGGTTCTACTTAATGTGTTGATTTATTCTATAATTGGTAAACACAGCATGTCATTTATCATATTCATGTGAAAATGAAGCATGTAAACACACACACACACACACACACACACACACAAGCAGGCACATTTGTGCATGTGGCGAATAGCTGGCGTGACATGAGTCAGTGTGACATCATGTCGTTTATCATCCCGGAAAACATCACAATGTCCTCTGTTCAAAGTAACAGAATATATACGGCACATACCAGCACATGAACTACTTCCATCTAGCAACAAAATATCAATAAATTGACTGTCATCCATTTAAAAAACATGTAATGCAGCTTACAAAATTAAATGTTTATATTGTATGAGTGCTACTTGTCCATGAAACACCATGATGTTAGGATGTTGCCAGGGCAAATATATCAATACGCATAAAATATATAAAAAACGCATACAAATTATTAACACATTTAACAATACCCCGCACCGGACCTACATTCATCAGGGCAAAAACTCACAGCATGATGGACCCTATAGAATGCAGTTAGAATGCCCCTAAAACTCAAGATATCAGGGCAAAAATGCCCCTGTATGAGTTTGTCGTCGCATGTTTATATCATGATAGGCCTATAGTTAATGTTGTTTGATGTTTTTGTCTTGAACAGCATGAGTGCAAAATGTAATATTGATTTTATACAACAGTTCAATAAAAAAGAAGTTAATATTGTGATATTATTTTAGACACAGCATTGTCTGCTTTTGCTCAATTCTGCCAATGACAATATTACATATAAAGCCAGAGCAGAACTGTTGTGCATCTCTGAGTAACACACAGCAGTGTTTGATTTGTGAACGAATCCGCGTTTTGAGCGAATCAATAGGGTGAACTGGTGATTCAATGACCCATTCATAAAGAGAGCCAATTACTTTATTCCTGAATGAATCAGCCATTTGAACAAATCAAATGAATGAATAAATAAATGAATGACTCAAGAAAGATTACATTTTTCCATATTAATAAAAAAACCATAAAGCTATAGTTCACCAAAAAATGAAAATTCTTTCATCATTTACTCACCCTCATGGCCATTGAAGCCTAAAAGTTTATTTGTAATAAATTCTATGTAGATTTTTTATTTGATTTTTTCTAAAGCTACTTTGTCTATTTGATGCTATTCTCATTTAACGCAACAATGACTATCTTTTGGAGGTAATTTCTCATATATTACAAACATTTTATATATATATTACATTTATACAATTTAAATATAATTCATCACTCTAACAACTTAGCCCAAGTTTTAATGTATAAAAAGGTAGTAGAAGCATTGTGGCATGACTAAAGCTTAGTATTTTTGAGTGACAGGAAAAATGCATTAAAGGAACACGCCACAATTTTTGAAAATAGGCTCATTTTCCAACTCATCTAGAGTTGGACATTTGAGTTTTACCTTTTTCGAATTCATGCAGCCGATCTCCGGGTCTGGCGTGGCAAAGCTTTAGCATAGCTTAGCATAGATCATTGAATCTGATTAGACCGTTAGCATCTCGCTCAAAAAGGACCAAAGAGTTTTGATATTTTTCCTATTTAAACCTTTGACTTTTCTGTAGTTACATTGTGTACTAAGACTGACGGAAAATTAGAAGTCGCAATTTTCTAGGCCTGCGTAATAATCAAGGAACTTTGTGCCGTACCATGGGTGCCCCAGATTCAATGACATTATGCAGTGCCTGAATATAGGCTAACTTTGGTCAACATAACCAACGTGACAACCTGCTTGCACAGGGAGCGTGTTGGGGACTATTTTCAGGTGCTGCGTAATATTGCACTTCCATCTTTCTTTCTCTCTCTCTCTTGAAAAATCAGTCAGTGTACACCAGGAAAGCTGGAGGGAGCACAGACCACTTCATAGAGTTTCCCCTCTACCTGTGTGTGTGTGCACGTGTGTGTTTGTGTGGGCTTGTGGAACAAGAGTGACAAACAACCGTGTCCCGGCACAGGAAGTGCTTTCCTTCAGAAAAAAAGCCAGCCAGCCAAAGAAACACAAATAGAAAAGATCCTGATCACAGATGCGTTATAGAAATATGACGGTATTTCAAATGACCTTGCAGTGATAAACTTTGAATGCAGAATGACAGCCAGCTGAATGCAGCATCTATTCCACCTCCACTCTCTTATAGCCATACAATCCTGAACCTCCTTCTATCGCTCAGTAACCCAGCAACCAACCGCATCCTTTCACACTACGCAGAGCTGTTCAGAATCAGGTGGTCTTCGGCGCGCTGTTCCACCCCTGACCACTGAGGGGCAGTGTGTGGGGGCGGCAGCGGGAGAACACGGGCAGATGCAATAAATGTCTGAATACTAATGAGACCAAAGATCCCCCTCAAAACATCATCATACTGCAATTCAACTGCATTCAAGACTCTCAGATTCCATTCAGATTTAATTTATCACATCATGACCTCTGGAGCAAAGCAATTTCAACTGAAAATGTGGTACCTAATTGAACGGACGGGAACTATAGCAGAAACATTTGAGCTAAAGGGACAGTTCACTCACAGATTCTGTCATTATGGGGCTTTCACACCGGAGGATCCTTTTCAAAGTTCCTAGAACTAATGGTGGAAGTACCCGCTTTTTAGCTTGTTCGCACCGCAGGAACTGGGAATAATTGTAGCTCTAGGAACGCCTTTTGCTCCTATTTCAGAATAGGGTCTAACCCAGCACAATAGGAACTACAAGTTACGTAAATGTATGGTGATTGGCCGAATGCACACGAAACACCAGCACCTATCATTTTTTAAAAAGCTGTGTACACACACAGACTATAGCCTATATATTTACTCCACTAACTAACTCTACAAACATTGAAAAACCATAATAGATGGACCTCTCAACCTTTACGCTAAGGAGAAAATCCAATTTTGAGGGAACCATGATTACGTATTTCTGCTCAGCTAGCGACATCGGGCATCAACCACACGGGACTTATTGCTTTTATAAAACGGTTACCACACAATACAAATATTAAAGCCAAAATATATGCATCAATGCAACTTTCATGAAGTAAAATCCCTAAAATCCTTCCATCCGCCGAAGAAAATAGTCCCTGACCGTGAACAGCAACCACTGATCTATATAAATGTTCTCTATATAGATCAGTGACAGCAACATACACTCACCTAAAGGATTATTAGGAACACATACTAATACTGTGTTTGACCCCCTTTCGCCTTCAGAACTGCCTTAATTCTATGTGGCATTGATTCAACAAGGTGCTGAAAGCATTCTTTACAAATGTTGGCCCATATTGATAGGATAGCATCTTGCAGTTGATGGAGATTTGTGGGATGCACATCCAGGGCACGAAGCTCCCGTTCCACCACATCCCAAAGATGCTCTATTGGGTTGAGATCTGGTGACTGTGGGGGCCATTTTAGTAAAGTGAACTCATTGTCATGTTCAAGAAACCAATTTGAAACGATTCGAGCTTTGTGACATGGTGCATTATCCTGCTGGAAGTAGCCATCAGAGGGTGGGGACATGGTGGTCATAAAGGGATGAACATGGTCAGAAACAATGCTCAGGTAGGCCGTGGGATTTAAACGATGCCCAATTGGCACTAAGGGGCCTAAAGTGTGCCAAGAAAACATCCCCCACACCATTACACCACCACCACCAGCCTGCACAGTGGTAACAAGGCATGATGGATCCATGTTCTCATTCTGTTTACGCCAAATTCTGACTCTACCATCTGAATGTCTCAAATGAAATCGAGACTCATCAGACCAGGCAACATTTTTCCAGTCTTCAACTGTCCAATTTTGGTGAGCTTGTGCAAATTGTAGCCTCTTTTTCCTATTTGTAGTGGAGATGAGTGGTACCCGGTGGGGTCTTCTGCTGTTGTAGCCCATCTGCCAGCCCAGGTTGTGTGTGTTGTGGCTTCACAAATGCTTTGCTGCATACCTCGGTTGTAACGAGTGGTTATTTCAGTCAAAGTTGCTCTTCTATCAGCTTGAATCAGTCGGCCCATTCTCCTCTGACCTCTAGCATCAACAAGGCATTTTCGCCCACAGGACTGCCGCATACTGGATGTTTTTCCCTTTTCACACCATTCTTTGTAAACCCTAGAAATGGCTGTGCGTGAAAATCCCAGTAACTGAGCAGATTGTGAAATACTCAGACCGACCCGTCTGGCACCAACAACCATGCCACGCTCAAAATTGCTTAAATCACCTTTCTTTCCCATTCTGACATTCAGTTTGGAGTTCAGGAGATTGTCTTGACCAGGACCACACCCCTAAATGCATTGAAGCAACTGCCATGTGATTGGTTGATTAGATAATTGCATTAATGAGAAATTGAACAGGTGTTCCTTATAATCCTTTAGGTGAGTGTAAGTCACATTATTACGCCATAGGGCTGGGACGGTATGGATTTTTTCTTACCGCGGTTGAAAAGCAAGAAATTCCCGCGGTTCAGCGGTAAACCGCTTTAAAGGGCTCCCGATCGAGTTTCGCGCACAGCCGCACACGCACACACCAGCGCAGGCAATTGAACATATAATAAGGAACATGTTTATTTTACATGTATTTTTTTCACGTTTAGAACAGGAACAATTAGAACAAAAATGGAATGATATCTGCAAAAAAAGTGCTGGCAAAACGAAATCTATATGGTTTACATCCCAGCCTTCATATTTTTTGCTGAGAGAGCAGATCAGATCCCGACTAAGAGATCTGAAGATGGAACAGCATAAACAAAGACAAACAAACACATTTTTATTTGTTGATCAGTAATATATATTTATTTGTTCATGTTTATTTATTTCCCATATTTTTACTTTCAGATTACAGTTGCCGTCATCAAACAATCACTTAAACTATAACGACTTTCGCGCACACCCGCCCATATAATATAATATATTATTTATATAGTATTTATATTTTTAAATTACATATTTTTACAAATTCAGGCTATTAATTTACATTTACAATTTACATCTCGTGTGCGCTTTTGTCTCAGTGTTTAATGAAGACTATTTAACGAAGGCTCAAGGCTATTTAATTTAACAAGCTAGTCACTCGCTGCTCACACTACCGTGATTGTATATTATGCTACGTTTATAATTTTTATATATTTTTTTTATATTTTATAACATTTACATATTTATATTATTTTACATATTTCGTGTGGTGTGCGCTTTTGTCTCAGTGGTTCAAGGCTATTTAACGAATACTTTTTAATTTAACAAGGCTATTTAGGCTAATGATTGTATATATTATATTATTTATGTTATTTATATTACATAAATAATTTTTACATACTATATTATTATATTATATTAGACCTATTTTTACATATTTATATTAATTTATATATAGGCTATATGCCTATCTCGTGTGCGCTTTTGTCTCAGTGGTGCTATTTAACGAAGGCTATTTAATTTTACAAAGTGTCGCTGCTCACACCGTGATTGGATATTACTTATTATTTATATTTATATTACATATTTTTACATATTCATATTAATTTATATATCTCGTGTGCGCTTTTGTCTCAGTGGTTCAAATATTTAACGAAGGCTATTTAATTTAACCAAGTGTCGCACACTACTGTGCTTGTAAGCCTGCCAGACGGATATCTTTTTCGATAGCCTTTTAATGAAATTGGAATTTCAGAATCACATTATTTATTGATTATATTGAATGAAATTTCGCAGGCCCAGCTTATTTGTAGTCAATCTTTCCCAAACAGAGTTGGAAGAGAGTAAAAACTTACCAGTACTAAGGAGTGCTGAGGCAGGTCCAGCTCAGTTTGTTCTTTCTGAAGCCGTGTTTTTTTTCACAAACCCATGGCGTGCGGGCGGTGCGTTCTTTTTCTGCTTTCATGACTTCTATCTCCCTACCCGCTATTGTCGGCTGCGCAACCATGTGAGAGAAGTGTTAAGCACGTGCAATTAAAAACCTGCTTATGCGCCTGTATTTTATGCTTTAGTAAAATTTAATTCAAATTATAGGCTACAAGACATTACACGGATACAAATGGAATGTTATAATGGAAAATTGCGCTCCCCAACTCGCGAAAGGTCGGATTTGCTCCATCTTTTGTTATGTTTTGTTTAGAAAACCTTGAATCCATATAAGACACGCATGTCATTAGACACAATCCATGTCATTAGAATCAATGAATCCATGGAATTAGACACAACGTGCACACATGGGCAGGCCAATGTTTTTTTTTTTTTTTTGCGGTGATGGCGGTGACGATCTCAGACCCGCGGTAGGCGTCACGTGACCGCGGTATTGCGGTAATGCGGTAACCGTCCCAGCCCTATTACGCCATTTGAAGGCAATGAGAGAGTCACTCAGTAGCGAAGACTTTTATATTGAAAGGACTAAAACACGGGAACAAGACGCAAATGACAAATGAGTGCTGTTACAGTCAGACATGGGAAAAACCCCTTTGCTATTAGAAGGACATTCAACAGATTTTTTATTATGAACAAAGGACTGCCCTTAAGGAATATGCTAAATCTGAATGCAGGTAATACACTCACTCACTCAATCTCTCTCTCACAATAATACAATCTTCAATGAGAACAAACATCTGTTTACCTTGCTAAGAGTGGTTGCTAAGGGTTTTTGTGCCATGATACACAGAACCGTTGGGTGAAGCGGTCATAGTCCTGTTTTATCGAACACATTCTAGTAAACTACTAGTGCATCTAGCGATGTCTTTGTAATAAAAAGTTGCTAGTTAGTCATTTGTAGATGCTTCTCTAAGGCAAGTTATGATACATTTAACACATGGAACAATTCTTCCGGCCAACATGTGACAGAAATCCTTATAATTATCCAGAACTTTTTTTTCTAGTTTACTAGTTAAGTTATTAACAACCAACTTTATAAATAAAGCCTGTTTGCAGTTGCAGGAACTACCAACAATAAATTACCTTTTATATTATGGGTGAATCTGCATCTATTATCAGTGTGTGTGCCTCTGCGAGTGCCTCTGCATGTTAGTAAGTTAGTAAGTGTGATTCTGAAATCTGACTTGACTCGATGCCTAAGCGCAAGATCACCTGAGGAAAACTCAGCCAGGACAGAGAATTGATGCCAAAGACGCATTTAAGCACAGAGAGCACCACCAGTATCTAGTTACACATACACTCGCCAAGTGCCAAATGGGAGTCAAAATCAGTCAAAATCAATCGCCAGTTGGCCTGTAACGTTTTTATGAATTCTAACATTGCAATGTTGTGAGAACATGAACGCAAACAAATGTAATGCGTTGTTATGAAAGCACAAGACACGAAAGGGAACTTCTCCCAGAAACTCTTTCACATCTTCTTGCGCTTGAACAGACATATTATGTCAAAATGCCCATCTTGGCAAGCATCCTCTTAAACATAGTTATCAGTTATGTCTTAAGTGAACATATACAGTTGAGAAAGAAAATGTGTATCACTATATTGGATCCGTGCATTAGCTCTTAAAGTGACAGCAGCTTAATTTTCCTACTACTGTCTGAGTGAGTTTATATGTTGCAATTCTGAGAAAAAGCCAGAATTGTGAGAAGTCGTAATTACCTTTTTTAGTTTTTATTCAGTGGCATAAACAAGCTTCCATAGAAAACTGCATTACATGGATTCCTCACTAAATGCTGTAAAAGCATAGCTTGACGTCGTCATACTCAGATTCTAGTCAGAATATGAGTCTGATACTGCTCTGTTGGGCTGTGATTATGGGGCGTGTTTCAACCAAACCAGGAAAGACCTCAATTGGATAGACCTACAACCAATCAGAGCAATGGAGCGACGCATAGTTGTCAACAGAACTCAACTGCACGCACACTGGAAGAAGTAGAAGAAGAAGAAGATGAGTGTAAACGATCTTGCTGTAAAAAATAATTTAAGGATACACGGAGTACTTTCCAACACGATCATCATTTCTGAGAGAAATAGTAAAGGTGAATGCATATACGAACAAGTTCTCCGTTTAGGATTAGAACAAATTCAACCCAAGCGCTCTTTGGTGACGTGGATGCTTACGTTAATGTTTATCATCTGTCCATCATCGTATAAAGCCCGCCCTGACAATTTGATTGGTCCGAACAGCTCCTGTTCGAGCACAGCTGCTCCACAACGGATCAAGTCCAGACCGAATTTCCCGAACTCAAATGTTGTGGGCGGGGCTAAATTCGGCTGGCATCCAGGCTAGTAAAAGCATGTTCTCAAGGGAAACTAAATAAAAGGGAAAATATTAAATATATTAAAAATAAAAATATAAAATGCATTGAGGGCAAACTACACATCAAACTCCACATGACTCTCTATCTCTCTCCTCTCACACACTCCATTACACAGAATCCTACTAATCGAAATGCATATAAAACGCATACTCAGTGTGGCACACCAAATCAAATATTACCATCAATATTTCAAATGCATATACACACCAACGGACAGAGGCCTTCCAAAGCGTCAAAGCCACACATGCTAAGATAAAGAGCACTGGGAAGTCAGTGCATCTGGTGAAAATAAGCAGTTAGCTAAGTGATTAAACATACACTTCAGCCTTCATCACCGCTGGGGTCCGGAGACACAGCCAGACACACACACACACACACACACACACATCTGATTCCCCTCAGAGAAATCAACGGCTTCTCCTCCCAAACAGGTTCGTGCTTAAAGTGTAGCTTCATCGATTTTCAACCCGCTCCGTATTGTTATAATACAAGCGAATGAACACTGGTTACTCGTTCTCCGTGTTACCTGGACAGAGAAAATCGTTTTGTCAGCAACAGTCCACCGGATGACGTGTTTGACAGCTCCAGGGCTTTTGTGAACCACACCCCCCCCCCCCCCCCCCAAACAGATTATACTTTCGCATTTCTGTATCCCCACCCACGGACAGTTGGATCGACAGAGGGTTATTAACAGAACAGCTATTGTAAGGGTAGGTTTATCACAGAAAATTGCATTGTACTATGTCTACTCTTAAAACAGCATTATGGTAAAAAAGGAACACTGTGGCAACAGCTTTCTTACTTGTACACAACAGTGTTTTGCTTCGGGGGTTGGGCGGAACTGGCAGAACACCTGCAGATTCTTTCAGTTTTCCTTGCCATTTGGCCTAAAACACTGTGTTCATGGTCATCCAGTTTGAAGTGGTGATTACAAACAATGAGGTTTTTCAAATATTCCGTCACAGAGTTCTCTCCATATTTACGATTCTTTGCCGCGATTATTTGCCACGATTCTTTAGCTACCTGCTGGATCCTTCACTAGTGGGGGTGTACCGGTTCAACAAATTGACGGGTACAAGTACGGGTTCAGTACAGCAGTTTTACAAAATTGCTTTTTATTTATTTTATTAAAGCTACACTGTGTGATATTTCCCCCCATCTAGCGGTTAAAAGGTATATGACCATCCAGCTTGAATTTACGGGTATATCCCTCTTTGGCTAATGTACTTTCAAGATGGAGGGGCAACATGGTGACCCGCATTCGAACCCCTTACCCGTATGTATTTTCAATGGCATATTATAAACTTACGAGAATACTTTATTACTTGAAAGAAGTAAATATACATTAATGAGCACATATATTTTTGAAAGAACTAAGTGTTTTTAGCTAAGAATAAACTAAAAAAGTTACACAGTGTAGCTTTAAACAGTGGTTTACTGAAAAAAATTTGTGTCTGTCCTTAAATGAATTAAATTATAACAAAGTTTATTGAAGATATTGCTGTAAACTATAGGGAGCCCTTACTTACACATTAATATTAAAGGTTGACAACAGAGCCCAAACTATGAGCCCAAATTCAGTTGCTATTTATTTTTAGATATAATAATCAACACATTGTACGCAAACATGTAAACTTCACATAATGCAGTTTTTGCATTAACTTCTAAATCTAATTATGAAAGTTTTTTCTTCAATTCGTTGTTGAAATATAATCATTTATACACAGTGGCTGTCATTTTCATGAACATGCATTAAATAATCAAGACTTCAGTAACAGGTTCAGTACAATATAATGAATATAAGGGCTAATATAATGAATATATAGGCTAATATAGGTCATATATTTAGTGAAAGAGTTGATTTCTCTAGTAAAAAAACAGCTGTGGACATTGAATGACTGCCTGAGGTAAATGTGATGCTGAGTGACATTAGCTGTTTTAATATTGGCGTCTTCTGCTGTTGAAACACTGATTTAGCGATTACACCACATATGATGTGTTTCAGTAAGTTGTAATGTATCTTTAACATACCTTAAGATATGAATTCCTGTTTATTCTTTAGGAAGAGATGATCGATTGCGTTCACACGCGCGCCGCACGGCCGTTTGAATGAATAAACGCGCCTATTCAGTCACGTCACATTAAAGAGCGTCAAAACGGCATTTATCATTTGAATTTAGTGATAAAAATGGACTGAATACTTAATATGTTTGTGTGGGAACTCGGATTGAAGTGTGTTCCATGCTTAAAACAAGCCGACTGTTAACTGTTAAAGATTGCTTTCGGAAACCGTTCGGTACAGGCGTGCACCGAACCGAAAGCCCTGTACCGAAATGGTTCGGAACGAATACGTGTACCGTTACACCCCTATTCACTAGAAACTCAACCCGGGAACAATACAAGTCCACACCATTCTGACTAAAAGTTTGCTAAGAAGTATGTCCTTCTATAGCAAGGCGGTATTTGACTGGTCAAGCGTTTCCTTAGCAGACTGGTGGGAGTGGCCTCGGACGGCAACATGCCCAGTGAATTAGGAGTTTCCTACTTATTTGCAAAGGGGAAGAAAACAGCTTTTTTTCTCCGTTTTCTCTAGTCAGATGGCCAAGTTTTTACCCAAAGTACCCCTTCAACATCAGTCTTTCCCCCCATACTTCTTATGGTGCAGTTTTCGCTTGGGGCTGATTCCATCTCAAATCATTTTGCTCTATTTTAATCTCACAGTGACTGTAATGTAGGTTAAACCTGACAACTGTGTGAAAACACTGGTGTAAAGCTTATGTATGCCAGAGTGTGTTGCGTTTGCTGTCCTTTTCTGCAGGGATAAATTGTCTCCATAATGAATGATGTTAAAACCTGAAAAATCTAAATTGTGGTCAACCTCATGGTCCCAAAAGAAAAAGAGATTAATAAATTTGCTATCAAGAATGGTACGACCATGTTTTCTTTTCTTTTTTTTTAACATGAAAGGCAAAAAAAGGAGGGTTTGGGGCAAAACGCCAGCAAATTCGCAAAGAGAGACAAAAAGCTCAATGCTTTCATTATTATATAAACAAAATTTTACACATAAAATTAAATTCGAAGCCAAGTTAATCATATTAATTATTCAGATGGAACGTTTATTTAAATGAATTAAGGTTAAGTATTTGACATAAATGGGGCACACACACAGTGTGTTTTATATGGTTGCAAAAAATGCCCTCAGAAAAAAAGTATATATATTTATATTTATATAATAAATAAATTAATTAATGAAAAAAAAAATATTTATAAAATCAAAAAACCAACTCACTTTCCGACACTGGTACCATTGTCTTACTGTATGTTTTTGTTTTTTTGTTTTTTAAGTATCTTTGAGTAAATTATGACATTCACCTATATTAAGAAATTATTAAACATGATTTTAGGTTCAAACATTTGGTGGTCAAATTATTGAAATTAGATTTTTTTTTTATGGTTTTGAAAGAAGTCTCTTATGTTCAACAAGGCTGCATTTATTTGATGAAAAATAGAGTTAAAACAGTAATGTGAAATATTACTACGTAATATTTTTTAAAATGTAATATATTCCTGTAATGGCAAAGCTGAATTTTCCACATCATTACTCCAGAGTCACAAGATCCTTCAGAAATCATTCTAATAAACTTACAATATTACTGTTGTTTTTTTGATCAAATAAATTCAGCCTTATGAGCAGAAGAGACTTGTTTCAGAAACACTGAAAATATATATGTATAAATATGTACATATTTATAAAGTCAAGTGTATAATTTAGGTGCTGTAACAAATCATAACATCTCAGAGTATTTTAGAGTTATTTTACATGAAAAAATGCCAAAAGGTGCCTGCAAGGGGTTAACACTGATGGTGTAGTAATAATTAGAGCTGGGTAAAAAAATATAAATTTCTTGATTTTAATCGATTCTCATTTTTTAAAAAATACTGTTTCGCCGCTGTTTAATGTGGTGTGACAGATCGCAGTGCCTCAGTTCAAGAGCAGCTCATGTGAACTGATCATCTCCTCCGCTTTAATACCAGTTACAGCGCAAAATAAACATGAATGAACGTCTAAATGTACATGTTAAAAGATACATTACAACTTTCCAAAATCTGTGTCATGTCTCATGTAATTGCTCAGTGTTTCAACCGCAGAAAGACATCAACAGCATGTAAATAATATGACACATAACGTCACATTTATCTCAGAAAAACCATATTCAGTGACCATAAACTCGTTAGTCAGCTCGAAAAATGAACCCTAGAGATGAGCATTTTCATAAATATATGCACCACATTACATATTAATTATAATGTTTAATGTTCTTCAATATTAATGCATGTTTGAATAAATCAGTCAAGTTTTTATGACTGCCACCATTTAAATGTTTATATTTCAAAAACAAATATGATCATGTAATTGTAAAGTTAGTATTATAACTTTATTAATATAAAAAACATAATTGAGTGTAATTTGTTTATATTTAAATCAGTTAATTTTAACATCCAATATTACAGTAATGTAGCACCAACTGACACCCATGTATAGTTTATACATCTACAATAATCGATATTGAATCAAAAGCTTGTGAATGGAAATCGAATCGAATCAAAACCCAGCCCTAGTAATAATAATTTGCTTAATTTAACAACAACAGAAGTGAATGTAATGTTTCCACCGTGATATACAACATGACGTGTGTGTGTGTGTGTGTGTGTGTGTGTGTGTGTGTGTGTGTGTGTGTGTGTGTGTGTGTGTGTGTGTGTGTGTGTGTGTGTGTGTGTGTGTGTGTGTGTGTGTGTGTGTGTGTGTGTGTGTGTGTGTGTGTGTGTGTGTGTGTGTGTGTGTGTGTGTGTGTGTGTGTGTGTGTGGTAAAGGTTGGAGAATGTGAATATTATTGGCTATGAAAAGGGCACGCTTGTTCACAGCCGTGTTCAGCAGGAGCTGCCTGGAGCCTTCAATGTAGTGCAAGAAACAGCCAGGAATAACCTTATTCCAGACCCCACATCTATGTTTGTGTCTGAAGAAGAAATGTGAGTGTCTAAAGAGGCTGTGTGTCGCCTAGTGCACCTTAGAGGTACCAAATGGTGGCTTTCCTTACTCATAGATGCTGCAAACCACATTTCTGAGTGGCGTATTGTATGTAAGGAAGGTAGAGAATACTTGTCTAGGGAATGTTTGACTCAGACAGGTACTGTACGTCATTAGCGGAGCGAGAGCTTGGGGCTTCAGGATGTGTTGACTGCTTCACAAATACTCAACTCAAGATGTTCCTTTCTCTGCAAACTGACGCATGATCTATTTGAAGCAGAAATCTTATGGAATAGACAACACAAAATTGTAATATGCAATAATGTAAGATGTAATCTTTTAAAAAGTGCAAAATGTAAATGCAAGTAGGGTGTTGCATTAGAAGATATTTTAATTTGAAGCATTGCTAAGTAAGCAATAATGAAATACGTCAATATGTCAAGTTAAGTATGCAACAGATGCTGTCGATTACCACAGAAACTATTTCAACTCATCTTTCAATTTATAAAAACAAGCCAAAATTTTAAATATGGCCATGAGCAATTATTTAAACATTTTCATTTTATGGTCGAAAATAGGGTGATATGTCCTAAAATCCATATTGCGATATACATGAGCCTCTTGCGATAACGATATACATCACGATATATAAATAATAAGTTAAATATAATTTGTTTATTATTTATGATAATCATTATAAGCAAATGAAACATAAACATTTAAAGGCTATATGCTGTTTAAAAGTAAATATTGTTTATTGAAAAAGTTCAAGTGAAAAATAATCAACCATCTAGGCATAATTATTATTATTATTATTAGTAGAGACAAATTATTATTACATAGAGACGTAGCTAAATCTACTGTAGGCTACAACAGTAGCCTAATATATTCTGTCAATTTCTTCACGTTAAACCAAACTTTTATTTTGACGGGTTGCCGTGAAGACCTTTGATTGTCTGTGTTCATTTAATGATATGACAGTTTTCTCAAATGAAACAGTAAATTCTCATGTCCTCATATAGTGACACACGGCAGAGACTACAAAGACAGCAAGCGAGTGTCACGCGTGTGTGTGTGTGTGTGCATCTGCGCCCGTCATTCACACAGAGACGCAGAACATGCAGGACAAATATTTAAATAGTAGTTTAATATTCACATACACTTGTATATATATGGCTACAGTCTGGAGCCCTGCACTTAGATAAACAACTGTACGCATTTGTGCGTTGTCTGCCACTTTTGACCGACTGAGAAAAAAAAGCATTACAATAAATCATGCTACCAACGGTGATTAAATCCGACGATCGCTTAGCTCATATCACATCCAACCGTGCAAACTTATTATTGAACTATAGTGAACTATCCCTCTAACTGGATTTTTAAACTTGTTTGTGTTTGTTTGAAAATACAGTTAGAGGGATAGTTCACCCAAAAATGAACATACAGTTAAAGGGATAGTTCACCCAAAAATGAAAATACAGTTAGAGGGATAGTTCACCCAAAAATGAAAATACAGTTAGAGGGATAGTTCACCCAAAAATGAAAATTGATTTACTCACCCTCAAGCCATCATAGGTGTATATGACATCCTTCTTTTAGACAAATACAATCTGAGTTATATTAAAAAATGATGCTTTATAATGGCAGTGAATGGGAGCCCAAAATTTGAAGCCCAAAAAAGTGCATCCATCCATTATAAAAGTAATCCACACGGCTCCAGGGGGTTGATAAAAAAGGCATTCTGAAGCGAAACGATGCATTTTTGCAGGAAAAATATCCATATTTAAAACGTAAAATATCTAGCTTCCGCCAAACCTACCAGTAACTGACACAACGTATGAAAAAAAACACATCACTTCGCTTCAGAAGCCATTTATTAACCCCCTGGGGTTGGATTACTTCTCAAAAATTATATTTTAGATTTAGATTTATCGGCAAACATAAAGAATTATACGTATCTGCCAAATTTTTCATATCGCTGCATCCCTAATTAAAATCGTTTAATGCACAGCTAGCCATGGATTATCCCTTCCATATTCAACCACAACAGCTCGTTCCGTGCGTCATGTACGTCATTTCTACATCATTACACAAGCACAGAATGTTCCAGTTTCAGTTTTCACATGTTTCACAAGTGTTTACATGTCCTACCGGATGGGTTAGAAAAGGTTTAAACCACCCCTTCCAATCCAAATGAATTCGCATGACTTGTTTTGAACCCAGAACTGTCCTTTGAGAGATTTCACTTTCTATACTCCAGTACTCAACTCTTTACCACCTAGAAAGGCCAAATGAAAGCTGAGACCTTTGGGTAATGAAGTTCCTTAGAAATAGGACACCTAATATGAAGGGAACTCATGCATAAAAAGAGGCATAGAAACATCCCATAACACGGCGCAGATGTTATTGCTGTTCAGTAGAGGAAGAATGACAAATGAAAAGGTGCATGGCTGCTGTAATATACACTGAGAAGCATTTACATTATTCATAACCGTGTAGTGTTAAACAGGTGGTTACTAATTAAACACCAGGTCTGTCCCATTTCACATACTTCATTATACTTCATTCTATGCGTACAAACCGGCCAAAAGTTTGTGGTCAGTAAGATTTTTTCTCTTATGCTCATTAAGGATGCATTTGTTTGGTCACAGTAATACTGTAAATATTATTACAAAAAATATATATATTTTGTTTATAGAGGGTTTGACATTAACACCCGCCAAAGTAGCTAGTAGGAGTGATTGCGTTACACACTTCTACTGAAATCCAACCGCATTTGGCGGGTGTTAATGTCAATGTTGAATTTTGCATATAATATATCAATTTTTCGATTGTAGTCTTCTAAAAGGCATCGGAAATAATAAATGAAGTGTTGTCAAAAATATTGATTTATTCCCGCAGATTTTGTGCTCACACCCAAAGAGTGCGCACATAAAGCCGCCTTTCAGTACTAAATTTTGTTATTTTTCACTGCTTATTACACTTAAACAGTCAAATACACACAACATAATGTCAAAATGCCAGTCTTGGTGAGTAATCGCATAAACACAGTCAGTTATGTTTTAAGTGAGCAAAACATTTGAGAAAGAAAACTCATGTTTAATAGTATAATGGATCCATGTGTTAGGTCTTATAGTGACAGCAGCCTTATATACCTTCTGCCAAATTATGAGAAAAATATTACAAATATCTGTATGGTATCGATATTCCCTGTGGTATTGGTATCTATGTCAAAGTTGTGGCCAGTGAAAATGCGGTGGCTAGTAATTTGGAAAACCACTAGCCACAGTGGCTGCGAAGCAAAGAGTTAATGTCAAGCCCTATTTGAATATGTTGTAAATGTAATTTATTCAGCATCATTACTTCAGTCTTCAGTGTCACATGATCCTTTAGAAATCAGTCTAATATGCTGATTTGCTTCTCAAGAAATATTTCTTAATATTATCAATGTGGAAAACAGATGTGCTGCTTAATGTATTTTTGAAAAACATGATAAAGTTTCATGATTCCTTGTTTAGAAAGTTCAAAAGAACCGCACTTACTTAAAATGGAAATATTACGGAACATTATAGAAGTCTTTTGAACAATTTAATGAGTCCTTGGTGAATAAAATATTAATTAAAATAGGGATGCACCGGTTGACCGGCCAAAAACCGGAACCGGCCAGTTTTTGCTTCTAGCGCGCGATCGGCTTTCTTTGTATTTTTCTGCCGATTTATCCGAAAGTGCGCCCGCGTGCACATACGCCTATATTGCAATCATTCGCGAACATGTCACTTGTGTGTTACAAACGGAAACTAGAGAACGGAGAGAAGAGACGAGATGCTGAAGGGAATGAAGAGCCGCTTTCCTGCGCGAGCTGAAGTTGCCTCTCCGCCCTGCACAAGCGCAGATAGTGAGCGTTTGTTCAGCTCAGCTTCTCACGTGTTGGATCGGATGAGAACGAAACAGACTAACTTGTGAAAAAGCCGAAATACTTCTTTTTGTAGCCTAAAGAAGAACATGCATGCACTTTTGAAATGAAATCCTATCAGTTCTGTAGCCTATAGTATGATCATTTTTATTTGGTAACACTTTAGAATAATGGTCATTAGTTAACATTAGTTAACTACATTAGTTAACATTAACTAATAATGAACTGCACTTATAAAGCGTTTATTAATCTTTGTTAAAGGGGCTATATGCAACTTTTTCCCCAAAATAAACGTAACAATAGCCTTTTTATTTTACCATTTATGACTCAAACATCTTCTGATAAGCATACTGACACCTTGTCCGCTCACAGTGGGTGCACCTATAAGCCTGTATCCTATTTTTCCTATTTTCTGGCGGGTCGTTTTTTTCCCGCGCTGTCTGCGGATGTGACGTCACCACCGCTGCGAGAGCGAGCAGAAAATAAGAGCAGTTCTGTTTTTTGGCCACAGGTGTCAGTCGCGAGTTTAAATTTCAGAAAAACGCATATAGCCCCTTTAATGTTAATTTCAATATTTACTAATGAGAGATAACTGCATTATTAAAATCTTGTTAACGTTAGTTAATGCACTGTGAACTAACATGAACAAACCATGAACAGCTGTATTTATATTAACTAACGTTAACAAAGATGAACAAATACAGTAACAAATGTACTGCTCATAGTTAGTTCATGTTAGTTAATACATTAACTAATGTTAATTAATGACCATTATTCTAAAGTGTTACCTTTTATTTTACCTTAAAATTACATTGACTTAATTTGATTTAAAAAGCACCTGCTGTAGCATCTTTGTTTTTTTCGTTGCACTAAACATTATTTGATTTAACATTTTGGAACAATTATTTACTTTGGTTTTATTAAATTTCACTGGTAAAGACTTTTTTTCTTTACACTGAATTTAAAAACAAATGCTGATTTAAGTAAAATCTTTGTTTGGATTGCAGAATATGCAGTTGTTGCCTTTAATTTCACCTTTCAGCCTTTTAATTTCCAATTAAATTTCCTGTTAATTTCAGATTGCGGACTTGTTTTCATTAGCCAAAAGCCAATTTAGCCTGTTAAATACCAAATAAACATACTGTTCATGTATACTTTCATTATTTTATTGTGTAAAAAAAAAAAAAAAAACGGAAATCGGTATCGGCCAGTTTTCTTTAAAAAAATCGGTATCGGAAACGGCCATGTAAAATCATGATCGGTGCATCACTAAATTAAAACAAAACAAAAAATCTCATTGACTTTTGAATGATAGTGTTACGTCTAGATCAGGATTAAAAGTACCTTGGAAAACTATTAGCTGGAAATGTTTCTCACATGAGGAAATGTGTTTGTACTCTGTGATAAAGTTTTGCTTTAAAAATCACTTAAAAAATGTTGTATGGACTAAGAGACGTTTGATCCTGAACTGGACCCCCTAATTGGAGTCTCTAAACGAAACTCCCCTGAGCTGCATCTAAAACCACAATTAAAACTAAAGCTCAGCTGAGAGAAAACTTTCAAAAAGAGAATTACCAACCAACCTGCCTTGTAGTCAGTAACAATGCTTGATCTGTGCCACTGATGCTATTTCTGAGCCTTGCGCGCTTTGAAAGCAACCTCATGCAGTCCTGAGGTGTGTGTGGTGTTCTCTGTGGCGCTGAAATCAGCGATAGACAGCCTCTGTATTCATTTGCATGGTATTTCAACATTATCGATCATTAGTTTCTTAGTGTACTCGTGTACATCCCTATAGTAGTATAGTATTATATCAGAGCTAAGATGTTCTGAGAATGTTTTGCTAACATTCACATTAAGTTGTATTATTTCTGAATGTTTTCTGCACTTTCAAAAGTAAAAAAAAAAAGATTTTTCTTGGTTATGTTTATATGGGCCACTGGCGCATCTCTGACCCTCTAATGTAACTATAGACTCCCCAGCATGTCCTCTGCTCATCCGCGTGAGACAACCTGGGATGTATGTTATCATGCCTGCTGGGATTCTGATGAAATTTTGCTCCGTGATTACCTCCTGCTGTTTAACACACACATGGGAGCGCAGACGGATGAGATAACACAGCCGACACAAAACGACCGATAAGGATGTTTATTGGACGTGTACTGTTGTCACATGTGTGCACTGAAAGGACAATGCCCCGCTTGTGAGGTTTACGGTAATCTGAACTGTACCATAATGGAGCAGATGGTCACATTTCATTGCTGTCGGCCGGAAACCTCGTATGGCTTTATACAGTATATGGTCAGACACTTGCATGTATCAATATATTATTAACATTTGACCAAAATCAAGCTTAATGGAGATGCAAGGTTTTTGACCAGTGAATGTACGACGTGTTTTGTCCGTCATTAGACGTTTAGTGCATTGCATTGTTTTCATCAATTACAGGTTATAAAGTTTATTGTAGCTATGTTTCTGTCATTTGGCCTCAATCTTATGTTATAAAAGATGATGTGCTATGCATGGCTATTTAAGACAGGATTGCTCATGAGACTCAACGACAAATGCTAGCCTAAAGCCCTATTCGCACAGGATAAGTATTATCTGTGGACCTCGTGTGATTTAGAAATTACCCGTAGTGGACGTTATTGAGTGCACTCGTTCAATCTCACATTGCACCGCAATGACGAGTGTACAGCCGATGTACACACAACGGCTGTCCGAATTCATTCACTCGTTTTCATTCACTCTTTCAAGTGAACAATATAAGTGGATAACGTAGGGAATAGTGAATGAGGCTTTAGGGGGTGATTTCGGACTTACCATAGGCTGTGATGCGATCTCAGCTGTGCTTTCACTACAGTGCAACAGTGAAACGGGATGGGACCTCTCTCAAACACTAAGCGACACATATTTTAACTAAAATAAATACCGGTATTCGCATGAACCGGTATACCGCCCAGCACTAGAGGTCACTAGGTAATACTAATCCCGTGCGAATATGGCTTAAAGGATTAGTTCACTATAGTTTTGCTGATAATTTACTCACCTCCATGTCATCCAAGATGTCGTTCTTTCTTCAGTCGAAAAGAAATTAAGGTTTTTGAAGAAAACATTCCAGGATGTTTCTCCATATAATGGACTTCAATGGGCTCCAAATGGTTCAAGGTCCACGGTTTCAGTACAGCTTCAAAGGGCTTTAAACGATACCAGAAGGTGAATAAGGGTCTTATCTAGCGAAACGATCAGTTTCTGCGAGAAACCGAGCAGTATTTATTCTATTATTTTACCTCTTATCAAACGAACGTGATCATCTCTGAGCTCAGCCATAACTTCCAATAAGTGAGGTCAAAATACGAGCGTGGTCATAGATCATTAGCGCTTTGCACGGATCAGTAGAATGAGGCATCTACGATTGATTTGTCTATGACCATGCTCGTACTTTGACCTCACTTAGCAGAAGTTATGGCTGAGCTCAGAGATGATCACGTTCGTCTGATAAGAGGTAAAATAATAGCATAAATACTGCTCGGTTTTTCGCAGAAACTGATCGTTTCGCTAGATAAGACCCTTATTCACCGTCTGGTGTCGTTTAAAGCCCTTTGAAGCTGCACTGAAACTGTCGTTTGGACCTTGAACCATTTGGAGCCCATTGAAGTCCATTATATGGAGAAAAATCCTGGAATGCTTTTATAATAAACCTACATTTCTTTTCGCCTGCAGAAAGAAAGACATGGACATCTTGGATGACATGGGGGTGAGTAAACTATCAGCAAAAGTTTATCTAAAAGTGAACTAATCCTTTAAGACACTCTCACCTCAATTTTGGACCATCCACCTGGCGCGGCGACCATTTTTTCCGTCGTTAAAATTCGGACACACCCTAAGTGCACCTGCGCCATGTACTTTAGACCATGTGCTCAGATCATTAAAATAGGGCCCGAGGTGACGGGCAGTGACGATGTGTAAGATTGCAAATGAAAAAGCACAGTTTGAACATTTTTGCAAACTTTCAATACAAACTCTAAGTTTTATAGCAAAAAAAGCTAAACAATTCATCAAACGCAGCCCCAAAGTGCTTGGGGCAAAAAAGTCAGGATGCAATATCTCTGCCTGCCGTTTCTTCTTCCTGTCTGAGTTTAAATCACTAAATTAAACCATGCCAGTAGCCACGAGAGCTATTCACAAATCATGAAGCCCTTGTGCTGAGCTCCACTCCGCCACAAGATCGAACAGCTGTCTTATCTCAACTCACAATCGTCCTCTCGGTCCAATGCACGGCGAAGAACATCCGCCCCCTCCAAACTCACCAAATCTGCCATCCAAATGCTCTGCTTGTCTAAATATAAATCTAAAGAGTGCAAAATCACATCAATTGAACTGTACAGGCAAAGCACTTTGCCGACAGGAAGAGAAGCAAGTTTGAAAAGAAAATGTCTGAGCTGAGCGTGCATCTGTTCTCAGAAAAGATCATGGAGATTATAATGAGGCAGATTTTCCTCTATGTCCTTCCAGGAATATACACATATCATCACAATGCCGTGGCTCTGTTTGAGGGGAGAAAGACATTCGCCTGTTCTCGAAGGAAGAAATTATTATGAAACAACTGAAATCCGGCCTGGCTTGCTAACAATATTTGGTCTTTATTTAAAGGGTTAGTTCACCCAAAAATGAAAATTCTGTTATTAATTACTCACCCTCATGTCGTTCGACACCCTTAAGACCTCCGTTCATATTCGGAACACAAATGAAGATATTTTAGTTGAAAGCTGATGGCTGAGAAAGGCTTCAGATAGGCCTCCATTGGCATTCAGTACATTTACACTCACAAGACCCATAAAAGGCACTTAAAACGTCGTTACAAAGTCCATCTCACCACAGTGGCTCTACAATAATTTTACGATGTGACGACAATAGTTTTTGTGCGCAAAAAAAAATCAAAATAACACCTTTATCCAACTTGTTCTTGTCTTCCGTGTGTGCCTCCACGACGCATGCGCGAGAATATGACGTAGCGCCGGGGTTCGGGAATCCATGAAATGCACACTTTATCCCCATTTTGAGAACTACGCCGAGACCTAAAGCACGATCAATGTAGAATCCAACAGCTTAGATACGCGCGTCTTCCTCTGCTTGTAAACAAATCGCTTCTGGGTCATGTGTCCGAACGCCGGATCTGCGTCATATTCTCGCTCATGCGTCGTGGAGGCACAAACGGAAGACAAGAACAAGCTGGATAAAGGTGTTATTTAGATTTTTTTTTGCGCACATAACTATTGTCGTCGCATCGTAAAATTAGTGTAGAGTCACTGTGGTGAGATGGACTTTGTAACAACGTTTTAAGTGCCTTTTATGGATCTTGGAAGTGTGAATGTACTGAATGCCAATGGAGGCCTATCTGAAGCCTTTCTCAGCATCAGCTTTCAACTAAAATATCTTCATTTGTGTTCTGAATATGAGCGGAGGTCTTACGGGTGTCGAACGACATGAGGGTGAGTAATTAATGACAGAATTTTCATTTTTGGGTGAACTAACCCTTTAAGCAAATACTTGCCAAAAAAAGTCCACAAGTACACAAGTTAATTGTTAAAAGTGAGTGCGGGGTTTGAAGTCATGGCAGGGGTCAAGCTGGAACATGCTAAAAAGGTCAAAAGTTTGAAGTTATTTACTCACCAGGTCGTGGTTGGTTGAGTTGGAATCATCTTCGGGAAAGGGGATGTATACAGCTAAGGCCATGCAGTTGGCGAAAATCGCTATCAATATAAAGATATCAAATGGCCTGAGATGAAAGTTAAGGAGTAGAACAAACAGAATATTACACATTTAAAGTTAGAGGCAGTTAATATATACACATTTAGACATTCTTGTAAAGGTTTAAAAGTAAAATTTGCTACTGGAATCAATCAAACAAGACATATTGTGACAGTTCTGTACATCGAAAACTAGAGAAAATTTCAGGTCATCCCTTGAATTTGCTAGATTCAAAAATAATTACTCCACATCCATTATTAAACAAGGCTCAAAAATTATATCTATCAGAAAATCATTGACATTTAAAAAAATAATAATTATATGTAAACAAATTATATTTCCTTAATGTTTTTGTACAAAAAAAATTGAAAAATAATTATATAAAAACAACGATTATAATCTAATACTTGTATTTTTCCAAACCCTTCTAACTTATGCCTCCAAGACTATAAGAAGTTAGTCTGAGCCTTAGATGTCAACGTTGGCTGAACATCTAATGCATAAGGCACACAAAATGGGAAACAATTCAGGAGTTTCGAAGTCGTCATCTGATTGGTTGAATTCTACAGAACTTGTGTGTGGCGTTCTTTAACGGTCTGCCTAGAAACAAAGATTGTTTTATTGTTACTTTTAAAGGAACACGCCGACTTTTGGGGACTTTGGCTTATTCACCGTATCCCCCAGAGTTAGATAAGTCCATACATACCATTCTCATCTCCGTGCCATAACTCTGTCTGACGCACCCACCGCTAGCCTAGCTTAGCACAAAGACTGGAGGTAAACGCATAGACAGTAAAAGAAATGGACACAGCGACCCCATAGACTTCAACGCAGAAAAGTGAAGTCAATTAGAAGCACTCACTTCCTGATTGCTGAGCTGTGACTATACATGTTGTGATGTGTATAGTCACAGCGTACGCGCAGCCTCAGACTGAGCTTGACGACATAGATGTGACGTGAGCAACCAGTCTGACAGTTGTAAGTCTTCTAGTAGTTGTGCTAAGTGAAATCTATATCACCGAATCTTGGTCATGGAGCCTTTTATACAATGTCGTGTTTCTTTAGAAATAAACAATGGACAAATGGAGTCTTTAAACGCCTCAGATGTAAAGTTATTCGCTGTCAAAGTGACACCAAAATGAATGGGAGTCAATGGAATGCTAACAGCAGGTGATGGCTTGGTTAGCAATGGCTGCCCCTATGGAAGGAACGCTTTCCGGGTGTAGGATTACCTACGGCTCCAGCTAGCCTACTGCTCAATAAGTGACAAAATAACGCCAACATTTTCCTATTTGCATGTTGTGATGTGTATAGTCACAGCGTGTACAAATGACAAGGTTACAAGAGACACAGCCATCTTATAAACGTATACATACTGGGGACTATATTCTCAGAAGGCGCAGCACTGCTCTACTTCTGTGGAGTGCAGTGCTGCGCTGCGCCTTCTGAGAATATAGTCCCCAGTATGTATACGTTTATAAGATGGCTGTGTCTCATGTAACCTTGTTATTTGTACACGGTGTGACTATACACATCACAACATTTAAATAGGAAAATGTTGCCGTTATTTTGTCACTTATTTAGCAGTAGGCTAGCTGGAGCCATTTACCTCCAGTCTTTGTGCTAAGCTAGGTTAGCGGTGAGTGTGAGAGAATGGTATGTATGGACTTATCTAACTCTGGGGGATACAGTGAATAAGCCAAAGTCCCAAAAAGTTGCCGTGTTCCTTTAAAATTCTCAGAGCAAAATCTACACACATTTCCAATCGACTTCTAAGGTGTTTTACACAAGCCACACTATCATTGTAGGGACTTTAACTTCACATTTTCACGCCCCTAAGCATGACATTGAACAAAACAACAAACTCTGATTGGTTGCTTTGGTTGTCAGTCAGACAGCCAACTCGGGTGGTCCTTGTCCAACGAAAGATATGTATACCATATGCCAGACCATAGACATGTATACGTAGATGCCTCATTCCACCGCTTCAGGAACGTTGGCGCGCCCGCCATCTTGCAACGGTCAGCGTGTCATCACTCACAGTAAGAATCAATGATGCCACAACATTGCGCAACTTCTCCAGAAGAAATGGGATAACCTTTCACAGGTGAGAATGTGTTGGTTTGTGTTTTTATATGTATTAACTTAATATTACATGTTTTACTATGGTCATCTGCATACATCTGCTGAAGTCCATTTCAAACATAGATATTCATACGTAGGCCTAACCACAGTTGCAGACGCTGTCTTGAATGTTCACGCACTCAAATATGGCGGACAGCTTACTTATAGCAGCCCATTGAAACGGCCGCTAATGAGGCATCTATGAACATATTATATCTATGGTCCAGACCTTCTGCCGTGACGCTAATAACAAGTCCAGCTAGATACCTTTATTTCCTTGGTGACATTTAATTAGCAGAATTATAAAAACAATAAGATTCAGAGCATCACAGAAAACAAAAGCTATAAAAAAACATATTGAAATATTCAACAATCTCTGACACCGGCCCCTGTTCATCGGTACATCTTTATTACTAAGCCCAGCTAAATCTCATCTTGTGTTTGGTCAAGAGGGCCTGAAGGAAATAGCAGTGATAAGCTACTTGCATGTGTTTTAACAGCAAAAAGTCCATCAAAACAGTACTGACTCAGCCGCTCTGCTTTCCTGCAAGTGAGACACAAATTGTAAATAAAACTGGTGTGAGTCAGAGGACCTGAAAATGCTGCAGTCTACATTAAACATTCGACATAACATAAATCTATACTCTGCTTTCACAAAAGTGCATAATTTTGTTGTCGAGGGAACATTTTGTGCTAGATTGAGAGTTGTGTCTCGCATTACTCTCTCATTACTTTTTGCACTCACTTAATGCATTTTTTAAATCCAGTACAACGCAATGTTCTAATTTTATACAGCTAAATACTCTTATTAGGCCATGAGCTAGGACACTCAAATGTTGGATTATGCGCCATTCAGGGGAAGTTCTCTTTGACTTTCCCATTGTTCCCTTGAGTAAAGGCGGATAACTTTGAACGAACATTCCATTAACATTAGCTGAAGAACGCTTTAAAGGCTATAACTTTAAAGGCCCACTGAAGTGCGCAGCATTATTCAATGTGTTGATGTAATTTCCACTGAAACAGGAAGAGGGCGGGACATATCAAACAGCTCCTCCCCTTTTAAAAAATAGCCAATAGCGTTTCATTTATATCACAGCTCGGCCAGAGCCATTGAGCTTGGTAAAGCCGCATTTTTTCTCCTAATCTCTAACCGTTTCTCCTCCCAATCTCCTCCATATCGATTTAAAAGTATAGCATTCTGTGCAGAATTCAAATGAGTCTGATACGTTTTCTGGCCTGCGCGGATTCGCCAAGCGGCAACCTCCTGCAGTTTCTCTTGAAACCAATACGGAAGTGACTTAAACTGCAATTCATCGACTGACCACTAGGGACAGGCTCCAGAAGGGAGCAGAATCTCATTGAGCTCATGTTAAAATGCCCAACTTTACAGCAGAAAAACACATGTTTACAGCCTAGTACAAATTGTGGTTTTGGTCTATTCGGCTAATTTTGCCCTTCATGACAACTGTGAGGGGGGTGAATTTTTTTTATAACTCATTCGTTTGCATTATATAAAGCCTTAAAGATCTGCATAATTAAGGGCGTGGCCACTTTGAGTGACAGGTGGATAGCCATTCATCTGCTGTCTGTTAGTCATCACGTCACCTCAGCTCCGCCCACGTCCCGCCTCTTTGCCCATTTTCTGTTATCCGGGAGTGACGCTCTGCCAAGATGGCAACGGCCAGCTCGTCCTTACTTTACGCTTCAAAACTGCTCTTCAGAATCCTATGGGTGACGTCACGGACACAACGTCCATATTTTTTTACATTCTATGCGATTCGCGCATATGATCTGCTCTGTGCTATCGTCTTTCTGGACCAGAGCAGACTTTGTGAGCGGTGCAGCGGTTCACACGACACTAATGTGAAACCAGACTTCATTCGCCCCAATGGAAAGCATATTTACTTGAATCATTCCCTATCCACTATATAGTGCACTATGTGCCATTCACCATGTAGAAAACAGTAAACTTCTGAAGAGTGACCAATTTTAGCCGCAGCTTCAGCGTCTATTTATAATGTAGGGTGCGGGACGCTTTAGATTCTAGAGAGCATTTGATTGGACAATCGTTGACCCATAATGGCAGAAGTGAGAGACTAAAGGCCTGTACACACCGGGACGAATATCGCGCACGATTATCGCCAGCGTTTTTCGTGACGTTTTTCGGCGCGTCTTGAGTGTTCACACCCAAGCGATTTTCACTGGCGCTGCGCCGAGTGAACGTGCACATTCAGTAGATGCGCTCCCGGTACACAAGATGGTGCTGCGGCACTTTAAGCCTCTGACACTCGCTTGTCACACAGAAGGAGAAGAGAGACAGTATTTACGTGCTTGCCAAAACCATAGACATATTATGTATATGGACAAAACCATTCACACACTTTTTGCTAACTGGCAAGCAGCATTAGCAGTTCATCTTCTTCTTTGTCTTCTTACTACTTCTTCGTCATATCAATGTGTGCTCGGCAAGAGCGTTTTGTGCTTGAGCGCCACCAAGTCGTGTTTTACTGTCACTTCAGCAGCTCCAGGCACGTGAACAAAAGCGGCGATCTCATTGGTCGGCCAGTTTTTTACGCGCCGCGTCAAAATAAAAAAACGAACCCGAGGCGTTTTTTTAAAAATGCCGCTTTTACGCCTGGCATTTTGCGCGTCGGTGTGAACACTCACATTGGCGCCCATTGTTTAGTCCCGAGGCGTTAAACGTCGGCGATAAATGCGTGCGAAAATCGTCCCGGTGTGAACAGGCCTTAAGTTTTGAATGCTTATATCTTCTAAATGCGAATTTTGTCATTGTTTTGGAGCACACAAGCTTATAGATAACAGTAAGGCTAACATTCAAACTAAAAGCCAAAAAACTTTCAAATCATGGGGACTTTAAGAGAACCTTGCCAGAACATTGTTAAAAGTTCTGAGAACATTCCCTGTTAGCTGGGAAGTTGGTAGCGCTAGGCTAACATTAGCTTTTGCATGTTTTTAAACAAATGTTCACATCTGCAATGCTTTTTTCACTGCATATTATAATGTATGACAACAACACCAAAAAAGAGAGACATCCTCCTGGGCTATAGACCTTAGGTTATATGCCATATTGAATTTAACACAGATGAAAACAATGCTGTGTGAGATAGACATAGTTTTTACAATGGCATGCACTGTATAAAGGTCCTAGATCACGTCATTTTTTTACAACTCACAACTTTCAAAACTCTTTTACTGACAGCCGAGCAATCGGATTGTTAAACAACAGTACAATCCATTAAACGCACTGTATTCTATCCCTCAGAGTATCGTTTTCATTCCTGTCAAAAATGAAATTTGTCTTAGCTCTGAGACAGACTATAGATTCTCACTCGTAGAGATCTGCAGCTTGGAAGCCATAGCGCCTTTATCTTCCCCGTGTGACCGGGGAACAGATGTTCTTTTCAAAGCTCAGCTATACACGCTGACTTGCGCTTGAGATTAAGGTGCTCCTCACTGCAGGGAACACAGTTTCTCTCTAATAAAGACCACCAGACAAGCTTCTACTGGAGATCTCAAGCTGAGATGTCTGCTTTAGACGCAAAGGTGGACCACTTTCATGTGTTTACCTGTTCTCTTGATGATTCGCTCAATTACTTCAACCTGCCTTCACCTTTTTTCAGCACAGGCCACAAGCAAACCACAACATATGCTAGTTTTCCTGAGGAATAATGCCAGAAGAACCTTTAAAGCGTATTTACAAACAACAAACTCTGAGCTGAAGAGCAGACCACCATTTTTGACCACAAGCTTGAATGCTAAAATAGAATATACTGCAATCCACAGCTCATACAACAACAGTTCACTCAAAAAAGAACATTCTGTCATAGCAAACCTGTATGCGGCCATTTTTTCCATGAAACGCTAACAAAATATTTGAGGCCACTTTTCTATCAGCCATGACATTTTGTTAGCATTGAGCTAGCATTTTAGCACTTCTGGCTCCAGCGACCAGGGTTTTATTTTTATTGTTTTATGGAGTTTGAGGTTAAATGCCTGACATAAGGTCTGTGGTGAACACCAACTCAAGATATTTTCATGTTTTATTCTGCGACTTAAAATACATTAGTAAAGCTTTCTTGTGAAGCTTTTACTTGTCTTGAAAAAAGCAGTTGCTAACACGTGGCTAAAATAGAACCACAGAGGTTTTCAAGGAAATCAAACTTCATCACTCTGAACAGGGAAACTCTTCGACTCACTAGTCCGCTTTTACAGCCTTGTTGTGTATATAAATCGCACATGTGCAAACTATTCTAAAACAAACTTTCACGGAATTTTTTATTTGGAGTTGTTGGAAGCTTGACATTGAAGTCATGTGATCGTGGTGTATTTCATTTATAGTCTTTAGCTTTTATATGTTTATATAGTTTATACGTTTATCTTTATACTTCCGGAGATTGTATTGAAGCCTTGTTTATACTTTCACCTGGCTCCGCAGCACGAGCCTCCACTGACTGTGTGCGCTCCTCCCCAAACGGACGAGGCGTTTATACTCGACGCGCTCGCCGCTGTACTATTCTTTGAAACGACAGAGGGCGACTCGGAGTAATTGTTCTATAAATCATTAGAAAACAGCGGTGAGAAGAAGTAGAAGAATGTACACAGGTGACGATCTCTTGCGTCCCAATTCGCATACTATCCGTACTAAATAGTATTCGAAAAAAGAATTAGTATGTCCAAAATCGTAGTATGTTGATATGAGTATTCCAAAGATACCCGGATGGTCTACTATGTCCAGTCAGAATTCGAAGTGCAGATCGACGCACACCCTAACGGCTGATATTGCCCACAACCCATTGCGAGTTGGGCAGAGGATTCGATTAGAACTACAAACGCGGATAAAAAGTGTTAAAAAACTACAAACATGACGGTTGTGCGAGTCCGACGGTTAAGTAGAGAAGTTTAGATAAAAGGGATTGAGTGATAAATTTTGAGTATTTAACCTGACGAAAAGATATTTATTCAATGTTCACCACATAATATTTCACCTGCAGCAGCATTATGAACTTGTGTAATGATACGTTTGGCCATTAACTTTTAAACGCATCATTATATTTAAACTGCAAACACATGAGAGGAGACCCGCGAATGGCAGATCAACGTGCGTCTACTCTTCTCTCCGATACAGTAGGAAATTAAATTGAATGTGGAGGATTTGAACTGTGCCGATGATTGACAAGGCAGTTTAAACGGTGACGGGATGCACGTAACCAAGCGACAGAGTCCGTTAAAGATGACGAAGTAGTGTGTCCAAAAGCTTGCATACTCTTTTGCTACCACACTACAAAAGAATCGTGTAAAACTCTGTAAACCTTGATATCATTACTATAAGATGGGCTAATTTATGCTTTTGTAGGCTCATTTTCCAAACATAAGCAACTCATTTGTATGTGCAAACTGGGTGTCGGTGTGATGAGACGTCATGCTCAGCTAGATTCGCCTAGAACTCGTGCATCTTCGGATGCGCGAGACGCGCGAAAAGTTACAAAAAATGCACTGCTCACCGCCACGCAAAATGGGGTTGCACGCACCCAACACGCACTACCACCCACTATCGCGTCGAGTATAAACAAGGCTTTAGGCTTCAAAAGTCATAAAACTTGTGTTCATTAACTTATCATGATAAACTTTTGTTGGTCACAGAGCTTATTTTATGCAATAATCCTATTGGATTTTTGTCAAGGGAACCAGGTTGATGCTAACTTCTGGGTTGGCCTACAAAAAGACATCATCGCTGCAGCACTCTATTGCGATTTTCAAACAAACTTTCAAAACATTCCCCTCATCCTCCATTGGTCAGACAAACAGATAGGCTAGTCCCACCTCCAACTCACCCCATTGGTTGAGCCAATATCATTTTATTGGTTAGATATGTTCAAACTAGGGCTGGGCGATAAAACGATAACAGTATGTATCGCGATAGACACGTAATTGATATCAATAAAAAATGCGTTAGATAAAACGTTCGATAATTTATTTTTTTTCTTCGTCGGAAGAAACCAGAGGTTGCGAAGCAAGTTTGTTTGCATGAACAAAGGCACTCGCTCTCTGGTAACCAAGCAACGTAGGGAGTGACAGGCTAACAGCCAATCATGTAACTGTATCTCCTTTTGGTTGCGCCATATTGTTGTCTCGTGTTGGATTAATTCTTCAGTAAACAGAACCGGCGTGGAGTGATAAGTGGAAAATGAGTGCCGCAGCGAGCAAGGAAATTGTTGATAAAACAGGAAAACAAGTCAGCTCGCCAGTATGGAAGTTTTTTGGATTTTATAAGTCTGACTGTATTCAGACCAATGTCGCTTGCAAATTATGCAAGACTGTCATCCCTACCAAGACTGGTAATACCACAAACTTGTTTTACCAGCCTTGTTTATACTTTCGTCTGGCTCCGCAACGCAAGCCTCCGCTGACAGCGCGCACGCCTCGTTCGTTTGGGGACGTGTTTATACTCGACGTGCTCGCCGTTGTGCTATTCTTGCCTTTGGCTGAATCCGAAATTGCCCCCTAAACCCTCAATTACTATTCCCTACTTTAGTCCACTAATACAGTTCACTTGAAGGAGTGAATGAAAACAATGAGCGAATTCGGACAGTCGTTGTGTGTACATCATTTGTACACTCGTTATTGCGGTCCAAAGTGGAATAGAATGAGTGCACTCAATAACATCCACTATCGTTTTGGACACCACTACAAATGGCTGTCCCCTCAAATAGCGCCCTATTTAAGGGTATAGGGGGCGATTGCGGATTTAGCCTTTGAAACCACATGGAGAGGTAATGTTACTCTGCATCAGTGCCTTATGACAAAGCATCTAAACGGCACTGCACCATGTTAAGAGATAATTGTTAAGTGTTCATTGTGATCGTAGACTTCAAAATTATTTGAGTGTTTTCCATGGTTGTGTTGACATTTCTGCCTTTATAACTGAGGGGATTACAATCACCTGGTCCTTATTTTAAATAGGTCATAAAAATAACAATTAATTATCGATATCGACCGATATGAAACGCATAAATCGTGATACAGTTTTCAGCCATATCGCCCAGCCCTAGTTCAAACTGCAATGTTTTGATAGCACCGCAAAGCAAGTTTTCATACTTTTCAGTGGACTCAACCTATAAATCGCTAAACATATAATTGTCTCTAAATATTTAAGGGACAGCTGACCTAAAATAAACAATTTACCATCATGTTGTTCAAAACCTACATGCATTTTTTCTTCTTCTGAAGAACACAAAATAAGTTATTCTGAAGAACATTGGAACCCAAACAAGAGTTTTGATATTGGTCTATGTTGACAGAAACCCAAGTGTTACAAATGGTAAAGGATACTTCCATTCCACAAGGCTGATACAGGCCCGGCGGATGGGGTTGTTGAGGTTGAGGCAGAAGAGAGCTCTCTGCGGCCGCGTGTTGGCCGAACTGCCCTGTTTTTTGCTCTTGGCATACTGCTGCCGCTTCTTCTGGGCCAGCGAGCCGGCCGGTACCACCGAAGGTACAGCAGGCACGGAGGCTGCGGGGGGCGCGGCAGGAGTCGCAGCAGGCGCAGCAGGGCCGTTGGCGCTCATGGTGCGGGCGTGGACCTGAGCAGGGCGTCCACCAGCATGGGCCTGCCAGGGGAGAGGGCACAGGGGTGGGCGCTGGAGCGGAGGGTCTCACCAACAGGCTGGCACGTCACCAGAGAGAGGGACTCTGGTACTGCTGGCATAATTTGCCTCTGTAGAAGATAGAGAAGAGAGTAAGAGGATGCTTGTGGTCTGAAAGAGAGAACACGAGAAAGCGCAGAGAATACAGTGGGAGGCTGTGCAGTGACTTCCTTCACCGCTACATTATATTATGCAACAATGTGGGTGTAAGACTAAAAGATGCATACAGTATGTCTTTGGGTCTAAAGGCCAGTGTCTCAACCAAGCTTTGCGAGCAGTCCAACGTGTGAAAGACGTGGGCCTAAACATAAAAACTATATTTAAAAGGAATAGCTTACTTAATATTAAAATTAGGTTATTATTTACTCTCTTTCATGTTGAAACCAACACCATAAAAGAGGCCCTTAGGACTCACACCCTTTATTTCATGCTTTATGAAAGAGGATCAGACCAAAAATTAAGTTGTTAAAGACAATCCTAAAGTTAACATTAGTTACTGCATTAACTAGCAATGAGCAATACATCAGAAATGTATATATAACATAAATGTATTAAAAAAAAAAAAATTTAACATTAATGAAGATTATTAAATGCTTAAGGAGTATTTTTCATTGTTAGTTTAAGTTAACTAATGTTTAAAACTGGAACCTTATTGTAAAGTGCTAAGGGCTAAGTTCGCCCTCATGTCGTTCCAAACCCGTAAGACTTTCGTTCATCTTCAGGAAAACACAAACGAAGACCCTTTTGATGAAATCTGAGAGCTTTCTATCCCTCCTTTTGCAGCTACGCAACTACAGCACGTGTTACTCTAGCACTTTTTGAGCTTCTGCAAGAACCAATGAGGTTCATTCTCGTGTTACTCTAGCACTTTTTGAGCTTCAGCAAGAACCAATGAGGTTCATTCTCGTGTTACGCATCACGTTTGAGCTTCAGCAAGACCCAATGAGGTTCATTTTCGTGTTACGCAGCACTTTTAGAGCTTCAGCAAGAACCAATGAGGTTCATTCTCATGTTACGCATCACGTTTGAGCTTATGCAAGAACCAATGAGGTTCATTCTCGTGTTACGCAGCACTTTTTGAGCTTCTGTAAGAACCAATGAGGTTCATTCTCGTGTTACGCATCACGTTTGAGCTTCAGCATGAACCAATGAGGTTCATTCTCGTGTTACTCAGCACTTTTTGAGCTTCAGCAAGAACCAATGAGGTTCATTCTCGTGTTACGCATCACCTTTGAGCTTCAGCATGAACCAATGAGGTTCATTCTCGTGTTACTCAGCACTTTTTGAGCTTCTGCAAGAACCAATGAGGTTCATTCTCGTGTTACGCAGCACTTTTTGAGCTTCAGCAAGAACCAATGAGGTTTATTCTCGTGTTACGCAGCACTTTTTGAGCTTCAGCAAGAACCAATGAGGTTCATTCTCATGTTACGCATCACGTTTGAGCTTCTGCAAGAACCAATGAGGTTCATTCTCGTGTTACACAGCACTTTTTGAGCTTCAGCAAGAACCAATGAGGTTAATTCTCGTGTTACGCAGCACTTTTTGAGCTTCAGCAAGAACCAATGAGGTTCATTCTCGTGTTACGCAGCATTTTTTGAGCTTCTGCAAGAACCAATGAGGTTCATTTTTGTGTTACGCAGCACATTTGAGCTTCTGCAAGAACCAATGAGGTTAATTCTCATGTTACGCATCACGTTTGAGCTTCTGCAAGAACCAATGAGGTTAATTCTTGTGTTACGCATCACGTTTGAGCTTCTGCAAGAACCAATGAGGTTCATTCTCGTGTTACGCATCACGTTTGAGCGTTCACAAGAAACAATGAGGTTCATTCTCGTGTTACGCATCACGTTTGAGCTTTCACAAGAACCAATGAGGTTCATTCTCGTGTTACGCATCACGTTTGAGCTTTCACAAGAACCAATGAGGTTCATTCTCGTGTTACGCATCACGTTTGAGCTTTCACAAGAACCAATGAGGTTCATTCTCGTGCATAGCAAGTATGGTTGATTTTCTGTTTATGTTTGTTGATCAATGTTAATAAGTTTTGAAGCGTCAAAGTGGTAGTTGCGTAGCTGTCAATGGAGGGACAGCAATCTTTCAGATTTCATTAAAAAAGATGTTGATTTGTGAACGACATGAGGGTGAGTAATTAATGACATAATTTTCATTTTTGGCTGAACTATCCGTTTAACCTTCATTCTACATATCTGAACTGCCTTATCACGATACATGACAAAGGGCATTTGCCATCAAACTTGTCAGAATATGTAAATACTGACATAATTGTTATGTTTTATTGCTTCAAATCTAAAATCAAAATCAAAACCATGAAACCAGGAGCATCTAATACTGAACGCTCTGAGGTAGTGCAACAATACTACGAGGACCATATACAATGTGCCAGAGTAAAAAATAGCATACAATTTCTCACAAACAGAAGACAGAAGCTTAAAGCAAAACAGGGCAGCAAAAAAGAAAGGCAAAACATCCCTCCTAAATGACAGAGGTATTATTAGGATAATGTCACAAAAAAGTTGCAGCCTGTGGAAAAATCAATGCGTGTAGCGTGACCCAATGAAAACCAGCCTGCAAATAGATGCATCGTGGCAGAGAATCACACTAGCAACCCCACACACAAACAGACATTATCCGCAAACAACAGCAAAGAAAATCATCATCTGCATTCAAATACAAGCAAAAAACACACATCCAGGCTTACGTGATCCACAAATGTCACTCATATACATCAGAGTCCTTGAACAACTAGGCCCCGCAGAGGAAATGAAGACATGCATGGAAAGGTCATATCGCCAGTATACATTTCCCTTTAAGCATTTGTCTCCCATCGGTTCGTGAAAACCCAAGACATCGCATTCAAATATGCCCATTTCACGCCAATGCTCAGCTGTCGTTGCGTTTACAATAAGTGTTAATCTCAACACTAATCATATAGGATATCAAGTGCAGTGTATCCTGTCGGCTACTGGCTCATTTATTGGACATACGTGACAATAAATGATGCATAATGGTAATGAAATAGTTCCTTCGTTTACAATTGTGCGTCCATAGATACTAAACGTGGACGTTTAAACTATCATGAAGGACAATGACACATTGTCATTTTAACATCGCACAGCAATGATGCATTTATTTGTGCTTAATGCCTATTGATAAAGAGGCTTGTAGCGTTTCTTCCCATATATTTTTCGTTTCTATTCCATATATCTATGGCAGCCTTTCCTCAGTTCCAACAACAGCTGTGATGCGTCTTTAGTCTCCGACTGTTCATTTCTTTAAAAAACGACTGATTATGACAAGCAGTGACAACATCAAAGGTCTAGCGGGACCGAAACGAGCGCAAAATCCACCGCATCAGCATCATCAGCATCTTTTCGGGTCTGACACAGATGCACAATGATCGCACTCCATCATTTGTTACACACAGATCCGTTTTAACCAGAAACACGCCAGGCCGCTGCGTGAATATCGTACCTTTGATGAGGTCTTTCCTTTCAGCTGAGGATGATGGTGATGTTTCGGCTTATATCCAGAGATAAAACTCCGACATCGATTAAAACGCTCGGGTCCGATCTGACACGGTAAATTCAAATTCATCAGTGTGCATTCGTTATTTTGCGCGTGAGAGAGCGCGAGAGCTGCCTCGCGTTCGGCGCGCGTTGCCCGTGTTGAAGCGTCACGCGGCGTCGGCGAACGGTGAGATGAGCTGAACTCCCCCTCCGGCTGTGCACGCAGGAACCGCGCTTACTTTAGTGACTAGGACTCTGAATCTTTTAAAGAATCGGTTCGCTCAAATGGATCATCTCACTTGAGTCATCGTTCAGTTCTTCCCAATGCGGGATTTTAGCCTACTTTTCTTTTTTGGTTTGTTGTGAAAAGCGTTTTTTTTTTATTGGGTGACATTTATTATTTCAACATTGTTTATATAAAATGCTGTTAATAGCTTGTTCACAATAGGCCATGTTAAAATAAATAGTATCCCGAATTTTGTTAATATTGTTCTCATATTATTTTACGCCTAAAACGAATCATTTCAATGATTCACCAGTTCACTTATAATTTAACATAAATATTTTTTCTTCATACATGGTCGGAAAAAATATAAAAGGAATTAGTTCACCCAAAAATTAAATTTGGTCATTAATATCTCACCCTCATGTAGTGCCTTACCCATGCGACACAATATAAATGAAGATATTTTTGATGAAATCCGACAGCTCTCTGACCCCTCCATAGACAGCTGTTTAATTACAACTTTCAAGGTCCAGAAAGGTAGTAAAGAAATTGTTTAAATCATCCATGTGACTCCAGTGGTTCAACCTTAAAGGTCCTGTTCTTCGTGATCCCATTTTTCAAACTTTAGTTAGTGTGTAATGTTGCTGTTAGAGCATAAATAATACCTGTAAAATTATAAAGCTCAAAGTTCAATGCCAAGCGAGATATTTTATTTAACAGAAGTTCCCTTTCAAAGCCTACTGCGAACGGTCGGTTTGGACTACATCCCTGTACTTCCTGCTTTAATGACGTCAGTAGAACAGTTTGTTGACTAACCTCCGCCCACAAGAATATGCGAAAAAGGGGGCGTGGTCTTGTTGCTCTCCCACGTGGAGAAGAGGAAGTGTTGCATTCGTAGAGTGTATTTATCGCCATGTCGTCGAGACGCTCCTTTTGTTTGGTCTTCAGGGGCTGTACTTTGAGCGCCTGCATCTCCCCATTATGGTAAGAGGCGTGACCGTTCCGGGCAACGTGCGCTAAGCTGCTGTCGAATCACAACACGGGAACCGCTGGCACAATCAGAACTCATTACGTTTTTATGAAGGAGGGACTTAATAGAATAAGGAAATCTGAGCCGTTTTTAGGACCGTGAAAACAGCGGTATACAGATAAGTACATTGTGTGAAAAATACTGTGTTTTTTTACACGCGAAACATTAACACATGTTATATTGCACACTGTAAACACAATCACAGCTTAAAAAAAACAGGAAAAACGGGAACTTTGATGTTATGAAGCGACGAGAATACTTTTTTGCGCAAAAAACAAACAAAAATAACGACTTTATTCAACAATCTCTTCAAGGCTGAATCCGATATCACCCCCTATACCCTCAAATAGGGCATTATTTGAGGGAACAGCTGTAGTGAGGTCCGAAATCAAAGTGGACGTTATTGAGTGCACTCATTCAATCCCACAATGCACCGCAATAACGAGTGTACATATATATAGTATACGTATATCGTCTACTGTACATATAAGGAAAAATAAGTTTGTCTTAGACTATTTTAAACGTTTCTTGGGTTAAATTATGTGCTCGCATTCATTAATTTTCACTTGTGTGTGCTTATATAAGTATCACTAAAAATATTAGGATGTAAGTTATTAACGTTTTAAAATTTCACATTTAAAGAAATCTAGTGTTTGATCATATCTAAATATTTATTAAAATGCAAACCCTACAAATAAGTAAGCAGTTATGATCTGCAATACTTTTTTGAACAACTAGACTAGATGTATATTTATTAAAGCTGCACTATGTAACTTTTCCGTCCACTAGAGGTCACCTATTCAAAACAAAAGGCGTAGTTTGATGACACCACGTTTGAGTGCAGAATTTTGGGACATGTGGTCTTCACCTCACAGCCAGGGCCGGATTAACCATTAGGGCAACTGGTCACTTGCCCCGGGGCACAGGACATCTAAGGGGCCCTGGGCACTGTCAAATATTATGTTAGATCACGTTAAAAACGCAATCCTTACTTTCCTAATTATATTTTTGCAACCCGTTCGATCAACATATGTTAAATCACGTAAAAAACAGTGTCTGTAGCTTCTTGCGCTGCTGTGCAGCGAGCGAGGACGAGCTGTCAAGTCGAATCACGTGACTTGACGCTCTGAAATCAGTGTTGCCAGATTGGGCGGTTTTGAATTTGATTGTGCGGTTAAAAACGGGTTTGGGCAGGTGGACAAAATTTGGGTTGGTTTGGGGTCAGTTTGGTGGTTTTCAAACATCTAAATTGTACAGTCTAATTGGTTAATAACAAACTCAAGTGTGCATGACACACACCGGCCCAGCGTTCAGCGTAGAGTCAGCTGGCGTTGGTGTTGACGTCGCTGACGAGCACGCACTTTCAGCCAATCAGCGATCAGCAGGGAGTCGCGACTCGCGCTCATTCATGACAGGTTTTCAGCGCGAAATTGTATCTGGATATCAAATGATCGCTATGCCAAAGTGGCATAAATATACAGTAAGTTATCTACAGTAATGAGTGGGAGAGGGATCCAACTCTCAAAACGTGGATTACACCTGTGACTCAAAGACTCTTTATACATATAACTAACTCCAAGAGGTTGAATGACTTGAATTGAAATCGAATAGGCTAGTAACTTATATGACTCCTGAGCATCATCGTGTGCACACTGGCCTGATCAGGACATCTGCACCTTTTAAAGCGTCTAGACTGCGCTCTACTCGTCCCAACAGCTGCTGAAAGAGGTTTGAATCAACGATTAATTAAGTTCTGCGTTATGTTCTATAAATATGTACTTCACGAAAGACATAACATTACTAGTTCTATCTGAAGTTAAAGCACAGCACAAAAGTAAACGCATTCTTGTTGTTAATTTTTTGTTGTAGGACTATTGTACAGCATCAGTGAATGACACATTTTGGCTGTGGTGTGTGCAGTAATGTGTGCGTAATGCCTGCTAATTACATTGTTTATTCTGATTATATTGGGCACTTTTTGCACTTAAATTAGTTTATTCTTACTGTTGACATTTGAAAATGATGCATGTGTTTTTCCATGTCATGCATGACTGTTTTTGAATGCCCTGTTTTGATCCATTTTCCTGGGAATTTTTTTTTATTTTTACATCATTATTTTGTTTTAAGGAGATAAAATGGTGCTAATCAGCCTTGATTGACATGGCAATAAAATTATATCAAATTATTTTGGCAGTTCAAATTTTGGGTGTTTTTTTCTTGAATTGGGTGGGTTTTAGTGAACTTTTGGGCTTGGAATCGTCGACCCAATCAGTCAACACTGTCTGAAATTTAAGCAGGAGCGCTAAAAGAAAATGTAAAAGAGAAAAGGAATTGAAATTAGTCGACATTATGAAACATATTCCAAAAATAGCCACAATTTCACATTGTAGCATTTTAGGAATAAAAAATCTCTGGTTTTAGGTTAAGGCTTCCCTAGCTGTCTGCTTTATTTCACTGTTGCAGTCAAAATATAGGTTGATTGGCTATATTGAAACATTTAATAATTACTCTGTAGCAGCCACTAAGTTCTGTGAAAGATTCATTGTAAAAAGTTATGTTAAACATTAGTGCATCATTAGTGTTCTGTCTCTTGAATGCACTTTATGCTGAGGCTATTACATCTTCACTGAGCATTGCAGAAGCCTGATTTGTTAGTATAGAAGTATAGGCTATATGCTCTTGGTGATAGCGACTTTGCGATTGTTGCTTTGGGGCAGGGGCAGGGGGGCCCTTGAGTCTTGTTGCCCAGGGCACAGGAAATTGTTAATCCGGCCCTGCTCACAGCCGGTGGAAAAGAATCGGGTAGAAATCATGTTCATGGATGCGATTATTAAAATTATAGTATGAAGCAGAGAAGGACCGAGTGTTGTGGAGCTGAGCAAGGCCGCTGAATCGATTGTTAATAAGAAGAACGCAACACATGCCTCGGGAGTGGGACTTTTATTATGCCACTGTTGCCGGCGCCACTTCCGCTGTTCCAGTCATGAGTATGAGCAGCTCTGTTAATCATATATATCAGATACATTTGAGTGTGTTGAAAATGATGTTATGAGGTTACTCTGTGCGTTCGCTCGGCAGCAGCTATGACACTTGTTCACACTGCAGTGAGAGTAAAGCGTTTCTGCAGAATACAACCGGAAACCGAGGGGAACGCAGATATGACGCCATTGACAAGCGACTGTCAATGTTGTAAGTACTCAGCTGAACTAAATATATAACACTGGCCTAGTGGTTTTTGGAAATTTTACTGAAAGAATGTTACATAGTGCACCTTTAAAGAGCCATACAGGCACCTAGTTGGTAATGGCATTACAAATGAAAATTATTATTTTTCTAGCCACAAAATGACTCTACTTTGCCTCTTTGAATTGGAATTCTCTATTTTAACCTTAATTACTACACTAATTGTAATATAAATAATACAAATATTAGGAGAAAAATATTTTAAGTGGTCATTAATTGACAATAACTATCGCACAAATAGTATTTAGTATCAAAAGATCTCCTCAAAATATTCAATAAATATTATTGAACTAAAATATAGAACATTTATTTAATTGAAAAATAGTTAAGGTGTATGGTCACATTTGCCCATCAATGAGTATGAGTCTGAGCTATTAGTAAGGAATACCTGAGGGCTAAATAGAAGAAAAACATTAATATTAATGTTAACAATATTGCATCTCCATCACTCACGCGAGATGAAAGCATGTTGCAACTCTGTTTTTCAACGCCTCTGGCTTTAACTGGATGCCTCATTAAGTGCGGCAAAACGATATTTATTGTTTGAATTTCGCATTAAAACTTTTTTTAAAATTTAAAAGCTTAGACTTTGTTTAATATCAAAAGCAGGTTTGGCAATTTGGCATGAGATTAAGTTGGGCAGAGTGAGACCGTGAGACCTGAAAGCGTGTGTCTCACGCCAAATGCGGAAGAGTTGGCAACCCTGAACATTTATTCAAAAACATAACACAGATAATCCACAAACAAGAGCATAATCCACAGAGAACCAAAAGGTGACCAACGGCAAGAACACATATACAGGAGTAACGACCGACAAACAACAACTGAAGCACTGGGGTATATATACACAAAGGGAAACAAGGTTAACAAGATAACAAGAGGGAGTGGCTAAATGGGAAACACCTGGGGAAACGAATCAACATGAAAAACTACAAAGAACTACAAAACATGACACAAGACAGGAAATAAAAGTCCTCACAAGACAGGGAAACAGGCTGGGCTATATATTATATGACAAATTTACACTGCAAAGGCACAGACACTTCTGAAGTGTTTAATGCTGCTTAGAGGTGGCATATGCATTTTTCACAGCCATTTAAATGGCATATTGTTATACACTGTAAAAAAAAATCCCCGTAAAATGTACGGTAAAAAAACGGCAGCTGTGGTTGCCAGAACTTTACCGTAAAAAATACGGCTGTAACGTTTTAGGTTTTTAGGGACAGCACCATATAATTTAAAGGTTTATAATAATTACGGTTAAAAAATGTTTTATTTTACAGTTCAAAACCGTATAATTTAAAGGTTTAATGTAATAATTACGTTTAAAAAAAATTTACAGTTCAAAACCGTATAATTTAAAGGTTTATATTGTAATGATTATGTTTACACTGTAAACAATTTATGGTAAATAAAAAACATATTTCATTAACTGAAATAATGTTAAATTACCAACCTATTGAAATACTAATATTTGTTATGTACCTTTGATATATACAGACAACCACCAATCACAGTGGTGATGAGAATCACATGATGAATCAAAGCTCATCACAAGCAGCTTTTAAGAGGACAATACTAATATATAGAAGTGTCATTCACACAAACACTAAACACCATCATGGTAAAACACATGAAATTAAAAAAATTTATTTAACAACATCAGATGTAACATAAAGCCCTAATGTACATAACTGATTAGAACAAACAAAGAAGAAACAGTTATTGCAATGAAAATACATCAGATGTGAAGTGTCACGCAGGGAATTCTGGTAATGTCAATTTACGGGTTTTCACTGTAAATTACACAATGACTTGTTCTTTTTCACTTCCAAAAGCAGTCAATTTAACTGTATTTTACAGCAAAATTAAATGAAATGTAAGGTTAGATCTATTACAGTTATTCACCGTATATAGTACGGAAACTTTCTGTTAACCAATGAACTGTTTTTCACCGTAGCATTTTTACAGTAAAATACCGTTAAAATCACAATCATTTTTTACAGTGTAATTATTATAATGGAACATAATTTAGTCTGGCTTTTATGCAGCATTGTGTCTTTACACAGAATTTTGAGCAAACACAGAGCAGCATTAACTCAGCTGTGTAAAGATGCCTTTAGATAAGCAGGAATAGGGCAATAAATCTGATACATACTAATTCATTAAATAGGACCCTAAACTACAGACCCACATGCCAGTGAAATGATATGCCAAGGTGGTTTGCATAAATGACAGCTGTGACTGATTGAATAAGGAAGGCCGGCTGAAAGGGTGAATTCGAAGTCGTCAGTGTGTGTGCGGAGTGTAGAAATGACCTAATCAGGACGAGAAAATATAAAGCTCACAGAGGAGAACCGAAGGCCTTCAAGAACATGCAATTAGAGCTCGGAGAGTTAGGAATTCCCTTGAGTAATCATTTTCACAGAGAAAACTGTGTAATCTGAATTAACGCAAGAAACCCATTTTATCCTGTGCATGGGAGGACAAATACAGTATTTCCAGCATTTCAGAGGAGGTGTATTTCTGGAGACTATAGCAAACAGAAACGGCAAGAATAATACATATTCTTCTGCACTGCAGGCAATAATCATCTGTTTGATCATCCTCGATCGAAGGATAACCTTGTAATGTTTCTTTTCATGCATCATTTCAAAGGATCCACCAGGCATCTTTAGAAAAGACAACACCTGTTCACCACCTGCTGTACTCAGAAACTCAAACCATCATCTCTCACATTACCAGTCATGTCTGGAATATTCTCTGCGCTCTTGAGCGGACAACACAACGTTCAATTACATTCTTCATCTCAACTTTTCTATTGTTTAATTATATACCACTACATATAGATCTAAATGTCGTTACTGTACAAAATACTCTTATATTTCATTGTAGTGAAACCTTAATTAAACGTCTTCAATGTTTTACCAAATGCCTGTCAACAATCAATAAAATATGAGCAGAAAATATGACAGAAAGTTGATGTTAGCTCACCTTTGGAACGGTTGCTTTTATGAATCTGATAAAATGGCATCATAAAAGCCATGATGAAGCTCTATAAAGTCCATGTGTTTTTCTGAAGTGACCGGTGGCAGGGTCAGGCAGGCCTTGGGCTCACTGTGAGACCGGGATAGATTTACGGCTGGTGTCTGCTTACCTGTCTAACGGATATAATGGTTTCTCCCTGAAGCAACTTTAATAATTAAATATTGGGTATTTCAGCCAATCACCATTCACAACTGTCACATGACATGAGTTGTACAGTGAAGAACACAGAAATGCTACAAAATAAAAACAGTTTTATGACTAACAGATTACATTTGTTTTACTAAGGCCACATTAACTTTGTCTTGGAAGATTGTTTATTTTTGTTACTTTTCAAGTGGGTTGTAAGTATAGATTTTATTGTTTTTTATTTTCAAATATGAAAATACATCATACAAATCTTAATTATCTATGATAATTAGACTATATGATATGATGTAGCGACTATGATCATCTAAAGATCAAACATGAAATAATAAACATCTGTTTACTGTGTGAAAATTACGTTAAATCAAATCTGGCATCATTTCCAACTTGATAAACATATTCCCCTTTTTTCAAAGGGTAGACTCGAATCAAGCTATAGATTTTTCAAAAGATGCAAAAAGAATACAAATATTAATTTTGATGAAATTAGCCAATTTTATTCCAAACAAATTTTAAAATGTAATTTCCATAACAGAATCTAATCAGGCAAAACATATTATTTATATATACAGTGTATATATATGTGTGTGTGTATATATATATATATTAGGGCTGTCAAAAGATTAATCGCAATTAATCGCATCCAAAATAAAAGTTTGTGTTTACATAATATATGTGTGTGTGTACTCTGTTAATTATTATTTATATATCAATACACACACATTCATGTATATATTTAAGAAATATTTGCATGTATATACTGTATATACATTTATATAATCTATAATATATATAAATGTTTTATATATAAAAAATAATATTATTTCTTAAATATATACATGCTTGTGTGTGTATTGATATATAAATAATAATTAACAGAGTACACACACATATATTATGTAAACACAAACTTTTATTTTGGATGCGATTAATCGCGATTAATCTTTTGACAGCCCTAATATATATATATATGTATATTTTATTTATTGACAAACTTTTATGTTAGATGCGATTTAGAAGTGCTGTCAAATCAACATCTAACATAAAAATTTGTAAATAAAAATACTATAAACATACATATGTACACACACACACACACACACACATTTACACTTTTATGCTAGATGTGATTAATTGTGTTTTGACAGCATTAATATCTATATCTATGTACTATATATCTTTTTCGATATCATCTATCTATCTATCTATCTATCTATCTATCTATCTATCTATCTATCTATCTATCTATCTATCTATCTATCTATCTATCTATCTATCTATCTATCTATCTATCTATCTATCTATCTATCTATCTATCTATCTATCTATCTATCTATCTATCTATCTATCTATCTATCTATCTATCTATCTATCTATCTATCTATCTATCTATCTATCTATCTATCTATCTATCTAATATAATGGCAATAATTTAACTGAGGCCACTCAGCATAACATTTGTCTTTGCCTTCTGTCTCTTTCTCTCACTCCCTCTCTTCTTCTCTTTCTACCTGCATTTCATCCCTGTTTGCCTCTCTAACTGCTGACGTGAAGCTCATATATCAGAGGTATCTGTTGGCAGCAGTGAGAGCCACGCTTGTGTCACGGGGTTCTTTACCACTATCACTACCAGTAGCATGCTGTGTTTTCGCTTCAGACAATTAACACTTATTTTTTGAGAGTCAGCAATATTAAAATTGTGTGGTTCGTTGAGGAGAGGTGTGCTTTTGCTTTTCTAATTCATCAGACTTAGGTAGCTCAAAAGTTTGTGGTAAGATATTTTTTAAATATTATGCTCACCAAAGCTGTATTTATTTGATCAAAAATACAGTAAAAACAGTAATATTGCAAAATATTATTGCAATGTATAATAGCTGTTTTCTATTTTAATATATTTTAAAATGTAATTTATTCCTGAAATCAAAGCTAAATTTTCTGCATCATTACTCCAGTCAGTGTCACATGATCCTTCAGAAATCATTCTAATATGCTGATTTGATGCTCAAGAAACATTTATTATCCTTGCAGTTTTTTCCAACTGCTTACTTCAAAACCATGTCTCCTTTTTTCAAAACTTTACACACAATTCCCAAAACTGTACACACAAAATGCCTCACATCTCCTTCAAAATGTAACACCGCATTCAAAATGCCATAAACGCATTTAAGAATGAAGCATTTGCATCAAATGATAAACACTTCTTTCATAATAGTACATTTTTGGATATACCATGTAAACACTGTTGTTCTAAATCTAAAGCTCTTTGGTCTTTCACAGGCTTATATCTAAATTTCAATACAATGTTCTTCAGTGAAAGTAATCCCTGAGAGAGGTAACAAGTACACTCTAAACACCAATGCAATGTAGAAACAGAAAATATGTATTAGGTCAAACATTACTGTTGTGTACAGTAGCATACAACAAAACCAAACATATGTAAACATATGAGGAGTGTGTGTGTGTGTGTGTGTGTGTGTGTGTGTGTGTGTGTGTGTGTGTGTGTGTGTGTGTGTGTGTGTGTGTGTGTGTGTGTGTGTGTGTGTGTGTGTGTGTGTGTGTGTGTGTGTGTGTGTGTGTGTGTGTGTGTGTGTGTGTGTGTGTGTGTGTGTGTGTGTGTGTGTGTGTGTGTGTGTGTGTGTGTGTGTTGAAGTGAGACAAGATGTGGAGAGCCTTTAAAGTCAGTTATGTTGCCAGCTTCATCCCCAGCATCCTCACAACTTCCTAACCTTCCGATTCTCTCACTCTCTCCCCATGCCTGCCTATCTCTGTTTCGTGCATCTGTTTTGTTTCTCTATGGTATTTATGTGTCCTTTATTTCTTCACACTGAGAAAAAGGGTACCAAAATTGTACCTTTAGGGGTACAACAGCTTGTCACTGGGGAAGTACCCTTAAAACGACATCTATGTACTTTTTTTACTCCTAAAAGGTGCATATTAGTACCAAAGTACAAGATGTACAAAGATGTCCTTTTAAGGGTACTGCCCCAGTGACAAGCTGTTGTACCCCTAAATGTACAATTTTGGCACCCTTTTTCTCTGTGTGTAATTAATCCCTAAATCCCTTCCTTTCATTTCTGTGTATTTTCCTTCTAATATTACTTTGCACAGAATAACACGCAGCTAAATGTTTCCGCCCCATCAGGCTCAATCATGCGATCCTTCCACCTAGTTGGCTGCACTCTGAGTGATTGACAGCTGTAGATAACTGATATCTGACCAGCCCTCCCCCTTGGGTGCTGAGGCTAAATGCTATGTCGCTGTAGCAACCACAGAGTGACTTATGGGTAATCGAGTGAGCACCAAGGAGCTGACTTATCCCTCAAGGAGCAGCTGGCATTAAAATCAAGTCTATCTCTGTAGCATAGGCTGCTTGTGTTTGTGAATCTCGCAAAAGTTGTCAAAAACATGTCTGGGTCACATTTCACCCTAAAATCATAAGGTGGAACATGTATATTTGTATACGGTCTACTACTTTCTTTTTTTGGCACTTTTTAGACATTAATTTCTTGTAAATTAGGCACATTTCCATCTCAGTTGTCATTAAGGTAATACGAAGAAAAAAAAAACACTCCAATTACTGAAAAATATGTAATTTATTTTACATCATGGTAATTTATGCTGATTTAAATAAAATAATAAATATTAAAAATATGTATTTTATATTTAATAAATAAGAGGAAAAACTGTTTTTAGTGTATATATATATATATATATATATATATATATATATATATATATATATATATATATATATGTATATATATATATATATATATATATATATATATATATATATATATATATATATATATATTTCAGTTGATGTAAATAATAATAATTAATAATAAGAAATATTTTAAAGAGATATAGTAATATAACATAAATAATGTAATGTAATGTAACATAAAAGTACAGGTTTTTAGCCACGATGTGTGTATATATATATATATATATATCTTCTAAAATATATATATAATTTAAGTTGATGTAAATAATAATAATACTAATAAATATTTTAAAGAATAGTATTGTAAACATGGACATAAAACATAAAAATACAGGTTTTTAGCCTAGATTACCATGTGTATGTGTGTGTGTGTGTGTGTGTGTGTGTGTGTGTGTGTGTGTGTGTATACACACACACACACACACACACACACACGGTATGGCCATATCATGGTAATTTATGCTGATTTAAATAAAATAATACATATAAAATTATATATATTTTATATTTAAAAGGAGAAAGACAGTTTTTTTATATATAATTAATTACATTTTTGTGAGATTTTCCATTATGTGTCTAGTCACATAAACATATTCATACAAGACTGTGTATACCTGCTTTCAGTCTATATACAGTCACATTTGTGTGTGTTGGAGTATGTGAATATTAGCATGTATTTCAGCAGGTGTTGTTATTTAATATATCCCAAGGACTTTACTGGCGTGGATTCAGTGCAGCTAACACCTAGGTCTCCCAGAGCGCATTGTGTGGCGCTATGTTAAGTTATGATTTTAACTGTTGTTGTAGTCTGCGCCGTTTGCTGCCAAAGAAAGTAAAAATAGAAACAGTCATGCACCCTGAATGTACATTCCCTTCAGGAGGTGAGGGACCACGGGCTTTCCTGATTGGCTGACATGTGTCACATGGGCATGGGTTCTCAGGCTAGGATTGGGTCACACATTTTGGAGCAGTTTGATGACAAGTGCTTCTGACTGGGATGGAAAGCCCAGAGGAGATACTGCTTACTCAGAGATAAAGCGAGAGAGAATGGAAGGGGGAAAAGGGGACAGCGGAGTGGGCGGAGACCAGCATTATTACATCAAAATGGCATTCTGAGAATTGATATTACACACTCCAATATTTAAGATGAACATTTCATTTACCTGTGTATTTTGTGGACTGGAAAAAGAAACATTTTGCTTTTGTTTTATGATTGTATTTACTGAATATTATTTGATTTAGAAACCTATATTAGCTATGATGGAAATGTGTGTATTTTATTTTCATAATGACGTTTTTGATAACAACAGTGAATGCACCAGCAATTGGGTTGTTTTAACCCAGTGAATGGGTTGTTTTAACCCAGCGTTTGGGTTAAATGTTTGCTTAAAACAACCCAATTGCTGGGTTTGTCCATTTTCAACCCAACTTGGGTTGTTTTTAACCCAGCATTTTTTAGAGCGTGGTGTTCAAATAATATATTATACCATTTTTTTTATTTTAACTTTTTAATACGTTTTCCCCCACACTTTTTGATACTTGAAAACTCCAGTCCCCATTGTAATTGTTACATAAAAGTAATCAAATAAAATAATAATGAGATGGTTCTGGGATTAAATAGATGAAATGACAATTACAGTATGGATGGATGCCAACGCTGGATTTCATACTTCCACACCTTCCCTCCAGACATTCTAGTCCTTGTCTAATTGCGAGTGACAGGGATGCAGTAAAATGACATCACAGCATTCAAAATCCAACACGTGGCATCAGATGGCAGAATCTGACATGTGACATAACTGGTCAACCTAAGCATGACATTGCAGAGTGGCGGCCGAGTCATGTGCTCATTGTGCAAACACTGCCAGCTGTGTTGATTCATGCCAAATGTGTGCACTAGACAGACACCACATGATATCATAAGCTAATTTCAGAAACACTTTTATTATTGTCCTACTATAATTGGACTAGTATTACTCCGAACATGCCATTTTAAGGGAAAGAGAAACTTCTCTTTTGCATGAATGGCTTCTAACATGTCTTCATCATAATGATAAAAGTGTGACTATTTTTTAGATTCAAACATAAAGAATCTTGGTTCAAATGTATATTAATTAGGGCTGTCAAAAGATTAATCGCGATTAATCGCATCCGAAATAAAAGTTTGTGTTTACATAATATATGTGTGTGTACTCTGTTAATTATTATTTATATATAAATACACACACATTCATGTATATATTTAAGAAATATTTGCATGTATATACTGTATATACATTTATATAATCTATAATATATATAAATATAAATGTTTTATATATAAAAATATTTTTTTCTTCTTAAATATATACATGCTTGTGTGTGTATTTATATATAAATAATAATTAACAGAGTACACACACATATATCATGTAAACACAAACTTTTATTTTGGATGCGATTAATCGCGATTAATCTTTTGACAGCCCTAATATATATATATATATATATATATATATATATATATATATATATATATATATATATATATATATATATATATATATATATATATATATATATATATATATATATATATATATATATATATATATATATATAATTTTGTTTTATATATTGACAAACTTTTATGATGCGATTTAGATGTGATCCTAATATTAATATCAATTAATGTATATTTTATATACGTGTATAATACATTTTTTAAATTACTTATTTGCAGTTAAAATAGCCCTCTGCTGTGACATTCATTTTAATATTTAATATTCTATGTAATATTCTATACATAAAAACTGAATGAATAATACTTATAAAAGAGTTAGAAAAATTTCTTAGTCCAGAATAAGCATGTCACACTACTTGACGTGCTAAGACCTACCCAACTATATTCTTATAAATAGAACATAACATTTTATTGCAGGGTTTCACTCAAACATAAAAGTCTTTAGATAAAAATGATTTAGATTTTTGTGTTAAAGAAAGCTGTTCCATATGTAGACGTCAATGCTCCAGCTTGATTTTATGGTGCAGTTGCGTTCTCTAGTGGTAATATTTAGAAATAGCAGGAATTTGTTGGTTATGGGCACTAGACCAGGGGTTTTCAAACTGGGGTCCGGGGCTCCAGAAGGTTCTAAGGGGTCCCCAGAAAATTTCAGAGAATAAAACGATGAGGCAAAAATGGATAAAGTCTAACGAACATTCGAACTGTTATACTTTCTGTCTCCTTTCTTGCCGTATACACACATTCCAGAATTGTGTGTTTTCTTTGTATCTTTCCAGTGAGTTTTTCTCACTATAGTCCCATTTATTTCGCTCACTGGGGTTGTAAGGTATTCCTAACGAAGTACGTATGCTCCTTACATACATTTATTGTGAAAGTCGCTTATACAAATAATCTGAAAATGTTCTTCTTGAGGTTTATTCATCCAACATTATATAGTAGATTTAAGTTTGGAAACAATATGTTGTATTATAATGTCATACTTACTATTTATCTATCAGTTTAACCCCCGGCTTCACAGACAAGGCTTAAGCTAGTCCCAGACTAAAATGCATGATTGAGTTGTTTAAACTGAAAAAAAAACTTGCACTGATATATCTTAAAATATGTCAGTGCCATTGTTTTGTCTCAAGATGCACAGCAGTAATGTTTATATATCTATATAATGTTTATAAAAGCTATACTTAAATGTCCTATTGAACTAAGGCCTAATCCTGGTTTAGTCTAAGCCCTGTCTGTGAAACCGGGCCTAAATGTTTTTTCATACATTAAAATATATAGATGGATTTTAGGAAGGGGGTCTCTCATAAAAGGTTCATCATATTTGGGGGTCCTTGGCATCATAAAGTTTGAAACCCCCTGCACTATACACACCATACATACACTATTACCACTATAGTTTTTTTTCTGTATTGAATATGAGACTTCTTTCAAAAACTTAAAAAAATAGTAATGTGTCTATGCAAAATGTTATTCACATGCTGTGCAATAATACAAATCATGTTTTCTGTTAAGAGTGGACATTATATTAAGGTTAAAGGATTAGTTCACTTCAAATTTAAAATTGTGATATTTTCCTCACGCCCATCTCATCCAAGGTGTTCATGTCTTTCTTTCTTCAGTCGGAAAAGAAATTAAGCATTTTGAGGAAATTCCAGGATTTTTCTTCACATCATAGACTTCAATAGCAACTAAAATGTTGAAGGTGCAAAATCAATGCAGTTTCAAAGCTCTTCGAATGGCTTCAGAGGCTCTGCACGATCCCAGACGAGAAATAGGGTCTTATCTAGCGAATCGATCGGCCATTTAAAAAAACAATTAAAATGTATTTACTTTTTAACCTAAATTGCTCATCTTGTGCTGCTCTGTGACGTGCCACAGATTGCGCAATCACGTTGGAAAGGTCACGCTAGACGTTTGCCGAAGAAACAGCCTTTAACAAAAAAAACTTTTTCAACTTCAAAATCGCCCGACATCATTGGTTTACCTTTTGTTTTTTGTTTTTTTGCTAAAAGGCGCTTGTATTAGTCTTCGCACAAGCGCTTTGTAAACACGGGGGCGGTACTTCTGCCGGGGACAGTCCCAGTTTTTGGTGTTCTGTCCCCGACTGGAGCTGTCCCCGGAAATGTCCCCATTTTACATCTCGTTCAAAACAACCCGCAGATATATTGCAAAAAAGGCGTCCAACCAACATACAGCAGCCTGTGAGATACACTGATTCTACTTGGTCGCGCGCCGCTACTTAAAGGGTTAGTTCACCCAAAAATGAAAATTCTGTCATTAATTACTCACCCTCATGTCGTTCGACACCCGTAAGACCTCCGTTCATCTTCAGAACACAAATGAAGATATTTTTGTTGAAAGCTGATGGCTGAGGAAGGCTTCAGATAGGCCTCCATTGGCATTCAGTATTTACACACACAAGACCCATAAAAGGCACTTAAAACGTCGTTACAAAGTCCATCTCACCACAGTGGCTCTACAATAATTTTAAGATGCGACGACAATAGTTTTTGTGCGCAAAAAAAATCTAAATAACGACTTTATTCAACCTCTTCTTGTCTTCCGTGTGTGCCTCCACGACGCATGCGCGAGTATACGACGTAGCGCCGGGGTTTGGGAATCCATGAAATGCGCACTTTAGCCCGATTTTGAGAACTACGCCGAGACCTAAAGCACGATCAATGTAGAATCCAACAGCTTAGATACGCGCGTCTTCCTCTGCTTGTAAACAAATCGCTTCTGGGTCATGTGTCCGAACGCCGGATCTGCGTAATATTCTCGCGCATGCGTCGAGGAGGCACACACGGAAGACAAGAACAAGTTGGATAAAGGTGTTATTTTGATTTTTTTTTGCGCACAAAAACTATTGTCGTCGCATCGTTAAATAATTGTAGAGTCACTGTGGTGAGATGGACTTTGTAACGACGTTTTAAGTGCCTTTTATGGGTCTTGGGAGTGTAAATGTACTGAATGCCAATGGAGGCCTATCTGAAGCCTTTCTCAGCCATCAGCTTTCAACAAAAATATCTTCATTTGTGTTCCGAAGATGAACGGAGGTCTTACGGGTGTCGAACGACATGAGGGTGAGTAATTAATGACAGAATTTTCATTTTTGGGTGAACTAACCCTTTAACGTTACTTCATGAAGAACGTAACCGAGGGCAGAACACCATTGCCGTCAAATATCAAAAGAAACATCGTTATCGCTTTCAAGGTAGTAACTGATAGCACACGTACATCTCGGAGACGTCTATTTGATGTGCGTGTTTACATCTGGAAGACGTATTTTTTTAGAGTGTTTGTTCATCTGCAATACATCTATTGGACGTTTCCTGTCAGATGTCAAATAGACGTTTAAACAATGTCTTTAAGATGTTTATGATTTAGAATGTATGAAAAACTGACATCTTAAAGACGTCTATAAGATGATTCAAGATTCAAGATTCAAGAGTTTTATTTGTCACATACACAGTTATATACACAATATACAACTGGCAGTGAAATGTAAACAGGTCCGCTCCATGGACAGTGCAAATAACAGTTACAAGAAATTAAATAGAAATAGAATAAAATTAGAATAAAAAGTATTAACATAAGTAGAATTATAAATAAATCAAGTAAAAGATAAAAATAGGAAATAAGATAAAAATAAAAATATAAAAAATATGTGGATATGATAAGTGAGATAAACTGTAGACTTAAAAATAAGTGGTTAACATAAAATATATAATATGTATATATAAAGAAGTATAATGTGCAAGGTTTATTACAGGTTGTTACGCAGTAACAATAGGGACGTAAAGTGCAGTGCAGATGTTTGTAAACAGCAGATGCTTTCCAGATTAAGTGATCTTTAACAGACATCTTGCAGACGTACGTGTGCTATCTAACTGTTCATGTTAAATTAAAGTAATAGCCTACTGTTTGTATTTGCTTAATAAAAGAGCTTCAACAGGGTGTGGGATTGTTCCACAGTCACAAAGCAGTAAAAAACCTAAACAATTAACGTTACAATTGCAACAACATGTGCAGAATACTTTCTGCTTAAAATAAGCCTAAAATGCAAAATAACAAGACCAACTGAGGATAGTAAGAGTTATTTGCAAGCACAAACATAACAAAACATTTGAATTAAAAAAGTAATTTATATAGTACAAACTTGTGAAAATAAAAATATGAACTACAATTATAAATGTTAAAATATTTGTTAAATAGTTTTATTTATCATATTTATTTTATTTTTGTAATGTGTTTTTGTTAAGTCATGTTTTAATATTGTTTTGAACTGCTTGTGGTTACTATTAACTGTTTTCATTGTTTTTGTTGTTGTTGTTGTTGTTTTTTTGTGGGTACGTTGAATTGTATTAAATCCAGACCAAAAATCCTAATAATCAAACTAAATTATAAAAATTATTAATGTTAATAATAATATAGGGAGCCTACGACAACAACAACAACAACAAAACATTCAAAAATGTATTGTCCCTGTTTTTTAATTAAAAGATAATAACAAATGAGATTTTGGTGATATTTTGACCACTCAAATAGGAAATGTCCCCGGTTTCCATTTCAGAAATCTGGTCACCTTAGCCTACATCTTGATCTGACATGATTACGCAAGCGCGATCGTTTTAGTAGATAAGACCATATTCCTCATCTGGGATCGTGCAGAGCCTCTGAAGCCCTTTGAAAATGCATTGATTTGGACCTTCAACATTTTGGTTGCCATCGAAGTCTATGATGTGGAGAAAAATCCTGGAATGTTTTCCTCAAAAGTCATTTCTTTTCGACTGAAGAAACAACGACATGAACACCTTGGATGAGATAAGGGTGAATAAAATATCAGGAAATGAACTAATCCTTTAATACAATAGTTGATCCTGTATCCTCACAGATGTTTCTTTTTCTTTTCTCTCACAGATTTGAGAATCATAGTGAGCTGATACTGGCCCACATATGCATTTGGCTCTCACTTTATATTGTTAACTATATTCTAAATAAAAAAAAAAATATATATATTTATTTTGTCCTGTTTTGTCCTCATTCTTATAATTCCCTCTCACCTGACTCAAAGGCTCATTCATTATGCAGCTCATTATGCGTTTCTTTGTCTTCTCAGCTGTGAATCACAGCATTATTCACGATCGTTCATGCCTCTTGTCGTATGGGCTTTGTACACAAAAAGTGTCTTTCAAAACTTAAATCAATATATTGTTTTATGGGAATGAGTATAGGCACAATGATGTTCACATCAGTTTGAAGCAAAAACTCTATGCAACAACATCCATTAGTCAAAACTAAGTAATAGTTGTGTGGACACATGTACTATGCGTTTCGTGGCCTTATTTCAGTGACTTAGTTACAATTTTAGTTTTAGATGTTTTTTTCCAAAAACACATAAACGTTATTCTCTCAAAAATACAAGCATATACATGTTGCTCACATACTATGGTAGCCCATGCTGAATACAGTAAAGACACTTTTGCCATTATAAGTGCCCCAAAACTGGCTCAGACCCGTAGGGGTTAATTTTATGTATCAGGTGTATTTAATTTCTTCACATTCCCGTGTTCTTTATATATGGATGTATTTTATTCAGTTAGAAAATTGTGTGTTTTCTGCATTTATTTCTGATTCTGGACTCTCCCCAAAAGAAATGAACATTTTCTCCTCCCTGTCTAATATGAGTCAGTGGATTATTCTAGATTGTACCATGTAACAGCTGCAGATGGAAAGATCTCTAATCCCTGAGCAGAGCCACAACAGCCATTTGACATCCACTAGACATGCTGTATCACACACAGACAGAGTAGTAGATTTACTCTCTCTCTCTCTCTCTCTCTCTGTCTCTCTCTCTCTCTCTCTCTCTCTCTCTCTCTCTCTCTCTCTCTCTCTCTCTCTCTCTCTCTCTCTCTCTCTCTCTCACCCATCCCACTCTTTTTCCATTGTGATTTCTCCAAATTCCACCAGATGGCAATACAATTCTTCAACATTCAGCTTTTCATTTTGAAACATCATTGATAGACTTATTTAGCAACAATCAGTATTAAACAATACATTTACAAAGTATTACCAATCACCAATCAAAGAGAACAGTCTTAATATACACTCACCTAAAGGATTATTAGGAACACATACTAATACTGTGTTTGACCCCCTTTCACCTTCAGAACTGCCTTAATTCTACGTGGCATTGATTCAACAAGGTGCTGAAAGCATTCTTTAGAAATGTTGGCCCATATTGATAGGATAGCATCTTGCAGTTGATGGAGATTTGTGGGATGCACATCCAGGGCACGAAGCTCCCGTTCCACCACATCCCAAAGATGCTCTATTGGGTTGAGATCTGGTGACTGTGGGGGCCATTTTAGTACAGTGAACTCATTGTCATGTTCAAGAAACCAATTTGAAATGATTCGAGCTTTGTGACATGGTGCATTATCCTGCTGGAAGTATAGCCATCAGAGGATGGGTACATGGTGGTCATAAAGGGATGGACATGGTCAGAAACAATGCTCAGGTAGGTCGTGGCATTTAAACGATGCCCAATTGGCACTAAGGGGCCTAAAGTGTGCCAAGAAAACATCCCCCACACCATTACACCACCACCAGCAGCCTGCACATTGGTAACAAGGTATGATGGATCCAAGTTCTCATTCTGTTTACGCCAAATTCTGACTCTACCATCTGAATGTCTCAACAGAAATCGAGACTCATCAGACAGGGCAACATTTTTCCAGTCTTCAACTGTCCAATTTTGGTGAGCTTGTGCAAATTGTAGCCTCTTTTTCCTATTTGTAGTGGAGATGAGTGGTACCCGGTGGGGTCTTCTGCTGTTGTAGCCCATCCGCCTCAAGGTTGTGCGTGTTGTGGCTTCACAAATGCTTTGCTGCATACCTCGGTTGTAACGAGTGGTTATTTCAGTCAAAGTTGCTCTTCTATCAGCTTGAATCAGTCGGCCCATTCTCCTCTGACCTCTAGCATCAACAAGGCATTTTCGCCCACAGGACTGCCGCATACTGGATGTTTTTCCCTTTTCACACCATTCTTTGTAAACCCTAGAAATGGTTGTGCGTGAAAATCCCAGTAACTGAGCAGATTGTGAAATACTCAGACCGGCCCGTCTGGCACCAACAACCATGCCACGCTCAAAATTGCTTAAATCACCTTTCTTTCCCATTCTGACATTCAGTTTGGAGTTCAGGAGATTGTCTTGACCAGGACCACACCCCCAAATGCATTGAAGCAACTGCCATGTGATTGGTTGATTAGATAATTGCATTAATGAGAAATTGAGCAGGTGTTCCTAATAATCCTTTAGGTGAGTGTATAGTCTCAAATATACTTTACAAATTGGTTTCAAATTGGTTTCTTGAACATGACAATGAGTTCACTGTACTAAAATGGCCCCCACAGTCACCAGATCTCAACCCAATAGAGCATCTTTGGGATGTGGTGGAACGGGAGCTTCGTGCCCTGGATGTGCATCCCACAAATCTCCATCAACTGCAAGATACTATCCTATCAATATGGGCCAACATTTCTAAAGAATGCTTTCAGCACCTTGTTGAATCAATGCCACGTAGAATTAAGGCAGTTCTGAAGGCGAAAGGGGGTCAAACACAGCATTAGTATGTGTTCCTAATAATCCTTTAGGCGAGTGTATATCTGGCTATGTGTGAATATAGTTTGAACTAACCCATATAACCATGACAGATTGACATTACAGTGCAGAATAGCTTTTTCGGCATCATCCTGGACATTTACCCCTTTCAAAAAATCATTTTTTTTTCTTTCTTTTATTCTGGCCACAATTTTATCCCTAAACTATAGCTGATAAAACCCCAACACGCTCAAACACGCCCTTTATCATCTCAAATGACTGAGGCGCATCTTTAATCTGGTAATGAGTTTAGATCCAGCAGCCAAAGGTCATAATGAGTGATTCCTCTCTCTCTCTCTGTTTCTCTCAGTCTCTCTCTTCTCAGCACACACCCACTTTCTCCTTCACAGCCAATGCACATTGCCTCTCGACCTGTGTTGCACACTATAAAGTGTGTGTATGTGCGCAGGCATAAAGCTGCCTCCCTCTCCTCTCCTCCTTTTTCTGTCTCTCACAGACACGCAACCAGTGCTCTCCTCAACCTCATTCTCTCCTTTCATTCTGTGGTGCTATTAGGCTGAACCCATGGAGGACTACCACAAACCAGACCAGCAGACCGTGCAGGCGCTGAGAAACATTGCCAACCGCCTCCGAATCAACTCTATCAAAGCCACCACAGCAGTGGGCAACGGGTAAGAGTTGCTACAGTTTCCGCAAATACCAGTTTTTTTTTTGTATGTGACTTACTTGGATAGATAGATAGATAGATAGATAGATAGATAGATAGATAGATAGATAGATAGATAGATAGATAGATAGATAGATAGATAGATAGATAGATAGATAGATAGATAGATAGATAGATAGATAGATAGATAGATAGATAGATAGATAGATAGATAGATAGATAGATAGATAGATAGATAGATAGATAGATAGATAGATAGACAGACAGACTGTTGTGTGTGCACACCCTTATGCAAGGCATAATCTTTGTCCTCAAAACCTCAGTAGACAGATGGTGAGATGATGCTGCTAGAAAATGGACAAATGAAATGTTATTCAGTATTTTTGAGAAGTTTTTCTATATATTTTTTGTATTAATATGTGCATTGCATGTATAAAGTGAGCTTAAAATACCACATTTGAACTATTTTACTTTATTTGACCAGTTTTTAACAGCAGCTATACTTCCTTTGGGATTGATTTTGTTATTATTATTAATAATATTTTCTACAGCAATGCAATTGCAGCTAGTTCTTTTCAGCTCGGGACAATTAAAAGGGAATACACCTGTAATCACCTTTTGTGATGTTTGAGTACTAAATACTTTATAATAATAGTAACTGTATTCCACATTGCTATTTAATGAAGAATTCTTCTTTTGTCATTTTTCTATTGTTAATCATATGCAACAATCTATTTTGCATTTTAGTTTGGCTCATTTTCTTTACTTCATGCTCTTTATAAATAAAACATTAGCATCTGATTTTTCACTCTTAAGAAAAGAAATCATCTGTAATTATTAAAAAACATCTAATTGTATGATTTGAAAACGTCACACGTTTACAAGCTTATAAGGCGGTGCATGAAGATGATCATTGTTTTTCATAACCATTGTTTCATACACATGTGAAATTGCATGTTCTTTCCTCTAGGCAAAGTATGATTTCTAATGGTACCGCTGAGCTGTTATGTAAACTGCCGCATGAATCCGAATGGCGCAGTTATTCATATCTGAGCGTAACATTAAATTGCATTTTAAAACACTAATTTGACAGGTGAAGATTTGATCTCACGGCATGTGCTGTCTTTGACCTAATCTTGAAGCAGACGGTGTTAGTGGGTGGTATGATTGCTCAAAGCTTTAGATTATGCCACGAGTGTTGTGCCGGTGGGGCATCATGGATTAAACATCACCTTTGGCGTCCTTTTGGATAGAAAGCCACTAATTGTCTTATTCAAACCTGACAAGCTCAATTATTTGTCTTTGTGTGTGTGCGTGTGTGTGATAATTCTTTTAAGTTAATGTTAGTGAACCATAACAATACCTAAATCATTAGTTAAATATGAAACTACCTCTTCCTTACCTATCTCTTTTCACTTTTATTCGCCAGGCATCCAACATCATGCTGCAGTGTGGCAGAGATCATGTCTGTGCTTTTCTTCCATACTATGAAGTACAGGCCCGATGACCCCAAGAACCCCAACAATGACCGCTTCATCCTGTCCAAGGTGAGGTTGCAAGAGAAGAGACTCCGCTAACTGGGATTATTCAAGTGTCAGGTTTAATATTTCAAGTTTAAACCAAGATGACAGTAAGTCAGGAGAATTAGTCTCTTTACAAAAAGTACTATTATTAATTATTAACTATTAACATATCTATATGGAATTTTACATTATACTCCAAGATAGAATGACGAATACCATGGTATTATAGTTGTAAGTGCCAAAAAAACATTGTACAAACCATGGTACAAAAAACATGGCACTATACTATTTTTTTTAATTTATCCTTAGGAGAATTGTGTGCAAAATAATGGACATGCTGGTCAGTTATAGCTATATACACAATGATCTTATTAGCCATGGCTACCCAAAATAAAACTATAATAAATATCTAATTGGACTACGATTTCCATGAGAAATGCATACAATAATCTAAGATATAATAAGCCTATAATATAATATGTAAAAAAATGGTAAATGGTAAATAATATTATAATATAATATATAATAATAATATAATATATAATAATAATACAGGGCTATGCTAAATATGTTTATTAGTTTTAAAACCGTTTTTTTAAGTTGGTTAGTAATTGTTGGATAATTTCATAATGGTGGTAATATAAATCAAATAATAATATAAATAATTAAAATATAAATAATATAACAAAATAAAAAATAAAATCCAAAAAATTATATTATATTATTATATTTTATAATTTTTATAATATAATAATAAGATAATATAATAACACAGGCCTATGCTAAACATGTTTATCAGTTGTTAAACAGGTTTTTTTTAAATTGTTAAGTAATTGTTAGATAATTGCATAATGTGGTAGTATAATATAAAATAAAAATAATAAAATCCAAATTAATATAATATAATATAATACAGGGCTATGCTAAATATATATATATATATATATATATATATATATATATATATATATATATATATATATATATATATATATATATATATATATATATATATATATATATATATATATATATATATATATATATATATATATATATATATATATATAATTTTTTTTAATTTATTTTTTATCAATTGTTAAACTGTCCTTTTAATTTGTTAAGTAATTGTTGGATAGTTGCATAATGGTGGCATTGTGGTTGAACCATATTTTAATTCATTAATTTATTTATTTTTGGTCCACAGGGTCATGCGGCTCCTGTGCTCTACTCTGTGTGGGTGGAGATCGGCTTCCTGAAAGAGTCTGAGCTCATGAGCATGTGTCAGGTCGACTCCACGCTGGAGGGACACCCCACACCCGTGAGTGACACACACACTCATCTAAGATCAGACGCTCTTCTTCAATCAAAATGAAAGGAACGTTGCCTACTCTCAGAGCAGAACATTTTTAGGAGCACCGCGAGAAATATTGTAGTTTATTGGGTCCTAAATGATTGTTCAGGTTAAACTGGCTACAAACGCATGAGCCATTAACCAATGACAGATGTTATTTTATGTAACATTGAAGTGAGTGAGTGTATGTGTGTGTTTGACAGAAGCAGCAGTTTGTGGATGTGGCCACAGGCTCTCTGGGACAGGGGCTGGGCGTTGCCTGTGGAATGGCCTATTCAGCTAAATACTTTGACAAATCCAGGTAAGAATGTCACCCATAAACCCACATGTTAATGATAACTGCATATATTAGCTCTACAGTAAAACCGCTTTATAGCCTGCGATTTAACTCAAAATGAACTTATAATGCCCTTATTATTGCCTTTTTCAATGTCTTGATTTAGTTTTTGTGGTCTACTAGAATAGGTTTTCATTGAATGTTCAAAAAAAGACATTATTTTTGCACATATTGCAGCACGTCTCTTCCTAGTCTGCAATGACTGTAATGGCTACAATGTGCCCTGATTGGTCGGCTGGATCAGTGTGTTGTGATGGGTCAACCGCTTCAAGCGTGTTTCAGAAATGCCACACCCTTACCATAACCGTTTTAAAACAACACTAAAGCAACTTAACAAGGCCTCACCCTTTTTTTGCGTATGCTTTTGTTGGGAATTATTTAAAAGAAGAATATTGTGATTCTTTCCCGGAAGAAAACTCAGGACTACAATCGAGGCGTTTCAGGGAGTTCAGAAACACTGATGTAGAGAATAACTCCCTTTGGAGTATATTTGTGCTTTGTAACTTTGCTGAGTTTTTTCATTCTCGAAAAGAAACTTTACGCACCAAAATAAATTTGAAAATGTAAAAAAAAGCATAATAGGTCCTAAAAAAAACCCCTAGTGCTCAGATGCTTAAAGGAATAGTTCACCCAAAACTGAAAATTATCCCATAATTCCGCCGGAAGCTAGATATTTTACTTTATAACGTGTTAAATGTGGATATTTTTATTACATAAACCCATCGATTCGCGTCAGAAGGCCTTTATTAACCCCCCAGAGCTGTGTGGAGCACTTTTTTGGTCTTCAAATTTTGGGCTCCCATTCACTGCCATTATAAAGCATGGATTAGACAGGACATTTTTTAATATAACTCTGATTGTATTCGTCTGAAAGAAGAATGTCATATACACCTAGGATGGCTTGAGGGTGAGTAAATAATGGGCTAATTTTAATTTTTGGGTGAACTATCCCTTTAAAACTTAAATATAAAGAGCAAAGATTCAGAAGGCTCACTATAATCTCATGTCTGTATGTCCGTTTGGGAGTGTGCCGCAGATTTTAAGGGTGTGGAGTTTTCCCGTCAAGCTGTGCTTTTGCGATTCTTCTGCTCTAATAATCAAAGCCCCAGCGGCCATCACTCGGTTATTTTTGTATCTGGGATAGAATTCAATTTAGGCATAAACACACTAATTATTCCCAAATTGAAACCTAAATTTTGTGTGAAGTCCATTAGCTAACTCTCTATTCACAATGCATTGTAAAATCCCATAAATACATAATCTATATCTGTGTGAGTGTCGCTGTGTTGCGTTAGAGCAATTTTACTCAAACCCCAGGATTTCCAGCTGATTTCTAATCAATTGAACCGATCTCTTCTCATTCATGAAAGACGTCAGGAAAGTGTCATGTGGTATTAAGAAGGGCGGCGGTGATGAGGTTTAACACATCAGCAAGCAAGCCAAAACAATTGAGATGAAATAAACGAAATAAACAAATGATCACCACTGTTTGAAAGTTTAGGGTCGGAAAGATTATTTAATGCTTCTTTAATGTATCGTCTGCTCACCAAGGCTGCATTTATTTGGTCAAAAATACAGTAAAATGTATAGTATTGTGAAATATTATTACAACTTAAAAGAAATTAATATATTCTAAAATGTAATTTATTCCTGTAGTTTTCAGCATCATTACTCCAGTCTTCAGTGTCACATGATCCTTCATAAATCAATCTAATATGATGATTTGCTGCTCAAGAAACATTTCTTCAATGTTAAAAAAACATATTTTGCTCAATTTTAGAGAAAATTGTACTTTCTATTAACTTTGTTTAAGTCTCAAAGACCAAAAACCCATTTTAATAGATCAAAAACATATTTAATATATAAGTATTTGGTTGAAAAGTTTTAGGAAGAGCTTGAATACTGTCATATATTCAGTAAATAAAGACACAAACACACCAAGAAAATAATAAATAATCCTCTAGCGCCTTAGCAACCACCCGCATCGCCCTAGCAACCGCATAACAATGTGCTAAAAAAACACTCCGAACAGCTTAGCTATACAGCAACTCTCTGGCAACCACTAACAACACTCTTTTGTCATGACGGCAAATTTGCACATGGAAGCACCACTGGATTGTCTTTACCTAATGCAAAAATGTAATTGTCTTTTGACTCGTTTGCAGTTACCACGTGTACTGTCTGCTGGGGGATGGAGAAATGTCGGAAGGGGCTGTATGGGAGGCCATGTCCTTCGCTTCCTACTATCAGCTGGATAATCTGATGGCCATTCTGGACATCAACCGTCTGGGCCAAAGTGATCCAGCACCTCTGCAGCACCATGTGGAGAAATACCAGAGACGCTGTGAAGCCTTTGGGTAGGTTGGAAGGAGATGGTTAAAGGAACACGCAGACTTTTTGGGACTTTAGCTTATTCACAGTATCCCCCAGAGTTAGATAAGTCCATACTTACCATTCTCATCTCCGTGCGTGCCATAACTCTGTCTGACGCACCCACCGCTAGCCTAGCTTAGCACAAAGACTGGAGGTAAATGGCTCCAGCTAGCCTACTGCTCAATAAGTGACAAAATAACGCCAACATTTTCCTATTCACATGTTGTGATGCATATAGTTACATCGTGTACGAAGACAGACGCTGCGTAATATCATTGTGCCGCTGCACTCATGGTACGGCTCAAAGTTCCTCAAATATTATGCATGAGAGAATAGTTCCTAGCCATATCGGTCTAGAAAATCGCAACTTTTCATTTTACGTCGGTCTTAGTACATGATGTAACACATCACAACATGTAAATAGGAAAATGTTGGTGTTATTTTGTCACTTATTGAGCAGGAGGCTAGCTGGAGCCATTTACCTCCAGTCTTTGTGCTAAGCTAGGCTAGCAGTGGGTGTATCAGACAGAGTTATGGCACACACGGAGATGAGAATGGTGTGTTTGGACTTATCTAACTCTGGGGGATACGGTGAATAAGATAAAGTCCCAAAAAGTCGGCGTATTCCTTTAAAGAAATGGGCTGGGAACTAAAACTTTGTAGGCTCAAACCCCAGAAAGGATGATCCATGAGGTATCACCACTGTACACTTGGGCAAGACACTTGACCTCAAGTTTCTCCAGGAGGGTTTGGATAAGTGACTGTTAAATAGAATACTATAAGGGTACATTTAAAAAACACTTTTCTAGGCTTTACATATCATGTTGTGTTTTTCCATCTAATATGTATATCTTATTTTATTTATGTTATTTTAGCTATATTTGAATGACTTCAAATGAGTTTAATAGTTTCATTCTAGTTAACAATAAGAAAACTGTTATTAGCACTTTATTTTACAGTCCTGTTCCACATGTACATATGTACTTCGTGTGTGTGTGTGTGTGTGTGTGTGTGTGTGTGTGTGTGTGTGTGTGTGTGTGTGTGTGTGTGTGTGTGTGTGTGTGTGTGTGTGTGTGTGTGTGTGTGTGTGTGTGTGTGTGTGTGTGTGTGTGTGTGTGTGTGTGTGTGTGTGTGTGTGTGTGTGTGTCTGTGTGGGCATGTTTTTGTGAAATATCAGGACACAAATGTGTATAATGACATGGGTATGACATAGGTATTACAAGGAGTGGGTGAAATATGAGGACGTTACCCATGTCCTCACTTTTCTAAAGGCTTATAAATCATACAGAATGAGTTTTTTTCACAGAAAGTGAACTGCAGTTTCCTGTGATGGGTAGGTTTAGGGGTAGGGGCAGTGTAGGGGGATGGAAAATACGGTTTGTACGGTATAAAAACCATTACGCCTATGGAATGTCCCCACATTTCACAAAAACCCCTGTGTGTGTGTGTGTGTGTGAGAGAGTACAGTAAAAAGCCATCAATTGATTTGTTGTTGGGTCTGTTTTCAGGTGGCATGCCATCATCGTGGACGGCCACAGTGTGGAGGAGCTTTGTAAAGCCATGAGCCAACCACGCCACCAGCCCACTGCCATCATCGCCAAGACCATCAAGGGCAAAGGCATTCCTGGTATATTTCTTCCTGTAACGTCCTAATCTGTAAAGACTGATATAACTATTCCAGGGTTTTTCCTGGTTCAAAAAGTGTCTTCTGTGGGGGTGGACAAACATGTTCATCCACACACACAGTACAAAGTACCCTACCTATGTGAACTGCAAGCCCAGTATTGATAATACATACAAAATAAATGCAAAGAAGACGTTTGCATTATTAATTTATCCTATTTATTAATTGAATAGAAAAATAATCACTGTCAGGACTAAAGTGCTTAGAACTATTTTATATTTAAAAATCTGTAAATGTTCATATTAAAAGTCACTGAGTGACCGATTTGAAAAGTTAGTAATAAAATGAACAACAAAGTAATACATTACACATTATATAGAAAGCTGGCAAGTCTATAATTTGCATTTGCACTCCAAGAATAAATGCAGAGATCATTTGACATTCAGTATTAGATGTTTTGTTCCGTCCATTGCTATGGTTATCATTGTCAATTGGATTCAGTCAATATTTAAACACTATTGTCAATCCAGAAAATCTGCCATTATAATCACTGAAGCGGTCAATTACAACGTGAGGTACACAAAGCTGCACTCTTGTGAAAACTCCTGTTATAATCAATGAAGCTGTGCAATGACTCTCTTATTGGCGTCGTGTTTATACTTTGTTGGTTATAATGAAAGGGTTGGCGAGCATGCAGAACTCACACCGAACAAAAACGGATTTTGATTAACTTACATCTGATTGGCCATTGCATTCACACGCTCAACAGATAGGCCTATGTCTGTTATTGGTTACATTGCTCAACGCTGCAAAAACACATTGTAAACAGAAACATTTGACACTCTTCACCGAGTGCTTACAGTTTTAAAGCAGCCGGCTATCAGCGGGTAACAGTACTGCAGAACAGCGCCACATTAAATTATCAGATACACTCACCTAAAGGATTATTAGGAACACCTGTTCAATTTCTCATTAATGCAATTATCTAATCAACCAATCACATGGCAGTTGCTTCAGTGCATTTAGGGGTGTGGTCCTGGTCAAGACAATCTCCCGAACTCCAAACTGAATGTCAAAATGGGAAAGAAAGGTGATTTAAGCAATTTTGAGCGTGGCATGGTTGTTGGTGCCAGACGGGCCGGTCTGAGTATTTCACAATCTGCTCAGTTACTGGGATTTTCACGCACAACCATTTCTAGGGTTTACAAAGAATGGTGTGAAAAGGGAAAAACATCCAGTATGCGGCAGTCCTGTGGGCGAAAATGCCTTGTTGATGCTGGAGGTCAGAGGAGAATGGGCCGACTGATTCAAGCTGATAGAAGAGCAACTTTGACTGAAATAAACCCTCGTTACAACCGAGGTATGCAGCAAAGCATTTGTGAAGCCACAACACGCACAACCTTGAGGCAGATGGGCTACAACAGCAGAAGACCCCACCGGGGGACCACTCATCTCCACTACAAATAGGAAAAAGAGGCTACAATTTGCACAAGCTCACCAAAATTGGACAGTTGAAGACTGGAAAAATGTTGCCTGGTCTAATGAGTCTCGTTCTCTGTTGAGACATTCAGATGGTAGAGTCAGAATTTGGCGTAAACAGAATGAGAACATGGATCCATCATGCCTTGTTACCACTGTGCAGGCTGGTGGTGGTGGTGTAATGGTGTGGGGTTTTCTTGGCACACTTTAGGCCCCTTAGTGCCAATTGGGCATCGGTTAAATGCCACGGCCTACCTGAGCATTGTTTCTGACCATGTCCATCCCTTTATGACCACCATGTACCCATCCTCTGATGGCTACTTCCAGCAGGATAATGCACCATGTCACAAAGCTCGAATCATTTCAAATTGGTTTCTTGAACATGACAATGAGTTCACTGTACTAAAATGGCCCCCACAGTCACCAGATCTCAACCCAATAGAGCATCTTTGGGATGTGGTGGAACGGGAGCTTCGTGCCCTGGATGTGCATCCCACAAATCTCCATCAACTGCAAGATGCTATCCTATCAATATGGGCCAACATTTCTAAAGAATGCTTTCAGCACCTTGTTGAATCAATGCCACGTAGAATTAAGGCAGTTCTGAAGGTGAAAGGGGGTCAAACACAGTATTAGTATGGTGTTCCTAATAATCCTTTAGGTGGCAGAACAAGGATTTGTTCAATGCAGGACAAACCCTGTATTCTTTGATTAAAAAAAACCCATTGATGTTTTTAGTGGCAGAAGATAAGATGGGATGGCATGGCAAGGTGCTGTCAAAGGACATGGCAGAGAGCGTCATGAGAGACATCCAGAGCCGCATCCTCAACAGTAACAAGCGCGTGTACCCGGCTTCACCCATTGAAGATGCTCCACCTGTGAGCCTGCGCAATGTCCGTATGCCCAGCGCTCCCAACTACAAGCCTGGAGAGAAGGTGAGTGTTCAAGGCAAGGCAAGAAAAAAAAGATGGACAGACGGTTAGATGCATGATATATAGTGCGTGCATAATTATTATGCAAGTAGATATTCTGATCATATTTTTTCACTATTAATCACTATTATTTTTGTATATAATCAGTTAAGTGATAAGTAATGAGGGCTGAAAGTGAAATATTCAGATGTACATAATTATTAAGCAGGTTTTCTTTTACAAATGAAAATGGACAAAAAATTTATTTAACTCACACTGAAAAGTCAGAAATGATTAAATGCCCATGAGAAGGATGCAATACTATTACAAAATTAAAGCTTGACCATTGGACAAGAAATGCTCATTGGGGCAGCAGGGTCACACAAAAACAGGCCGAGGAGCCTTTTTGGCCCATTTGTCCTATAAAAGAAAACCTGCTTAATAATTATGCAATTCTATCTGAATAAAAGGTATTTTTCACTTCCAACCTTCGTTAACATTTAATTATAAATAATTCTATACAAAATGAATAGTCGTTATTAAGATTCGTGTGGTTTGGAATTGGTAAAATGTGCTTGGAAAAAAATATGATCAGAATTAGGGCTGCGCAATATATCGAAATTATCGAAATATCGCAAATGTTCATATCGCGATATGCATATCGCAACGGCACGCAATATCCGAATGATTTTAATAGGCTACTTCAACATTGTGAAAAGTGTATGTTTTAGGTTGATGCATATAGCAGAGAATAGACTGGGCACACGACTGTTACTTATGTGACTTGCGTGACATTAAAAAGAGTTATTAAACTCAATAACTTGCGAAAAAACAACTCCTTGCAGCCTCGCGCTGTCTGACACACACACCGAAACGTGACCTCTCTGAAAGCGTATGATCCCTTCAGTTCTGTTTCGTGCCTTGGTACACACTCGAACTGTCAAATACAGTTATGTCAAAATGGCTGTCTTAACGAGTATTCATATAAACACAGTCGGTTATGCTTTAAGTGAAAGATATCAGTTGGGGAAAGAAACCATTTGCGTGTCAATAGGATCCATGCATTAAGTCTTAAAGTGACAGACTGCTCATACAGTAAACCTGCCGCTGTCTGTCAAACAACAAAAGAAAAAGAGAAAATCACTGTGCTCTTGGCTGAATAACCTTTGTAGCTTTATTATGTATCTTATGTATATGTATTTAATTCATGCGAAGACTACTGTTTTTAGTTCTTATTTTTAATAACAAAGATACATTAAAATAACAAAAATAATCATCCACCCCTAGTTCAGGTGTCTTTGTTTACCTGGATGTCCTTGATGTTAAGTTTTAGGTTGATATATATATTACCAAGTCAAGCAAAGAGTTTTTGGTATTTGAATATTGGCATTACATTTTTGGTTTGTTTACACTGATATTAAAATTACATTGTCAGATTTGTGGCATAAATTTTTGCTAAAACACTGCTGGTCACTTTCAGAAGTTGTAGCGATGCTTTCTTTTCCCAGAAAGAATGTGAAACGCATAAATGGTATCATTCTCATTTCTCGAATAATTTTTTTTCAGCCTGGTCTCATTGCGAAAATGTACCTCTGGCAACGTTTTTGCAAACCCCAAAATACGTACCAATATGTACATATCACTGCAGTTTCAAAGTGATATGTCCACTGGGTGCCGCCAAAAGCTTCGTTTTTTTCCCGGAACAGATGAGCGTCAATCTGACGTTTTGTGACATTGTTTTTTTAACGTACACCTACACTAAACCCTAAACCTAACCGATAGTGTTAACAAAAGCAAATGTGACAAAAAACAATAGTAACCATGTCTTGTTAGCTTGTGTGAACTCATCTTTGAGCTCTTTTATCATGACTGGTCTTTCACGGGATTCGTACCTGAGCTTTCATTATTACAAGTACAAATCTGTACCAGCTGAGCTACTGAGCAAACTTATTATATAAAAAAAGCCGAGCATATGGAGCAGATTAAGTGACGCAAACTCTAAAATTTATTCATTTACATGGGAAAAAAAAACGATAAAAAGTGCTTGCTGTTTTACTGCCTCTAGTGTTCATTTCACTTTGAAACTGCAGAGATATGTACTTATTGGTACGTATTTTGGCGGTTTGCAAAAACGTTGCCAGAGGTACATTTTCACAATGAGACCAGGTTGTTTTTCTTATATAATTTAAATAGATTTTACACACTTAAAGCAATATCGTATCGCATATCGAATATCGCATTATTTAACAATGATATCGCGTATCCTCATTTTTCTTCAATATCGCACAGCCCTAATCAGAATATTGACTTTTTTGTATACAGAATATTGTTTTTTCCCCAACAGATTGCCACCTGTAAGGCATATGGGATGGCCGTGGCCAAACTGGGACGTTACAACGAACGAGTGGTGGCTTTGGATGTCGACACCAAAAATTTCACCTTCTCTGAAATCTTTAAAAATGAGCATCCCAACCGCTTTATTGAGTGCTACAGCGCAGAGCAGAACATGGTAGGAAACTATGAAGTATTATCATTTAAATATCCGAAAGATCCACATTTTCTCTACTCAGATAGCACCATTTCATTTTTTTCGCTTTTCTACAGCACAGGCAGCCAAGTCTGAATGAAAGACCATTTTACTAGCTATGAAGTTCCCCTTTAATTGCTACATTTTAGCACACTTGACAGTTTTGAAAGCCAAATCAAAGGTCGGCACATTTGGGTGACTAGCTTAATGAACAAAACATCCCTAGATTGTTCTGGATAAAGTAAAGCTGTGGGATTCGGCCACGTAAAACACCCCTCAAAGCATAAGTCGCTGGTTTTCTGAATAATACATGCGCTCTATCCATAATGCAGCAGTGAAGATGTGACCCACTTACGCTCCATTTTGCACCACGCCCTGCTGCAGTGCCTTTCCCCGAGAAGCCATGCAGAAAACCTGCACCGCCTTCATTTCATCTCATAAGCACATTCTTTTATGATCTCTGCTGTAAGCCAAAATATTTCTGCTTTGTCTCTACACAGTCATTGTTCCCTCGGTACATGTGGTAGGTAAAATGTAGGTCACTCATTTGGCATTTCTAGTGTTGGGAAGTGATCGTTCGTAATGGACGTGATGAAATTCTGATTACTAATTAAATGGTCAGAGTTCATATACAGTTAACCAATCAGAGGCAATAGTGATGCTAATTAGAGTACATATATTAATAGGTCCTAGCGTGCATATCAATGAGGGAGTCATATGCACTACTGTCTGTCAAAAAGGAAATATGAATTGATTTTGATTGCTTAACAATATAATACAGAAGTATTTGGACACTTGAAGGGATAGTTCCCCCAGAAATGAAAATTAGTCCAGGCTAATCCAAGCTTTATAATATCAGTAATAGTTGCTCTGTTTTTGAAGTCCATAAAAATGCATCTGTCCGTCATATAACTGCTCCACGCGGCTCTGGGGTGCGGTCGGCCGAAACTTTACTTTACTTTTCAGTAATACAATGTATCTATACACTGCATCTAATTTGCATATTAATGTGTTCTTGGTGCAACATGTAATGAAAAAATAACATTTTCATAATAATATCTAATATTTCATAGGAATATTGATATGTAATTTATTTCCCTATTCACTTGTTTTGTCTCCAAAATGCCTGATAAACATGATTGAAATCCTTGTGTCCACTACAGTGGACATTTATGAAATCAATGCCCTGTTTTGTAACAGAAAGTCATATTTTGAGATACATATATATATCAGCCCTTATTGTGGCTGAGGCTCTGTTATATTGTTATATTCTAGATTATGAGTCGCATGGAGTGGATTTGAGACAGGAAACAGGAAATGATAGCGAGTGTGTGTGCTGCATGTCGGTAATTCCTCTCAGATGAAGGATAAAATGGAGATCCTGTTTGGCAGATTCCATGTGTCTCTTCTCTAGTAAATTACAACCTACTAAATATTGAGGGTGTTTTAGCTATTAAACTATTTATGTCTGATGCATCTCCCTGTGTATTACCAATGTCATGCCTTTTGGTTTGGATATGCTTGTGTGTATCATTTCTTTTAAAGAATTTTAAATTAAAGTGGTTCTAGCATTAGCACACAGTATATTTTTGTTGTGCTTGGGTTTGTATATGGCTACTATACAGTTACTAAAATGTTGCGAGTGGGTTTGCTAGGGTTTTCTGGGTGGTTTGGTTTCTAGAGTGTTTTTCTTTTTTTTTTTTGCTAGGTCACTCTTATACTTGCTTATGTTAAAAGAGCAAAATGTTTTGGCTTTCTAAATTTTTTTTGCCCACTATCATCCACCACATGAAAACCATAAGTTTGATCAGTCCGGCATGTTGCGAGATCAGGATCAAAATGTATTTTCATACCATTATCCATCTCTCACAGGTCAGCGTTGCCACAGGCTGTGCCGCACGTGAGCGAAACATTGTGTTCGCCAGCAGCCTGGCCACCTTCTTCACCCGCGCCTATGACCAGGTCCGCATGGCCGCCATCTCAGACAGCAACATAAACCTCTGCGGTTCCCACTGCGGCCTGTCTGTCGGTAAGAAGTGCCTCAGGCCACAATCTAAGCCCCACCCCCATTCTAATTGACAAGTTCACTGTCCAATCAAAATTCTTCCTTTCATGCCATGCCCATTAACAGCACCTCCCATGGAGTGCATTAGTACCTGCCCACTTTTTCACTTTTTCCTTGGTTCCGGAAGTAGCCTATTTTTTTTTCATTCATTTGACCCATTTTGGGGATTTTTTTTATTTTTTAAAGGTCTTTGTTAAAGAATTATAAGCTGTGAAGTATTTGAAAATGTAACAAAAAGACAAGACGGCTTTAATGAGGGAAAGAACTACGTTGCCTACAAGCCTTTGCTTACTCTGACTCTCTGATTGGTGGCATTTTATGTACAGAATCATGGGTGATGTAGTTTTCCACCACAAATTCAGCTGTTGAACATGATTATTTTAAAAATAAGTTTAAAATAATGCTGGCTGAAGGCAAACAAAGCATATACCATCGATTAACAACTTCTGAACTCACAGCAGGTATGTCTTTAAAGATCTATATGTTATTGTTAAAAATCTGTTCCTATTGAAGAACGTGAATGAGTTTTTACTTGCGGAACCCGACTGTCGCACTCTATTCTCCTCTCTCACACACTGCAGCTGTGTCTTTAACTCGGATGTTTTGAATAGATTTGTGAGCAATTCACCCCTGCTTTTCCTGAAGCTGTCTTTCTAATGTGTGTTTTGTTCTCCTGGTCGTCTGGAGGTGGTGCGACTCTTAGCACAACCCTTTCTCCCTCTGTCCCTCCCCCTGTGTATCTCGGAGGCTGTCTCCGGGTGACCCGGCATCCCCTCCGTTAGCACAGGTACACTGCATGCCACTCCGTCTGTCTGTACACCTGCCTGACTGACTGCCTGTCTGTCTGCTCGACTGTCGCATGTGTGTGCACCTGCCTCACATATCTGATGTACTAATGCTGTTCAGTCTAAATTAACAGTGCCAGTATGTGGCTGGTGTGTGTGTGTGTGTGCTTCAGGAGAGAACGGACCGGCCCACATGGGGCTGGAGGACATGGCTATTTTTAGAGCCATCCCCACTGCCACCATTTTCTACCCCAGTGATGCCATGTCTACTGAAAAGGCTGTGGAACTTGCTGCCAACACAAAGGTTGGCATGTTATATCTGCTATTATGAGTGGTCGAACAATACAGATTTATGAGTTTAATACTGATGCTGGTACACAATACTAAAATGTACACAAAATATTTGAACAGAAAATGTACACTACATTATCTGTTGATAAGGATGTTGGTATATTCCGCATTTAATTAAAAATGCTTTTTAAATTCCAATATAATGTATGAATTTATATTCAATTTGATTTAAGGTAGCAATGAATGCAGTCTAAGAGAGTGAATTAAACTTAAATAAAAGAATGTAACTGTAATATTTAACTATAACATGAATGGATGGATGGATGGATGGATGGATGGATGGATGGATGGGATGGATGGATGGATGGATGGATGGATGGATGGATGGATGGACAGATAAAAGTATGGACGGACAGAAGGACAGATAGATAGAAGAATGGATGGACAGATAGATAGATGGATGGACGGACAGACAGATAAAAGAATGGATGGGTGGACGGACAGATAGATTGAGGAATGGATGGACGGACGGACGGATATATAGATAGAAGGATGGATGAATGGATGGATGGACAGACAGATAGATAGAAGAATGAATGGATGGATGGGTGAAAGGATGGACGGATAGATGAATGGATGGACGGGCAGATAAAAGAACGGACGGACGGACAGACAGACAGACAGACAGACTGACAGATAGAAGAATGGATGGACGGGCAGACAGAAGAATGGATGGACGGACAGATAGATAGAAAAATGTATGGATGGGCAGACAGATAGATAGAAGAATGGATGGATGGGCAGACAGACAGATGGATAGAAGAATGGATGGACGGGCAGACAGATAGATAGAAGGATGGATGGACGGGCAGACAGATAGATAGAAGGATGGATGGATGGGCAGATAAAAGAATGGAAGGACGGATGGACAGATAGATAGAAGAATGGATGGAAGGACAGATAGAAGAATGGATGGATGGATGGATGGATGGATGGAGGGACAGTTAGAAGAATGGATGGGTGGATGGATTGGCAGACAGATAGATGGAAGAATGGATGGACGGGCAGACATATAGATAGAAGAATGGACGGACGGACGGACAGATAGATAGATAGAAGAATGGATGGATGGATGGATGGATGGATGGATGGATGGATGGATGGATGGATGGATGGACGGGCAGATAAAATAATGGAAAGATGGATGGACAGATAGATAGAAAAATGGATGGAAGGACAGATAGAAGAATGGATGGATGGATGGACAGACAGACAGACAGATAGAAGAATGGATGGATGGATGGATGGATGGATGGATGGATGGATGGATGGATGGATGGATGGATGGATGGATGGATGGATGGATGGATGGATGGATGGATGGATGGATTGATGGATGGATGGATGGATGGGTGGATGGATGGATGGATGGGTGGATGGATGGATGAATGGACGGACAGATAGATAGAAGAATGGATGGACGGACAGATGGATAGATAGATAAATAATAGATAGATAGATAGATAGATAGATAGATAGATAGATAGATAGATGGATGGATGGATGGATGGATGGATGGATGGATGGATGGATGGATGGATGGATGGATGGATGGATGGATGGATGGATGGATGGATGGATGGATGGATGGATGGATGGATGGATGGACGGGCAGATAAAAGAATGGACAGACGTACGGACAGATAGAAGACTGGATGGATGAATGGATGGATGGATGGATGGGTGGATGGATGGATGAATGGACGGACAGATAGATAGAAGAATGGATGGACGGATAGATAGATAGATAGATAGATAGATAGATAGATAGATAGATAGATAGATAGATAGATAGATAGATAGATAGATAGATAGATAGATAGATAGATAGATAGATAGATAGATGGATGGATGGATGGATGGATAGATAGATAGATAGATAGATGGATGGATGGATGGATGGATGGATGGATGGATGGATGGACGGGCAGATAAAAGAATGGACAGACGTACGGACAGATAGAAGAATGGATGGATGGATGGACGGACAGAAAGATAGAAAAATGGATGGATGGATGGACAGATAGATAGAAGAATGGATGGACGGATGGATTATAATTATAATTAATCCTATCAAAAACTGTAAGGAAAAGTATTTATATTTGGTTTATTGCTTACGTTAGGGTGTTTGCTACATCAGGACCACTCGTCCAGAGACTGCAATCATTTACAACAGCAATGAAGACTTCCATGTTGGCCAAGCCAAGGTAAAGCCTGTCCTTTTATCAACAATCGATTTTTAAAATGTGCTATTTTGGCACGTGTTTTACCACTAATAAATATATTCTGATTGAGATGTAAATTTGACTCCAATCAATCTCAACTCGATCATATATATAGATTCACTGTGTTTAGCTGCATTAATGATATAATATGAGGATATAATGATAATGTTCCATAAATGTATAAACTCCCTGACCAGGTGGTGTGCCAGAGTAAGGAAGATCAGGTCACAGTGATCGGAGCTGGAATGACTCTTCATGAAGCTCTGGCTGCAGCTGAGCACCTCAAAAAAGGTAAAACCATCGCTGAGGATTTTCTCCTTAAAGAAATCAACTTTCCTTTGAGCCTTTGGTATATAAAAGTTCATCGTGATATAATAATATCCTGTACGTTTCAGAGCTGAAAACGTCAGAGAGATGAATCATTGTGTTTGTTTGATAAAGACATTTTGCGAGCCTGGCTGTGGGCTGGGCGATTCATTCCGGTTGCCGTTTGCCACACGCTTTCACTGACAGGGGAGCAGAAGCTCATTAAATATGCAAATCTTATCCAATCCTAGCCGTGGGCGTTTACTTCCAAGTCTTCAGTGCGGCACGCCCATCAAAACCGACTGTTTTTCAGAGAGCCTCAAAACCAAGGCAGAAAATAGCCTATTACTTATTAATTAAGATGTTTCTGAATGTAAAAACCACTCGAACGTCATACGTTGACCTGAAAAAAGCCAGTTCATGACACCTTTAAAACTGCAGGAAACTAAAAACACAGTTTGAAATCGCTGGTGTTTCTGAAGTCACAAACTACCTTGTAACCAATCACGTCAACGTGTGGGTGGGCTGTTGCCTCTGGCTTGGCGTGCTCAGTTGGGGACACTAAATTTTTCAACTAAATATCTAAATAAATTTAATTATTAAACTAAATTAACCATATAAACTAAATTACTGATCTAATGACTGATCTAAAGCCGACATTGTCACTGTATGATAATTGAAATGGACTGATGACAACACCGTTTTCTCCAGAACGGCTATACGGCTGAATAAAATTATGCTGCATTATTTTCCTGTTTAACACTGTAAAGCTGCTTTGAAACAATCTGCATTGTTAAAAACGCTATAAAAATAAAGTTGACTTGACTTGACTTTATCTTATCTTTAACTATTCTCAAGAGTCTCAAGAGAAGCCAGGTTATATGCTGTCTGACTCTGAGACGCCAAACGGGAACATGGTTTGTGTAACGGTGTAACACATTATTCGCTGTTTGATAACGTAGTCAAGACAAAAGATAATCATATCAATTTCCGTTATGTGTCCGACGTTTTAGAGAGAGCGATACATAAAAGGCATTACCATTCTGAAACATCGACCTGTAGACGAACCTGTATGAGTGAGTGGAGGCGGGGCTCATTTGCATATTCATGGATCCACATATACTGTACTAAATGAAGCACGGGTGTAGAGTTACTAAAGTTAATCATTTTTCACAGGAATCTTTTTTTTTAAATATGTCATCTTGGTGATCAAAGATGAGTCTTAAGGAATACAATTATTGACTACATGGGGGCTTTAATGCTGCCTTCACACCAAACGCGAATAGAGCGTCAGGAGCGAGTGATTTCAATGTTGAGTCAATGGAAAGGTGCGTTGACGCCAAGCCTGCAGTGCTCCTGTCAGAAATTGAAGCTTCCGCGCCTCGATCGCCCCCCGGTGGCCGGTCCCAGTATAGCTCCTAAACCCCACCCCTCCATGTATTTGAATGGACGCGAGACACACTAAACAATTCAATTACACTTCAAATAATTGTTTCCTAAAGATGGTTTCTGTCATTTTAGGCAGTTTTTATTACGATAATTTCATTTCAAGTGTTCGTTTTTTAAGTTTAGTTTTAGTGAGTTATTTGATGCTATAAAAACGGGGGGTGTGACGTCATGATTGACAGCTGAGATTGACGGCTTCTCTGAGTGAAGTTGTCACTGAGGCACTAACGGACTTTTTTCTGGATTTTTGGGAGGAGATTGGAGCTTTAGCTTTAATTTCTACATTTCCATAACTGTTTATTTCACACCAACACAATTAATTATTCTGCATCTGCGAGACTGTGGGCGGGCTTTTGATAATCGCGCCTCTACTTCCTGCTCTCTACTGCGCAACTCCGGTCCCGAGATCGGCTACTGCGCAGACTCTGTCCCAAGATGTCAGCGCCGTGAGCGGGCCTATGAAAGCTTCAACTATGGTCAGCGGAAGTCAATGAAGTCGCGTCGTCCATATTTTTTTACGGTCTATGGTTGACGCGCGTCTGGAGGTCCTGCGTTTCGCGCGGCGCAATCCACGCTATTCCGCCTCATTTGCGCGAACTGGACACGCGAATTGAGCGTCTTGCGCGATACGTGCGTTACACGCGAGTGGTGCTTTTTGTGCATTCACTCGTTTGAAGCGAATTCGCGTCTGACGCCCGAGTTGAAAAATTTGAACTTTGCCGTCAATTCGCGTCACGTTAACCAATCAGGAGCCTGCTTGCTGCTGTCACGTGGTAAAGTGACGTGATGAGAAACCCCGCATAATTTAAAAATACTACTATTGTGTCACAAAAGGTAGTTTTAAGACTTTTTCAGGTGAGAATGTAGTTGTTTAAAGCTCATATCTGTGGTTTATTTATAAAGAGAGCGCCTATTTAAAAAAATTATCTTGCGTTTTTAGAGTTGTGAGATCCAGGCGATCACCGGGCGCTCAGCGCTCATTAACCCCGGCGAGAGCAGCCTTTCCTCGGCTAGTCCTTCTGACATTTGCCGCTGGCTCTGATGTCCTGTAGTGGTTTGTCTTGTGTGGATCTAACGGCCGATCTTTGGTGTCATGAATCTATAATTTGTTGTCTGCCAAATCATTTTGACTGAGGGCAAAGAGAAGTTTCATAACTTTATTTTTGAAGGATATTTAAATATACATGCAGTGAAGATAATGTAGGAGTTGCCTGGACCACATTTGTGTGGCTATTAATGTTTAATATATATTTTGAATGAAAATGAAAAGAGGCAGAGCAGTGTTTTATGACATATTTCTTCTGGAGCACCTTGAACGCGTGTCTATTTCGCTTCAAACGCTCAATTTATAAGCACGTCCAATTCGCTGTGGACGTGCGTGAATAGATTCAAAATGCTCAAGCGTCCAACTAGACACGGTAGACACGATTTTGACGCTCTATTCGCGTTTGGTGTGAACGCAGCATAATATAGACTCTTCACCTAATGCTATGTGTGTGTCATTCTCCAGAGAAAATTTACATCAGAGTGATTGATCCGTTTACAATCAAACCCCTGGATGCCAAAACCATCATCGACCACGTGCGTGTCACCAGAGGGCGTGTCATCACGGTTGAGGATCACTATTATGAAGGTGGGTTTAAGCAGAGCACATTATCCCTTGTCTCAAGCACACATTTCAGCATGGCTACATATCCAAGTGGCATGAACAGCACGTCCAGCCGAGGAGGCTTGTATATCGGTCTGTGAGGCCTTGAGCGAGGTTGCGGCAGAGTGCAATTGGCTGGCTGGAAGAAACATGATGTGTTGGCCAATTGTCATTGGATCAGGGCGCGAGAGGCATTGTGTTGTCATAATCGGTTGATTTTAGTTTTTTTGGCCGTGTCTCATTCTGTTCATTCAGGGGAAAGAAGACTCAGAGAAGCGGAGGGCTGTCAGGTCTCCTTAAGCAAACGTAAGCCCGCGGGGCTTGTTGTGACCTAGATAACACAGTTGGCCCTGGACCTGGCATTACTGCCTGCGTGCCAGAGGAGGAGTGAGCCTGGACAAGAGAGAGAGAGAGAGAGAGAGAGAGTTTAACATCCAAAATCATTCTGAAAGCAAACATCCCCTCTGCCCAGCGGGAGAGAAAGAGGATAGAGATGGACATGTGATTGCAGCAAGGTTGAAAGCAGGGACATGCAGGGATGAGGAGACTTGGATAGTCTATTAAGGCATGATGTCTGACATTTGAACATAACGTGAATTTTAAAAGCAAAACATGGTGCAGAAGGTCAAACTGTGACCTTTATGCACAGGTGAATGCTAATTTAAAAATGAAAGATCAATTCTAATGTGCTTGCTTGCTGATAAAAAGAGCTTAAAGGGATAGTTCACCCAAAAATGAAAAGTATCCCATCATTTACTCACCCTCAAGCCATCCTAGGTGTATATGATATTCTTCACCTAGTGAATGCAGTGAATGGCAGCCCAAAAAAGTGCATCCATCCTACATCCAGTACATTATAACAGTGCTCCACACGGCTCCGGGGGGTTAATAAAGGCTTTCTTAAGTGAAGCGATGGGTTTGTGTAAGAAAAATATCCATATTTAACACATTATAAAGTAAAATATCTAGCTTCCAGAGGACTACCTTTCATATTTAACTTGCGAATAAAGTGTAAAGCCTCTCACAGTTCAAAACCAAGCGGTAACCTCCCCCAGTTTCTCTTGAAGCCAATACGGAAGTGACTTAAACTGTAATTCATCGCCTGGCCACTAGAGACAGGCTCCAGAAGGGAGCAGAATCTCATTGAGCTCCATGTTAAAATGCCCAACTTGACAGCAGAAGAACACATATTTACAGTCTGGAACAAATTGTGGTTTTGGTCTATACGGCTAATTTTGCCCTTCATGATAACTGTGAGGGGGGTGAATTTTTTTTATAACTCATTTGTTTACATTATATAAAGCCTTAAATGCATAATTAAGGGTGTGGCCACTTTGAGTGACAGGTGGTTTGCCGTTTGTCTGCTGTCTGTTAGGCATCACATCACCTCAGCTCCGCCCATGTCCCGCCTCTTTGCCCATTTTCTGTTATCCGGGAGTGACGCGCTGTCAAGATGGCAACGGCCAGCTCGTCCCTACTTTACTCTTCAAAACGGCTCTTCAGAATCCTATGGGTGACGTCACGGACACTACGTCCATATTTTTTTACAGTCTATGTTCAAAACGCTTCATCATCGCGTCAGTTACGCTTTTCCGCAAGTTGAATATCTGGGGGAAGCTTGATATTTTACTTTATAAAGTTTTAAATGTGGATATTTTTCTCACACAAACCCATCGATCCGCTTCAGAAGATCTTTATTAACCCCCCGGAGCTGTGTGGAGCAATTATTTTTTAATGGATGGATGCACTTTTTTGGGCTTCAAATTTTGGGCAGCCATTCACTGCCATTATAAAGCTTGGATAACCTAGGATGACTTGAGGGGTAAGTAAATCATAGAGTAATTTTCATTTTTGGGTAAACTATCCCTTTAATCTGGGGCCGGTTGCATAAACCGTTAAGACTAGTCTTACAAGTTAGATATACATTTTTTTCTTTAAGACTGTTCATCATTTTTTAAAATCAGTTACATAAAAACATAGACTGGCCTAATTTGATATGAAAAGTAAGACTGAATGCCACTTGCCTAACTGCTAGTGGCTCATACTAGTTCTTAAGACACTGTCTTAACATAATGGCTTAGTTTATGCAACTGGCCCCAGCAGGTCTATTTTGCTGGTTTTGGGTAATTGTCAGCTAGCAGCCAGTTAAACCAGCTTGAGAGACCAGCTTAAACCAGATAAGACCAGAAAACCACCTTTGGCTCTTTTTTTTTATTTAAAGAAATTAATACTGTAATACAAGGATACTTAAATTGATCAAAAGTGACAGAAACGACATTTATGATTTGTGTTTCAAATAAATGCTGTTCTTTTGAACTTTCTATTAAAAGAATCCAGAAGAAAATCATGATTTCCACAAAAAATATTGTCAACATTGATAATACATGTTTATTGAGCACCAAATCAGCATATTAGAATGATGTATGAAGTATATATGATATGAAGACATGTTTATTTTTTTTTATATGATATTGTATAAAACTCGTGGTAACACTTTAGTTTAGGGTCCAATTCTCACTATGAACTAGTTGCTTATTAAAATGCATATTACTAGGATATTGGCTGTTAATTAGTACTTATAAAGCACATATTAATGCCTAATTCTGCATGACCATATTCTACATCCCTTAATCCTACATGATACCTGAACTAAACAACCTTACGGACTATTAATAAGCAGTAATTAGGAGTTTATTGAGGTAAAAGTCGTAGTTAATATTGAGAATTGGGCCCTAAACTAAAGTGTGACCAAAATTCTGACATCACAAAGACAAGACATGATTTCCCAAGACTGCACTTCAATGACATCTGTCAGAAAGTAGGGTCATTTTGTGTGGTGTTTGCGTACAGCCCTTTCATCATCTTTACATGCTGTAATTGCACAGGTGGCCTGGGGGACGCGGTGTGCTCCGCTATCGTGAACGAGCCTGGTTTCACTTTCCAGCGTCTGGCTGTCGCTCACGTTCCCCGCAGCGGCAAAATGTCCGACCTGCTGAAAATCTACGGCATTGACCGCGACTCCATCGCACAGATGGTCAGGAAGATGCTCAGCAGCTCGGCCAACGCCAAGTGAACCTGTTCGCTTTGCCCCGCCCACTCCATCTTAAAGGAACACTCCACTTTTTTTGAAAATAGGCTCATTTTACAAGTCCCCTAGAGTTAAATAGTTGAGTTTTACCATTTTTGAATCCATTCAGCCGATCTTTGTATCTGGCGGTAGCACTTTTAGCATAGCTTAGCATACATCATTGATTCTGATCAGTCCATTAGCATCTCATTCAAAAAATGACCAAAGACACTTTCAAGATTTTTCCTTTTTAAAACTTTTCTACAGTTACATCGTGTGCTAAGACCAACTGAAAATGAAAAGTTGCGATTTTCTACACCTATATGGCTAGGAACTACGTTCTTATTCCTGTGTAATAGTCGCGGATCTTCGCGGCCGTACCATGGCTGCAGCGGCGCAATGATTCGTTGGTATTCTGTGAAACATGGTGGTAGTTACACCTTCGACTTACTATCACAGCCCTTTACAACACACAGAACCATGGCTAATCACACAGGTAAATCCACAGCACAATTTGTCGGCTGCAAGCCTGAAACTTTCTCTGCAACTACACGAACTTAGTGCCGGTCACATTGAAAGTTACCTAGCTGGGGGCTACTTTCAGGCGCTGTAATATCATTGCGGCGCTGCAGCCATGGTACTGCCACGAAGATCCACGACTATTACACAGGAATGAGAAAGTAGTTCCTAGCCATATAGGTGTAGAAAATCGCAACTTTTAATTTTCAGTTGGTCTTAGCACACGTAACTGTAGAAGAGTCAAGTTTTAAATAGGAAAAATATTGAAAGTGTCTTTGGTCATTTTTTGAATGAGATGCTAATGGACTGATCAGAATCAATGATGTATGCTAAGCTATGCTAAAAGTGCTACCGCCAGATACAAAGATCGGCTGAATGGATTCAAAAACGGTAAAACTCAACTATTTAACTCTAGGGGATTTGTAAAATGAGCCTATTTTCAAAAAAAGTGGAGTGTTCCTTTAATCAATCGAATAACCAGCTCCACAAACACTGTGTCACATGACTCCTCCTCTTCAGATTGTGGCCCCTCCCTCCACCTCGTGCACTGTTAATGACCCTAATGTGAGTATAATAGTAATGTGAGAAACGTGGTGTACATTTGGAAGTAATGTTCACATTTAATTTTTTTGTTTTCCTCACAAATACGCTACTGTTTAAAAGTTTGGGGTAAGATTTTTAAAAGGAAATTAATGCTTTTATCCATGCATTAAATTGATCAAAAGTGACAGTAAATACATTTGCAGTGTTACAGAACATATTCACAGAAAATTTTAGAATGGTTTCTGAAGGATCATGTGACACTGAAGACTAGAGTAATGATGCTGAAAATTCATTTTGAATCACAGGAATAAAATGTAATAAAATAGAAAGTAGTTATTTTATATTGTAATAATATTACTGTTTTACTGTATTTTTGATCAAATAAATGCAGCCTTGGTGTGCATAAGAGACATATTTCAAACATGCATTTAAAACTCTTACCAACCTCAAACTTTTTAACACTAGTTAACATACAAATACACAAACAGGAGTTATTTTTTACTCTTCTCTTGTACTAACAGTCGCTGACAGTATAAAATTAACATTGCAACAATTTTTACTCACATAATGTGATGTATTTCAAGCAAAGCTTTTTAAATGAGGAAAAAAAATGTAGTAGGGGATTTGATTTTGTCCCTCTGGAATTAAATGGATTATGATATGAGTTGAAAGACAAACATTAAAACTTTGTGTTGATTTGAAACTCAAAGTTGAAAGGTTGACACCATCACCTCAGAAAACGTCAATATGCTGTACAATATGAAACTTGTGTTTTTATCTGTCATTTGATAAGACCCAACAATAAAACTGTTTGCATATTTTAATACTTTTTATATTGTGTAGCTATGACAGCGGGGCGGGGCTGGATTTCACGGGAACAGATACGTGTGGAAAAAAGTGATTTGATGTTACATTACTAGAGTGTAGTCTTAAGAAAGAAAAAAAAATCAAATGAGAATGTCTGTAGGGTGCTTCAGTTCAAAGTGTTCAGTTAATGGTTGTCTTCTGTGAAACCGTTTGTAGTTTGGTCTCTGTGTTTACAAAGATGGACTTGAGAAGATGAGAGATGGATGGAACCATCAGCATAGAGACAGAGCGACACGCGTCATAATCTGAAGACCACGCCCAATCAAACCATCTCCATTGACTTTGTATTGCGTGAAGCGGCCTCCTTGTCATTTCTGACTTATAACAAAAAACAGAACAATGTCTAAAAGATGATATGTGACAAGGTGTACAGCAAACAAGCTAAACAACCCAGAACCAAAAACCCAGAAGTTTTTATAAGCTGTTGACCCAAAAAAACCCGAGCGTTTAAGGACAAAAAAGTGGATGCAGGCAACTGAGACAGACCACGACATGCTGAGAACTACACCCACTGGAGGGGAACGTAATCAGAGACAGGAAATATAATCTATAAAACTGACATTTGGATATTTGACTTAACAGTGACTAAATGTTTACTGCACACATAGACACACTGAGTGTCAGGATCCCAAATTGACCCATTCTTCCTGCTGATGCTTCACATCTTATTGCCTGTATCCTCTTTTGGCTCCTTAAACGCTCGTTTTTTTTGTGTCGACAGCTTATAAAAACATATTTCTGTGTTTTTTAGCTTGTTTGCTGTACACCTTGTCACATATCAGCTTTTAGACATTGTTCTGTGTTTTGTTATAAGTCAGAAATGACAAGGAGGCCGCCTAACGCAATGCAAATTCAATGGAGAGCGGTGTGGGCGTGGCCTAAATACGCTCTGTCTCTATCACTGGAACAAGCTGTTATATCTGAACTTTGAACCTACAACAAACACTTCCTCTTGTTATTTTTCTATGTATCTTAACAAGTCATTGATTAAAACCCTCTACATTTGAGTTTGAGAGTTCATGAATGTGTCGCCTCTTTTATTCACACTAATAGGGGAAACATCGGGGCTAGTTGTCACGGTTTAGTTGTGAAAGACAGTTTTGAGCATTTAAAGGTCACAGGTCCTTTAAAGTCCCCCTGTAGTCAATCATTTTATCCCTAAAACTCATCTTTGATCACCCAAATGGCACCCAAAGTGTCTTCATGCCTTAAAATGGCTTGAATGTAACAACACCATTGCTTCATTTAGTATACGCAGAATATGTAAATTAGCCCCGCCGCAGTATATGTTTAATCCAGCCATGTATGTTTGAACCAGAAACTGATTCATAAGAAGAGGAAGAGTGAATTATACCAGCACGTCTACAAGTCCTCAAGTTCTCTATTGGAGACAGGTTGGGACTGCAGGCAAGCCAGTCAAGTACCCGTACCCTCTTCCTCCGCAGCCAGGACTTTGTAATGTGTGCAGAATGTGGTTTTGCATTGTCTTGTTGAAATATGCATGGACGTCCCTGGAAAAGATGTCTTCTTGATGGCAGCATATTATGCTCATAAATCTCTATGTACTTTTCAGCATTAATGGTGCCTTCACAGAAGTGCAAGTTACCTTTGCCAAGGGCACTGACACAACCCCATACCATGACAGACCCTGGCTTTTGGACTTGTTGCTGGTAACAGTCTGGATGATCCTTTTCTTCTTTGGTCCGGAGCACACGGCGTCCATTCCTCCCAAAAAATACCTCAAATACTGATTCATCTGACCACAGTACACGTTTCCACTGTGTGATGGTCCATCCCAGATGCCTCCGAGCCCAGAGAAGTCGACGGCGCTTCTGGACACTGTTAACATAGGGCTTCCTTTTAGCACAGTACAGTTTTAACTGGCATTTGTGGATGTAACTACGTATTGTGGTACTTGACAAAGGTTTGCCAAAGTAGTCCTGAGCCCATGTGGTGATATCGCTTATAGATGAATGACGATTCTTGATGCTGTGCCGCCTGTGAGTACATGTCTGGTTTTCTAGAAGCAACTGTTTTAAGTGAGTTTTAAAGGTTTTCAATGTAGGACATTCTCTTATTGGAAGGGGCAAACTATTCCAGAGTTTTCTGTCTATTACTGACAATACGTTTTGTCCAAAAGTGGTGCGCCTAAATGGTATCACACTGTCCCCTTTCACAGAGGCCTGTTTACTCAGTGGTGGAAATGGCCGAAATTCACTACGTTTTTTTTTTTTTTTTTGAGTTGCACAGTTTAAGAGGTCACAAAAACCTTCTAAATAAATTGTCCCCAGGTTAAATAAATCTGTTGAATATTTTGGATGGTTACTGTACATCTCAGTTTAGTGCTTTGAAAATGAACAATTAAACATGTAAAGGTGAATCTAGTAGTAAGGCAGTTATATATTTATCGATTAAAAAAAGTAACTAATTAATCGCACATTCAACATCTGCGTTTTTAATATTTTTTCATTGTAATAATTCCACAGTTACTCTCTAAACTTATGTAGAAACAACTTAAAGACAGTATATTTGAAATATTTGTTGTAATGGCATATTTTTATGAAAACTGCTACCGATGTCTCTGAATTTTTTTTCCTTCTTTTAAAACATTAATGATAGACATTCAACATTAGAGTATAAATAAAGGCTATATCAAGTCCAAGTGAACTTAAAACAATATTCACACAAACCTATTATAAAAAATGTCTGGGGGTCATTTGGAACATTTCAAACTTGTGTGGGAAAAGGTTACACAAACAAGGCTTTTGTTACAGTATATTCTTTTGGGGGAAAAAATCTACATTATTTTCTGAATTCTACATTTTGTCTTAGGTTAGTTTAATAATATAGCCTAAGCATCATTGATAACCCCTTGTTATAAAAAAAATATATATTAATAATTCTCTCTAATTGGCCTCATTAGCTAAGCCCGCTAAAAAACACAAGACAAGCAGGGCCGTAACCACACACATTGTAATATCAGAAAGCTTTATTAATGTTTTTACTGTAAAGTTGTGCAGTTTAAGGGGGATTTGTTTTTGTTTTTTTGCCTCTATTTAAATTATTACAAATTAATACAGTTATATAAAATGGCAACATTTTATGTAGCCTAAAATCCACTTTTAAAAAATATCTACATTTCTCATTTTCATTCATGATGATAAAGTGAACATGTGCTTTGGTTTAGTGGAGGATTGCTGCCACCTACTGGAAAACAAACACTTTTATAATTAAAATAATACTATTTTTACCTTTATGTGTAGACATTTTAGACAATCATTATTATAACAATAGAAACGTCTCTTATCATTTTTGGGGTGCGTGGTGAGATATAAGTAGCTAAACATTTAATATTTGACAACTGTTTATGATAGATGTATTCAACGACCCACAGTAATAATACAGTGATGTAAACTGTTCATATTTTTTTATGGAATTTCGCCATATTTTATTAAAATATGTTATAAGACACGTTTTGCACTTTTGACATAGTGAATATTGAATGTGTGCATATTTTAAATAAAATACTATAAGCAAAGAGTTTAGCCTAAATGGATTACCTCACATCTAGGCTATTAGACTAGAACTGCTTTTACCATTCTTATTTCTTTTTTTTCTGTATTACCTTAAATCCATTTTAATCCTTATTTTATTTTCCAGGTATCATTACATGCTTGGCCTGTGTTTTCATTGCATTTCCAATTTTGACCAGCATGGTTCGCCATTTGTGTGTGTTTTGTGCATATCTCGCATGCATTTCTGAATTACACTGTGCGATTCTGGATCTGATTTCACTCGATATAACGGAAATTCAAGCTCTTTTCGGGAAAGACGGCCGGATCATTTTTAGATGACCATTTATGTATTAATATTATATTTATAGACAGGATCATTTCAGGCATGTTAACACAGCTTTATCATTTCAAAGTTTCTGTTATGGCATCTGTTAATGTTCTGAATTCTCCATGTTCAGCATAATAACCGGAGATGTGCGCAGAATCAGCGCTGCAAGTTACAGAATATTGCGCAACATGCGCAGCTTACGCTCATTTAGTAGACTGAGAATATGCGTAGCGCTAGTCGCTGGATTGCTCGCACTTTAAGGACATTGTATGAGTAACGTACAAGTAAGTCCAGTGTTATTTGAATATTAATGTTGTATTACAAGTGTATTCGTTGCAGATACTGTTTATAAGTTTTATTCATTTATATGCATATGCAATCTATTTATCTCACGTGAGTTATGCGCTGAATTGACGTCAATCCTTTGAAGTTTAAGGATGAAGACACTTTATGTTGAGTTTATTTATATCACTTAAGTGATTTATATGTTAATTATTATTTCTCTTTAACTGTTCTAGATCAACCTTGCACATGTCCATCTGTGTTGATACAAAGCAATCATTAAAAGGCTATCATCTATCCATGACTCTGAGTTCTCTGACATGAACACTGTGGCGGTCAGTGCACATTGATCCAGATATATCCTAATTCAGAACAGTTAAAGTAACGGGTTTTCGGTCAAAAATCACAGTTCATCATTCCAGATAATTTACCTCAAGCACGTACCAATGGAGAAGCATTTCCATTGGCTGCAGTCTGCCGGTATTGGCCAATCACAAAAGTTGACATTGTGCAGCCTTTATCACAGAATATTCTGCTACGTTTTTATTATTATAGATTGCATTACGTGTATATGTGGCTATTATATTGTAGATTATTGAGTTGCTAAAATATACAAATCCTTTTAATTAAAAAAATAAATAAAATTGAACCATTTTTTTTTTAGCTGGAACTCCGTCCTCCCTCGAAACCCCTTTTCCACCCCTGCGTGTACTACCACCGCTTTGGAAGAAGCCATGCAGCGGAGGGGCATTAGAATGTGACACCTTCATATTTTTTTATGTTTAGGTAGAGATCGACATGACTTAGTGAGCCAGTCATCAATGTGAGCCATTGCAGATGTAAGTGTGGATGCCATCTCTTGGTAGTTCTTAGCATGTGTAAAGAGCATATCTGCATACATCTGAACATCAACATTTTTACATGCCTCTGGCAGATCATTTATATACAGTGTAAACAGGATTGGACCAAGTGTGGAGCCTTGGGGGACCCCTACTGGACATTCACAGAATGGGGACTTTGAATCATTAAAGTCCCAGTGAACCGGAAGTTGCAACTGACTTTATTTCAGTGCTGTGACGTATTTCCAGGTGAAACGGAATATTGAATAGAGGGCAGGGTTTTACTTCAGCGCTCCTCCTCTCCATCTCACGCTCATAGCAGACTAACGGATGGAGGGGAGTGGTTAAGGATATTCAAACCCAAGCCGGCGCATAGTCGTCATCGGAAAGGGAACGCCATTCAAGACCGGAAGTTACTTTTCAGATTTTGTTTAAAGATTACCGCGGCAAACAATTTTTTTCTGTGTATTAACTTGCACGGATTAGTTGTTCACCCTAAGACCTGTAATGTGGGCTAACAAATTAAATAAGATCGATTTTGATTTCATGAGGACTTTAACACAACCACGTTGCTTTCTACTGGATAGGTATGATTTTATCCAGTTTGAGAGCTTGTTCAGAGAAATTGAAATATGTTAATTTAGATAAAAGAACTTTGTAATTAACAGTATGGAAAGCTCGTTTTAGATCTATAAAGACAGCACCAACATAAGAACTCTTATCTAGATAGCCTTTAACCTTTCCCAGAAACACACAGTTGAACCCTGAACCCAAATCCCATAGGGTGGAATAAATTATTGCTTGTATTGAGATGTTGAATCAGTTTAGCCACCCATTTTTCGACTATACCAGGGCCATCTTTCAAGCTGATGGCACAATGGATTGACTTAAAGGGGTCATGAACTGGCTTTTTTATTTTTTTATACTGTTATCTGAGGTCAACTTATGACGTTTGTGTGGTTTTTACATTCAAAAACATCATAATGAATAAGTAATAGGCTATTTTCTGCCTTGGTTTTGAGGCTCTCTGAAAAACACTCGGATTTGATGGGCGTGCCGCACTGAACACTTTGAAGTAAACGCCCACGGCTAGGATTGGATAAGATTTGCATATTTAATGTGCTTCAGTCAGTCCATATGGTTATCTTCTGGGGAAATGCTCAGAGGACTCGCAAAATATCAAACAAACACAATGATTAAATCACACACACTCTCGCGGACACAGACACACACACACACTGGAAGTTTTCAGCTCTGAAACTTACAGGTTATTCTTATATTACCATGACCTTTTATATATCAAAAGCTCAAGGGAAAGTTGATTTCTCAGTTCAACACCCCTTTAAGGACTGATTAATGAAATATGGGTCTCTTTGTGCCTTTTTAGAAAATTAGTATCAAGGCCATAGATATCCATGGCCTTAGAATTTTTTAAGCCACTGATGCTACTTCTGTTTCAGTTATTTGTTGTAAATAGAAATCGGCTGTGCATAATTAATGGAGCAAATAGAATAGCTAGGTGAATTAAAAAGTTGAGTTGTTTCATAAACAGAGTCTAGAAAGAAAGAGTTCTGTATATGTGATGGTTGGATCTGTAACTAATTCAGTGTTAATTTTCAACTCTAAATCTTTATTGTTATTATTATGTTTTCTGCCAATCAGCTTGTTGATGGTTTGCCATATCTTCCTCCCATTTCCTCTTGCCTCTTCAATAGTATTGATGAAGAAGTTGGCTTTAGTTTATCTTTTTTTTTAACTTTATTTCTTAATGAGGTACATTTTTGTCGGTCTGTTAAAAGACCTGATTTTAAAGATTGTTTCAATAATTGATCTCTTTCCTTCATAAGTTTCCTACACTCTTCATTTAGCCAGGGCAATGTGTTTTTCTTCGACTGCCTAGTGAATCGACGCACCCAGGGCACGGTTGCCACACATAGACTGTAAATAAATATGAACGTAGTGTCCGTGACATCACCCATAGGTTTCTGAAGCCTAAAGTGCGGCCGTTGCCATCTTGACAGCATGTCACTCCCGGATAACTGAAAAGGGGCTAAAGATGAGCTAACAGGTGGAGTGGGTGGAGCTAACGGACAGCAGACAAACAGCAGGGGCAATCCACCTGTCACTCGAAGTTGCCACGCCCTTAACTATGCAGAACTTTAATGCTTTATATAATGTAAACAAATGAGTTTTAAAAAAATTCACCCCCCTTACAGTTGTCATGAAGGGCAAAATTAGCCGTATAGACCAAAACCACAATTTGTACCAGACTGTAAACATGTAAATCCTGCATACTTTGGCCTTGAGAATGATTTAGGTCAATCTTGAAGCTCATAGGAATAGTTTCCCAAAAACGAATAAAAAGTTCTGTCCTGAAAGTCTAGATGGTGCAGGCTGATAGCTCCATAAAGGTGCAGTAAGCGTATATTCTGAGAAACGCTGTTGAAAGTGGATCGGACCGAGCACTAAAACACGTGTAGCCAATCGGCGTGTCCACTCATGAGGGGGGAGGTGCTTGTGCGCCATAGCGTGTTTGTGAAGTTGGGGTGATCCTTTTGGGTAGGGGCGTGTTTGTTTTGGTGATTTCAAATATCAACAGTGTTTCTCAAAAATCGCTTACTGCACCTTTAACTCAATCTGCTTGCAATCACATCATTCTCTTTAGAGCACATCTGATTGGTTCCTGCTGTATCAGTAGCCAATGAGCTGTCATGCTCAACCTTCAAATGCTTTGTTAGCATTTGCTGTAGTTGCAGCGCGATTTTAGAAACCCTCCACCTTTGCCAGCTCCACCTGTATCAACTGAAATCATAAAGAATTAGATTAAATCTGACACTTTTGGTAACGTTACATGTCAAATTACACATAAAACGTGTGATTTCGAGTAAAATGTTTCACTTTGTTAAACTTTGATAATCAAGTAGTCTAGCAGGAGAAATGGGTTCCCGTGTATCCGCTAGGCAGTTTTTTGTAACCTGTTTTTTTGGGACCCTAATGGTTTCTTGTTAAGAATTTTTGCCGTTGCCGAGGTCAACTAATGTCCCATGGGGTTCGTTTGGCGGCCATCTTAACTCCTAAACCACACAACATACAAAGACAAATGAACCCACTTGCTAATATAATTCGGACACCAGGAATCAAATGGAAAGGTCATTGACATGGTACAACCACGCTATTGGTGAAAAACAGGCAAATAACACATTTAGGGTCATAATGATGTAACTTTTGCTATTTTGTGTTGCAAATTTAGCCGTATAAATCTAATTTATTCTGTTATAACAATTGCAAGGTTATTAAATTGATCACTATTAAATGGATCAATGATCATCATGGTTGTTTATCATCAATCTCCACCTCATCCTCTTCCCCCTCTCAATCATCATCAGCAAACAGGTCGATGAGAGATGGGGCCAGAATTGCTCCACAAGACCAGACAGTAGGAATGGGCGATATGGACTTAAAAATGTATCCCGATATTTTCTAGTATTTATTGCGATAACGATATCAATGACGATACATGTAGTATCATTCCCCATGTTTAAATTTTTTAATAATTTTTTTATGTAAAATTCCACACCAGCCTTTTCAGAAATGGAAAAGTTGCAGATATAATTGTCTTCTGTAAAAGTGCAGGAAATGTTTAAATAGTGCAACTGTGCTAAAAAACGTCACACAATACAAACAAAAATAATTTTTAAATCAATGAAAAGTTTTACATGTAAACCGATTCTGTATTTATTCATACATGGTGCAAACAGTGGTAAAAATAGCAGAAACAGCAAAAGTAATTATCCCAAAAATGTCTTCAGATTACAAAAAAGTTGAAAATAATGATTTAATGATAGAACTTCAGTAATTTGAGTTGATAATATAATAATACCACGAATTATTCTACTAATAAAAATAAACTGCACTAAGGAATAATGAGCTTCTGGGTTCATGAATATTAATCACGTTGTCAGCGTTCATTCCAACTGATTGGCTGAAATCAAAACAGGCACAGTAATAGGTGCGCGCCAGCCAATGAGATTCCCGTTTGTGCATTCCTTTCTTCCTGTTCACGAAAGGCTGAATAATTCCAAATAAACGCCATTACTTTACAGGAAAATGCAACAAAGGATATTGTTTACATGTAGCACGTCAATTCTGTTTGGTATAAGACTCTCTCGCTCTCTCTTTGAGTGTGTGTGAAACACTGAGCGCTCTCAGTCGCGCGCCTCACACTAGTGTTTAATGTGCGTCATATACACTGCGCATTCATTGAGATTAACTGAAATAGTGTGCTTTACCGATCGATTGAGACAGAGCGAATCTCTTAAGCGCTCAGTCCAAGTGCTCAGCGAGTGAAAATACATCTGTATGGTTCAGATTGCCCTCAGGTAGCCCCTCGTTTAGCTATGAACTCTTCCGCAGCTTCCACCATAGTTGTTTTCGTTCTGCACGTGAGATGCGGATTCAGTGGCGCAGCTCCTATCAAGCACCGCGCGTAGAGCACCAAGTGCTGAGGGGGCACCACAAGAAATTCTCTCTCCAACCCCCGTTCAGCTATACAGAGTGACGAACGCAGCCACCGCGGCCATCATAAAGTAATAATGTTTAGGGCATCAAGAGACGGCCAGCGGTGGCACGGTGCGGATGGGTCGCGCCATCAACTAGGCTTTATCGTTATTATCGCGGGAAGGCAAATTCTTATCGTGGGGAGAATTTTTACCGGTATATCGCAAACGATAAGATATCGCCCATCCCTACCAGACAGGCTCCAAAATCCCTCCGTCCGTCTTCTCCCACCCCTGACCCTCGTCATAGGGTTTAAGGCCTCCGGAAGATCGGCTCAGCTGCCCGCTTGCCCGCTGGATGTGAGGGATGAGTGAGTCTTGGCAGTGGGGCAGGCGAGCAAAATCGACTCTCGACTTAATGCTGAGGGTCTCGTCTTCTCCCACAATCTTCTTGAGCATCTTGCTCCTGACCGGCTTGACTGATGTCTCACATGCTTGACTGTACATCACACACGTGAAGACCTCCAGCTGCTCCTGCACTTCCAACTTCACCTTCCACTCATCGCACAGCTGACTGGAGGAAGATTGTTGGGATAATTGCTAAGTTTGCTCTCTCCAAATATTATATTCAATACATTTAAATTCAATTGTCTAAAATTCATCCACCAACCTGAAAGCCTTTTGAAATTTGGGGTTCTTCTGGAGCTTTTTGAGCGGTGTCACCTTGCCCTTGCCTTTGAAGGTGCTAGTGCAGTCCTCACCACTAAACACACAGTAGCCGAGCAGCTGCTGCAGTACGGCTGCCCAAGAGGAGTGGCCAGCTCTGGGACATTGACCAGCTGACGGTGGCGGCCCATGCCAGTGTCGAGGTAGATGACGAGGTTGATGGTGTCAGCGTGATGCAGGATGAAGGATGAAGAAGATGTCGGTGTCCAGGGTCCTCACTACTGCCGACTTGAATCCCAGCTTGACGGCATGATGCAGGCGGAGCACAACCGGCTGTCTATCTCCTCCTGGTCTGACTGGAGGGCATGGATCTCAATAAACTCAACCTGAAATGGCTGAAAACACCCCAATGCACGGTAGCTTATATTCTTGGCAAACAATCTGCTAACACAAGACCTCACTGAAGTTTCCTAGGTATGGATCAATCAACTTCTCCATCCGACGACATTAGCTGATGAGCTGTTCCCTCCACAATGAGAGCAGCCGCCTCGCACTTCTCCAGTTGGGATGCTTCCTCCTTACTCCCCCAGACCTTGAGCATCAACTGATAAACGACAGAAAGCGAGTTTAATTGTATCGATAAGAGCAGGGGTTTGGCACCCCAGAGTGAGAGATATTAATATTATTAACCCTATAAAGCCTATTGTATAATATTTGATATGTACATTTCTAAGGCCTCTTTGATCATGATAAACATAATCAAAACTTTGCTGAAAAAACATCTACACACAATCTACTGTTGTCTGATTGATAGTTTGATTATCCATACATAATGTTTTAGGAAACCCATGTTAAAATGTGAGTATCAAATATGATCCATCAGGCTTTTGAGTTTATTTGTTCATCTCTCAGTCATCAAAAACTACAGAGCTTAGATCGTGAAAGCATTTCAATATAATCTTACTAAGACATTATTGGGGAATATAGAGTGACAACAGATATTTATATGCATTTTAAGACTATTATAAAGATCTCACTGACTGACATTACAAGCTATCAGAATTTCATCTTACGTTTTGACAATATAAATATCAGCAGGTGCACAAAATTACACATTTTTGCTCAGTTTGAGCTTCTGAATAAAATTAAGGTGTTTTTTTCCCCTCTTTGAAAATCTTAATCATAGTATAATAATATCATAGTATATGCGCCATAAAAGCCTGAAGTATGAAACTCAACTAAACACAAACACACATACATAAACTTTCATTTTAATACCATGAAAAAAAAGTTAAAATAATACGAACTAAAAAATTCACCATTAAACTAATACAAGGAAACATTATTTAAAAAATTTTTTATTCATATGCAATAATATAGAAAAATATAGTAAAAAATAAATAAATAAAAGTATTTAGCAACACATTTTGATGCATGCAGAGTAAGGTGACCAGATTTCTGAAATGGAAACTTGGACATTTCCGATTTGAGTGGTCAAAATATCACTAAATCTCATTTGTTATTAGGCCTGTCCATTAATTAAAAACAGGGACAATATATTTTTGAATGTTTTTTGTTGTCGTTGTGGGCTGGGCTCCCTATATTATTATTAACATTAACAATTATTATGATTTAGTTTTATTATTATTACGATTTTTGGTCTGGTTTTAATACAATTCACTGCACCCGCAAAAACAAAAACAAAAAAACAATCAAACAATGAAAACAGTTCATAGTAAAACCACCACTGTAAATCACAAGCCGTTCAAAACAATATTAGAACATGATTTAACAAAAACACATTACACAAATAAAACAACATAAATATGGAATAAAACTATTTAACAAATATAATTGTATTTAATACTTTAATTTTCACAAGTTTATACTGTATAAATTACTTTTTTTCTTTTACTTCAAATGTTTTGTTACGTTTGTGCTTGCAATAACTGTTACTATCTTTAATTGGTCTTGTTATTTTGCATTTTAGGCTCATTTTAAGCATGTATTTAAGTATGTGTGCATTCTGCACATGTATTTGTTGTGAGCTAGGGTAAGGTGTAATTGTTTAGCTTTTATATACACACACACACACACACACACACACACACACACACACACACACACACACACACACACACACACACACACACACACACACACACACACACACACACACACACACACACACATATAGTAATTTGTACTATATGTAGTATGTTAGTATGGTAGTATGCTACTACCTTGAAAGTGATAACGATGTTTCTTTAGATATTTGACGATAATGGCGGTCTGCTCTCGGTTACGTTCATCATGAAGCTGCGTGCGCGACCAAGTAGAGTCAGCGCAGCTCACAGCGCCATCTGCTGGTGAAAGAATTACAACATGATGCCCCAGCAGCTGCTGTATGTTGGGCTTTTTTGCAATGTATACCGTATGCCGGTTGTTTTGAACGAGCTGTAAAAAACGGGGACATTTCTGGAAAACGTCCGCCTGGTAATTGTAGAGATATCTAGCATTTCTGAGTGATGATGATGCAGAGGAATCACTGAATCAAAGTTTTGAACTGATTCAATGAAACAGATTCAGACTTTTTATTAAAGAAAACGTCCAAATTAAGTTCATAACTATTCAATAAATGTGTTTAGATCGATGCGCGGTCACGTGCTCTGCTCATATGAATGATTTGAGTTTTAGTTGCTATGGCGACGCATGTTATGAACATTGTTATGAATTGATTCTGATCTCATATGCAGGCGCACTGATCGCGATCTGTTGTTGAGAGAGACGAGGCGAATTCAAAAACTTTTGCAGAATATTTTCTGTGCTGACTGAGATTTTGAAGCTGTTCGGACGATTCCTGAGACAAGAGTTTTATTCTGGAAGAACAACGCAGGAGATATCCTTTACACAGAGTTATATTTTTGAGTTTTAGTTCTTATTATTTATATAGTGCTATCTTATTGTTCTTTTCTTATTTTAGGAGTTTCAAATTTTATTTCTTTTTATTTTTTTATTTTTCTGGGAGGAGTATTTTTGAGGAGAGTTTATTGTTTTGTATTGTATTGTGTTGTGTTGTGTTGTGTTTTGTGTTTTGTATTGTTTTTATTCCAGATTGGAGGAGGATGTCGATGGCGAATATGATGGGTGAAACAGGAGGTGAGTGCTTTAGGTGTTTCATTTGTTTATGGGATGTTATGTTTCGGAAATATTCCAGCCTCTCCAAATCCAGGAGAGCCACTTTCTCTCAGACGGCTGGTCAGGAGGTTTGGAGACCCTGTTCTGTTCTGATGACCGACCCAGACACAGATCCAGGAGCTTCCTACACATTTAGCACTTCTGTCTTCTGAGTTTTGTGTTTCTGTGTCCACAGGTCAGACGGACAGGAAGAGGGAGTGGCAGAGCGGCAGCCGGGAGAGCCAGGACGATGGACGTCCATCCACTCCATCTAAACTCTTACGCAGAGGTCAGAATAGGCTTTTATTGAAGAAGTTATTGCTCAGTTATCAAATAATGTGTCATTGAAAATAGAAAGTTGAAAAATAAATAAATACAGTAACAATTTGATGTGACCACTGACATTGATTATTAATATGATAAGAAATATCTTCACCAAGCATCATGTCCATATCATCTTTGTCCCTCTCTGACAATATAGTGAGGTGGTTCTCTAGAGAGTCGTTGAGCCTCAGCAGCCGAGGCACGTACATCGTCGAATGGAGTGGCGATCGGTCGGATAGCCTAAGCGAACAGGGCAGTTCCAGCGACTGTTGTTTGTCCAGGTCCGACAGCCTCGAAGAGTGGATGTGCCCTCCGCTGCCAGGTCAAGTTCCCGTCGAGCCAACGGAGACTTCAAATGGCCTTATGGAGGCTTCACCAGTGAACAGGAGCTCAACAGGTGAGACTGAAATAAAGCTGGGCGGTGTAAAGTGTACAGATGGAGATTTTTGCTATTTCATATTTCATTCTGACAGTCACAGTACAGTCACATTTAATTTCCTTTTGCTGAAACTTTGAGCGGCTTGTTTGCTTCCTGCTTCTATGAAGCCCATCCCTCTGAAAAACGCAATGGTCTTAGATTGGTTAGATGGCCAAATGTAGTTTGTAGTTCTGCAACAGCTCTCTCTCTCTTTCGTAATGACTGCGACGTGGCCTCGCCCACTTTGTTGCGTGTTCACGGGGGCAGTGTTTATGTTAATAGCAAGGGTTTATGATATCAACAAACCGGGAAGAAGCTTGTTGTAGTCCAAACCGGACGTTTTTGTAGGCAATAAACTGCCATAACTTTAAAAGACAATATCTAACTTTCAGCGCTGTAACTTTGCAGATACTGTTTATGCTCAAGCAGCAACATTACACACTAACTAAAGTTAAAAAAGTGAAATCGCATGCAACCACCCCTTTAACAGTAAAATGTAAGTTATGTCATTATATCACAGCCTAATTTGGCGTCAGAGATGTTTCTAATAATTCAGTTTTGTTTTCTTCATTTCAGAAAAACCTGCCGATTGTAAGAAGAGGAAAGGAGATCGTTCTTTCTTCAGGAACGTGTGTCAGGCTATGAGGCGCTCGCTCCTCTGCTGTTGTCTCGGTGCTGAGGATGTTGTGGAGCCGTTTGTTCCTCCAGCGGATCTGGAGCCAGAGCCCGATCCTGGTCCATCATCACCTGATCCAGATCCCTCCGGCGTCCAGCCAAATAACGGTCAATCCGCAGACATTATTCCTCCAACATTGTTTTAAACAGTATTATTATTGTCTTGTTTGCACTGATATTTTAAATATAAAACAAAGGATCTAGCAAGCTCATATATTTCTCATATTTTATTTTTCAGACTCCTTTGAGACTCTCTATAACGTGGGAGAGATGATTGGATCCGTGTTTTTTTTCCTCTGATTCCTTGGCTCAAGCCGATTCGATTGCACATATGACGTTTTATAATTTGACGATGATTTTCCCGCCATTTTTAATTAACCTACTTTTGCGAACTCCTCCGAGGAATTTTCACAAACATTTTACCAGATCATCTTCAGACCATGCTGACAAAAAGTTATGGAATTCAAGTTGATTAGTTAAATCGTTTTTCGATAAACGCGCAAACAAATTTTACGTAGCTGTTGCAAAAATACAAAAGGCAATATCTCCGCAACGCTTTATCGTATTCAAACCAAACTTGGTACATGTCATCACAAGCATGACCTGAGGCAACATGGAGCGTTTCGGCGCAGGGCCACCTACTGGTCCAGAGATTCCAAAAAATTGCTATTTTTGCTTATAACTTCTGAACCGTCTGTCCAAAAATCAAAGTGGTCTCGTTAGATTCAGGACGGCATGCTGAGTCGTCTGATATAAAAATTTTTTTAAAAGAATAAAAAGAATTCTTTTTTTCAAACGCTTATAACTTTGGGTGTGGTTGACTTATTTTCATGGGAGTAATGTTTTTTGTCTCCTGAATCCTTGCCGAGTCCAACGACACCAGACTTGCCAGGTTTCGGCCTTTGGTTTGTGCAGCGTGGTAATTTAGCGTTTATAAAACGTTAGCTGATATCTTCAAACCCACTCGTCCGATCGAGACGAAACCAGCATCAGAAGTTTGGAAACAAAGGTCGATAGCTATAAGTTAATACCCAAATGTCAAAATATTGATAGTAAGGGGTAGTAAAATCCAATCAAAGTCAGGTGTCAGTAATTTTTTATGTGTTTTTTCATATAAAAAGTCTATAACTCCTAAACAAAACAAGATATTTTCACCAAAATTTACACACATATGTATGGGCTCACTCCGAAAACACATAAAAACTATTGTAGGATTGTGCCTCTTGGTGGCGCTATAATTAAACAAAATATGAAATTGGCTCTATACAACTCAATGTTTTAATGTGGGGTTTTAACATTTTTGCTTCAAATGTCTTCACTAATTTTTTCATTTGGTCTGCTGCTAGCTTCCTTGTTTGCTTTTGTTGCACTTGGCCCCAGTATTGCTGCTTGCAGCCATATTTAAACTAGCATTTGCTCATCAAAGATTACTCCATTGGGTTCTGACCTCATAGGGGAGGGAGAGAGCCTGGGATGTATGTTTTATCTTTATTGTTTTGAGCTTTGTACATGCTAATAGATGTAAATAATATATGTTGTAAGGTTGAAATGTCATGAAGGTTTGTTTGTTTATGCTTTGTCACCTGTTTGTAACTTATAGGTTTTCCCCTAAAATTATGTTTTTCATTTTTTCAGACAGCCATTTTAGGGCAGGGAGGTAGTGTGAAGGAGAGATTTAATCTCGTTTGTATTTTTTGGTCCTGTACATTGGCATAGCCAACTTACATTCGTGTATAGCAAATTTATTTTCCTCTGTATTATTTTTCTTAAAACCACTCTGGACTGTGCATTTTTGTCCCTGTCACTTATTTTACACCTCTGTCCGCTGGTACATCCTGACAATAGTGTCTTATATGTGACCTGATGACCCCTTTGAATAAAAGTATCATTTGTTTGTTGAACCCACAGCCTTGCAAAGTACACTTCTTTTATTTATTTTTATTTTATTGGTTTATTTGATAGGGATTATGCATATAAATGAACATTGTTGTATAAAAATACATCATGTAAATATGCCAGAATTAGTCAAAATAACTACTTTTCATCTGCAGTCCCTAGGCAGGTAACATAAGACTAACAAGAAGACAGCCCACAATCAAACAGCATTCATTCACTATAGAGTAAAATATACAATAATGACATATACATTGATAAAACAAAAAACAAAGACACATAATGGCAAAGACATTGTTCATCCACCTCTATACTGCATTCAATAAACAGTGAAAATGTATGGGTGATAAATGTGTGAGCAGGGGCGGGTCTAGACAATTTTTCGTGGGGGGGGGCCAGGCTGGGGCACAGACTCAGAGAGGGGTGGCACATTTAAATACATGTAAACAGTGAACCAGTATAAATAGCCCTACACTGGAGGTAATAATACTGTATATTATTGATAACAAAACATATTATAATGAGTGAAAATGAATTAAAAATGAGCAACTTCAAATTTGATATGAAATAACAAATAACTCAACAGTAGTAGAAGAACATGGGTTGTGGTAAATGCAATGCAAGCATGATTTTTTTCCATCATAATTGTATATAGTTGTAAACAAGATGGACCAACATAATTGACAACAGTAGAAAGGCTTTTGAGCTCAACAAGAAGCTGTAGCAGTGTTTATTCATATTTATATTACATTATAAATATATTATATTTTTTTCCCACAGGATTTTTTGAGACTATGCTGGGTAGACATTGGTCCCTCTAGGCTAGGGGTTGCTCCCCAAAAGAAAATTGTTCATTTTAAATTTAAATGCATAAATCTGGTGCATTTTGAGAGAAAAATTAAGTGACTATCCATAAAGAAATGTGTTTTTTGTAAACAATTTTGTACTTTAGTAGTAATTTATTTATTTATTGGTTGCATAGATATGAATGGTGATGGTATAGGGCACATAAATGATAGTTCATAAATGGTAAAACATGGAGAGTATGCATTCAAACCATCAAAAATATACAGCAAAAGAGGTTACCTTCGTTGAATTAACTTATTTCTAGAATAATTAGTGGGGGCCTGTAATACATATTTATTATGTGAATATTTAGGCTATAGGGTCTAACTGTTCAAATTACTCATGGTTCAGTCTGTATGTGCTATATTCAGGGAAAAAATAACTATCAAATAAAAATAAAGAAGATAAAAACAAATGATCTAACTATGCAAAAGCACAAATAAATACAATCAGAGCAAAGATACTTATAAAATAAACAGTGCTTTTCAGGTTTTTCTGGTAGATCTAACATTAGTTCTCAGAAATGGAATATCAGTAATCAAATGTAAAATTGCATTGCATAGCCTATTTGACTGTATAAATTAAAGACTGTTATTAAAGGTATAAAAGCTAAAGCAGTGAGTGATTTCCTTGTCTTTTGTAGTTTGATTAACATTAAAAACACAGACAGCAGGAATATTAGTTTGCTAGAATACTCAAGACGATCATGTTGACAATTTTTGTGTGAATTTGTCCGTTTAGGCGGAAGACTTTAAAGAGAACTCAATATTTGCTCGCTATCTGAGACGCGGGTTTGCGTGCTTCGGATGAGCACACACACACACACACACACACACACACACACACACACACACACACACACACACACACACACACACACACACACACACACACACACACACACACACACACACACACTCTTCTCACAGCGCACAACTTCTCATTCGCGTCTTCTAGCTCCTGAATTGGCTTATTTTTAGTTTATTTTTGTGCTCAAATGTTTTTTTATAAGCTTTAAAGTAGAGAAACCAACCACCGCACTTCGCCGTCCGTTTGCGCCCACTATTTACTCCGATAACAACACGTGACGGTAGAGTGGTTCCTCTCCAGTGCAGAGGCGCTCCACAACCACAACAATAACAGGGGGATGAGTGCAGTGGCCACTTGCATGCATACAATAAAATATAAATAAATCAATGCTCTGTAAAATATTAGTTTTAGTTAAGAAAACCGCTGGAACTACTTGTAAAGAATTAATACTGACAAGTCCAACAACATATTACCTTCCGACTCTGATGGGTGGGGGGGCACTTGGGGTGGCCAATTACATTTTGGGGGTGGCCCGTGCCACCCCAGGCCCCCCTCTGGCCCCGCCCCTGCCGCCTGAGGGATCGGAGATCACGGTTGTTCAGCTTCGCCCTTGTCCTTTACGCACTGAAATTCCTCCAGATTCCTTGAATCTTTTAATTATGTTATGCACTGTTGAATGTGAAATATCCAAATCTCTTCCTATCTTTCTTTGAGGAACATTGTTTTTAAACATTTCAATAATTTTCTCACGTATTTGTTGGCAAACTGGCGATCCTCGGCCCATCTTTGCTCCTAAAGGATTAGACCTTTCTTGGATGCTGCTTTTGTACCAAATCATAATTACAATCACCTGTTGACATCACCTGTTTCAAATCACATCATTTTTTAACCATTTAACCTCATTACTAGCCCTAAATTGCTCCTGTCCCAACTTTTTTTGAAATGTGTTGCAGGTCTGAATGACAGGAAAGGATGCATATTTAATGACATGAAGTTGATAAGACAAAACATGAAATATTTTGTGTTCATATTGTCTGCAATGAAATACAAGTCAAAGTAAATTTAGAAATCACTTCTTTTTTTTTTTGCGTTTTCCATACGGTCCCAACTTTTTCTGATTTGGGGTTGTAGAATGTAGGCATATTATACTCTATTTAATAGATATTCAGAAATCAATAAACTATACTTTTATATAAAGTAAAAAAGGCATCTTGCATATCATTTATGTAGAATGTATTGTAGGCTTTTTAATATATATTGTATTGTAGGTTTTCAGGAGAGAAAAAAAAAGAAAAAATGCTGCAGTTCCACCATCTACCAGTAGGAGCAAACTGCTTTAAAGGTACAATATGTAACTTTTTTGGTTCAAAAATTAATCAATACATCATCAATTCTTCTTCTAAAACGTGTTTTGTCTTACCCTGATTCACTAAGCTTATTATAAGTGTTTTTATATTTTAGATATGTCTCATCATATCTGTAAAGAGAGAAAAGTTGCTCCGGCTACTTGCGTTCATGGAGTGGGAGGTGTAGGTTAGTTGTCGCAAAGAGTGAGAAAGGTTGACATGGACCATGCTAAATCTCAAAATCACCCGTAAAAAAAAAACCAGAACAGAGGAGAGTCTGCTAGCAAAAACAAAGTGACAGAGCTTGTAATAAAACAAGAATCAACATTGCTTGCCTTTTCGGAGACGGTGCGAACTGAGAGATTTAAAATGTTGTAAAAGCGACGCAGAGATGGCGTTTTTATTACTCAACAGGTGAGTAAGGTATTCTATTGAATAGATACTTTTTTCCGTAGCTCTCTAACAGAGTTAATTGTAAAGAATATAGTGAAGGGTCATATTCATCCGCACAGTGACTGAGCCGAAACACAAACAAAACAATGTTCTTCCTCAAAATGCATGCAGTTTTGTTTTTAACCACTAGGTTAGAGGGACAAAAGTTGCATATTGTACCTTTAAAAACAAACACGAAGCAAAATGTAAAAGGTAACATAAATAATAAAACAATTTTGAACCATTGTTTTGGAGGCAGATATTGTAATTAGTACAACATTTATTCAAATTTGCTTTGATAGAAATGAAATGGATGAATGCACAAATGGAAACCTGCAACAGACATTGACAGTGATCATATTTCTGGTATAAAACACTAATGATAATAAGATTAAATCAAATAAAAAATAATGTTTAAATTTTTCCTTCCTTACCTTCAGTGAACACTAATTTAATTTCAGTCTTAGTAACGCCGTCGCCGTCTCTTCCTGTTTAAAAACCTGGAGCAAATTGAATCTTTCTAGTGTGAACTCAGGAGAAAAAGCTACTCCAATGCAACATGAATCTCTGTATAATTCATATGAAAGGTCCAATACATAATCAAGAAAAAGTTCTCACCATAGAGCATTATATTTGCGTATTGCTCCTCTTAAGGCAAACACAGCGAGGCCCGAGCCACAAGACAGAGTATAAACTGAAAAATATGAATAAGTTAGATTATTACCGTTCATAGAAGATGTGCTTTTGAAACTGTGAGCTGAAAGGAAGAGGTGCAGTGTGGGTTCAGGCACTACTAAGAAACCATGTGATGTCTCTGTAAGGAAGATGTGCGGTTAACATACCATGATAATACCTGAGATGGAGAATGGACACAAAGAGAGCCATACAATAACCCCAGACGACATCTGTAGAAAAGAATACAGTTTTTTATATTTATCAAATGGCCTGACTTTGTCTGAAGACAATAAAGTTACCTTTCCAGTGGTAAGGTGGACCCTTACATCTTCTGGTGTGTTTTGGCAAACCTGTTAAATCATATTTTCAACATAGGTACATGTCATTTTAATGGCCTTTTAAACCATGTTGTACATTTATTTATTTACATGAGATACATTTGACATCTTCCACTTTCCACTCGGATTCATTTGATAAGTTTTGATAACACATCTTACCAATGATTGCACCAAAACATTCAAACACTAGTGTGAAGAACACACCAAGAACTGACGGCACCACAATAGCTGGAAAAGATGAACATTTTGATTAATTATTGACTCAATGATAGGCCTACAGGTTGATTGATCAAGTATATCGAGGCACTTAAATTTATTTTTGGAAAAAGTTCAAACAAACCTTTAGAAAGTGTGTTTTCCTCATGTGTAAGACTTTGTGGATAAAATAAATTTACCAGGCCCGTTCACACCAAGGACGATATACTGATCTTACTATTTCTGCCATAGAAAGATGTGGTAAAAGTAGTACTGGTATACTAGTATGCGGTTCCTAATTCAGCAAATAACGATTAACGATAAAGAAATAGTTCTAAAAAAATATTTCTAAACATTAAAGTCGGCATGAAACGGAAGTTGAGATCGTCTTTTTCTCCTTATTGTGACGTATATCCGAGTGAAACGGCTTCTAAAATTAGAAAAAAATTAGGGCGAGGCTTGATTTCGTCCTTCGGGAATTGATTAGATCGTTGGAAGTTGGGCGTTGCTAACAAAATGGAGGCAGATTTGAAGTTTGCACTCAGTTGTGGAGAAAAACTCGATCTATCTCTTAAATAAATTTATTTTCTCTCTAAATCTTTTCTACATAATGTTACTGAGCATATTTCCTCACTTTTCGCTGGTTTATGCTACAGATTTTACTTATTTTAAGCCTTTTATGGCTTTATTTCTGTAAAGCTTTTTTCTCAGCTCTCCCTTATAAGGGGGGCGCGCCGTAAGCGCGTTCACACGCTGCATTCCTCAGTGCGAGTCGTCACGATAAGCTGTTCGTCCGACTATATTGAGTAATTTTTACATAAAAAAAGCTTTTATTTCTCATATATTTCTCTCTTTTTGCCTCAAGTCCTTCTTGAAGAACACCTAACCACGATCAATGACATGTTTCTGAGAGGAGGTGCAGAAACGAGACAGGGGGCGACAGAAGAGAGATGGGGGAGGGAAAGTTAACATATTTGATTAAAGATTATAAGGGTAAATAATTTTTTTTTTTAAATAATGAAGTGCACAGATAAATCAGTTATAGTAAACACTACAATATTAATATAAAAATACGAATTATAAAATTTGATTTCATGCCGCCTTTAAAAATAGTACAGAGAAACGATATCGTTGGAATCACTTTCAGAACTACATTTCCCAGCTGATGAACGACAAAAACAGTGACAGCCAATCAGAATCATTTTCACTTTAACGAGCTCGAGCATTTAAAGGGGCAGATCCGCAGATGACAGAACTGAATAAGCAGCGCTATCGTTCGTTGGTGTGTGGACGCTAATATCGTTATGGGTATTATTATATAGTGGGATTCGGTTAGTTATTTGTTTTTAAATATGGTTATCTTATATATCGTTTAAGGTGTGAATGGGCCTTTAATACTGGAAAAAAAGATTGCAAATGATAGTTTCTGTAAACCACTTCACTGAAGTCAGAAGAACTAGCACACACTAAAACAGGTTGACACATAGTGCTGTTCATAGTATGCATAAAAAAATACTTCTTACAGTAGAATGGCCTGTACAGTAATAGTCCACAGCCCAGACCAAAGCAGATAGAGAAAAAATGGTAATATTTATCTGTGGGGAAAGTCAATAACAATAATAAATCATTATAAAACTTTCAATTTTGATTTAAAATAGTTCTGATCTACCAAACTTACAGTGGTTGTAAACGTCCAAAGCACCCTAAAAACAGAATTGTACAATCTTAGTCTTTTGAATTATTCTTTCTTATAGGCCTATCGTATGAGAAAGAACAAAACAGGAGCTTACCATTGAATGATAGTTCACCTCAGACTCGTTAAGCGTTCATTCTGCTTTGACCTTTTTCAAGTGTGATTTTATGGCAGACATATGACTTGGCATGAATATCAAGTAATTTCACTTTCAGATTGATGAGCAAAACCAGTTTTGAGGTTTGTATTTGCTTTTGTCATAATGCTTTCTGTTCTAATCACATGCAATTGTAGTGGCAACATGAAAGAAAAGCTGAATAGCTTACATGTAGCATAATCTAAGAACACAATGACAGATAATTACAGCAGCACATTTCAGGGATTTCAGGGGAATTCAAACCTTGAGGGAAGCATAAAGTGTCACAGTTTCACCATGTCTGCACCCTCCTTGATTCTTATCTGTATGCACTTTGTTATCACCTGCACCTGCACTTTATCTCCTCATCACTGCAAGCAGCATATAAGCACACACCTCAGTCACACAGTCACTTTGTCTGGTCTTGTTTTGAGTAGGACTCATCTTCCTGGTTGCACTTACCTGTCTCAGTGATTGTTACTTGTCTTCAATGTCTCTACTGATTCTCTATCGTCTTCCGCGTCTGTGTATCCTCTCCATCTCCAAGTCTCCATCCAGTCTTTCCACCGATGTGTGTGTTCTCCAGCGTCCAGCATCTCCGCCATCCATCTTCAATGATAAAGAGCATCTATTCACCATTCATCTAGGCTACTTTTCTCTTCTGATATACTCACCATCCAGTCTGCATGCAGTTCTGCTGTCAATAAAACTAAGATTTAGATTAATTTAAAAAACAAATTAATATATATTTTAACATAATTAAAGTGGTAGGACAATTACAAAATAAATATTTTCTCGTTCGTTTGGATAGGCCTATATAATATAAAAGCATTTAATTTTAGAAACAATGTGTTGTTGTTTAGTATAATATACACTTTTTTTTCCCAATAAACTCACAGTTCCCAGTTATAAAGTCAGAATTGATTGATATAAACTCACAATTCTGAGGGAAAAAAAGACTTTATAAATCGCAATTGCGAGTTTATAGGCCTATCTATAAAAAAGTCGAAATTATATTTTAAATTGTTTTATTCCGTGGCGGAAATGCTATACTTTGCATCTGCCACACACAACCTAAAATATTACCACCAGCAGATGGAAGCATTGAGCAACATTTTGGGTTGAGTTTGGCATTCAGTCAGTGAACCATCTGCTCGTCCTGTGTTGCCTTCGTGTACAGAACACAGAGCATTGTGGGTGTTGTAGTCAAGCAGCAGCCCCAATTCGGCTCTTGCATGGGGGAATAGAACTACATTACCCATGCAACAGAAGTGACAAAATCAATTCGTATTCCTGCTGGATGATCTCACAGCAAACTGAGTTCCCCTCCTAATCTCAGGAATGACATCAGAACCAGAAGAAATCATGGAGTTATACGTTGAAACATGGGGAATAAGTTTCTAAGATTGTATTTTAAACGTTACTTGAAGAATAGTGGATCTTATAAACTTCATGCACCTCAGATTGGGGCTCAACTTCATGGTTGAGAAGGAGGAATTAACGGGCTCGGTCCGTTATCGCCTCTATTAGACTGTGCCGGGTGAAGGCAAACATGTCCGGGGATGAGGGCGGGTGTCCCGAGGCGCAGCTGGTCACGGAGGCCGGGCCCAACTGGCTCCGCGCGGAGGTCGAGCGCCTGACGCGGGAACTGAGCGAGACGAGCCGGGAGAAGATCCAGGCGGCGGAGTACGGGCTCGTGGTGCTGGAGGAAAACCAGCAGCTGAAACAACGCTTTGAAGACCTGGAGAGCGAATATGAGACCGTCAGACAAGAGCTGGATCAGCTCAGAGAGGTGAAAACAATTCGTACAATAACCGATTAAAATGTTGCTACTTTATTATCATTTTGAAACGGTAAAAAAGTAACGGTTTGTTGCGCGCGGCGGCGCACACAAGGAAAGTGTATCAGTCTGTGTGTCTCCACCCATTGTTATATTGTCCTCTCATTTATGTCCATTCATTGTTCTTACAGTGTATTTCACAAGATATGAAAAGTGCCATAAATTATAGGGCGTGTGCAGTAAGAAATATCGATAATAATAGATCGATATCACAGCCCTGGTAATTGATGATACAGACATTATATATTGATTTGTGTGTGTATATTATGTAAAATAAGTGTTATTTTAATTATTTATGGACAGTTAATCTATTTTAAATCTGAATTTAATCATGCGATTTTGAGAAATTTAGCCTGTCCCTTTAATTGAAGTCCATTGACACTTGTCAGAAAAAAAATATTGTAGTTGATTTTAAAAATGACCGCAATATACGTTTTGAATTGATATAGGCTAGAATATATTATATATGACATCAGCGGTCAAATGTAAATTGTTAGCTGTTATATACAAATATAAAATAGGCATTCAGTTTAAACTGTAATGTGGTGTAAACTCCACATCATATTGTATTAAAATGATTGTGCATGCAGGTTTTAAATGAATTGAGTGACTAGATGGAAAATTTGTAGGTCTGATTTTTGAAAATGAATTTGGTACAGTTTAATTGTTCATTTTCTTAATGTATATAATGTGTATGTTGTTGTAGACTAGTCAGTGATTTAGGCTGTTTATTATTGTGTCGGAAAGGAAATATATTTAGTTGAATATCAGTTTTCTTTGCATATCTATATTAGAGATTAAAAAAAATACTACCAGTCAAGTAAATAAAAAGTAATTAATACTACCAGTCAATATCATTTATATATAACTTATAAGCATTATATCAGCTTGTATTATTGGCATCATTTGAAAATAAACTTGGTAGACCTCAAGAAATCAGAAACGTCAATGCCACCACAAGTGATTTATATAAACAATATTTATATCGCTATACACAAAGGCTTATTTTAGAATTTGAAGCAATCCTTGTTTATGTTTATCACAGTAACCTAAAAACATCCCAGAGGTGATCCTGCCTGTTATCTATAAAAAAGCCGGATATTAGGATTTTATACACATATATATATATATATATATATATATATATATATATATATATATATATATATATATATATATATTGTACATTCAGCATTCTAGTAAATACACTAGTGTAAATAGATTAGTCATGTGATGTTGATCAGCGATGACAAGAAGTGAGATGTTGATGCAAGACGAGAAGTCAGTTTTATTTTAAGTGACTGAAACCTAGATTGGGATGTAGTTTGTATATGAATTGTTTTAGACCTGAATAGACTTGGGTTTCTTTATTTTCAGTTCAACTTTTGAATGCACAACTCTCTCTGTCTCCCCTCTCTCTCTCCTTTTCCCCTACAACTTCCTGTCAACAACCCAAACATGCAGCAAAGCTCCGACATTAATCCTGATTGTTAGAATTATAGTTTATTTAGAGCTTGTCTCGGTTCTCTTGTCTCTTCCCTCTTCTGTAATCTTTTCTGCACGGCTCTAAGTAAAGGACTCAGTCCTCGTCATGTAGTAAGAAGATCTGGGAAGAAATCAGGCTAAAAAAAGCATCTTAGGCTTGACTCATATCCGCCGCCTAGACAGAACTCACACTCGGGATGTCACCGAGGGGCTTCACCTGGAAGCTATTAAACTCTTTCTGTTCATAAATGCTTTCGTGTATCATTCCAAGCTACTAAAATACTTCAGTAGGTCAGTGCATGAAATCAGATTAGTTGGCAGATTATCTTGCATAAGTCATTTTATTAACAAAAGCAATGCAAATTATACATTGTCAGTCATTTTACAGTACTTTTAGTGCATAAAAGTGTTATAAATTGTATCCATGAATTTTTTTTTCCTTCTGTTCAACATGCAGGTTTTAGGTTAACATAACATTTATTTTAATTTATTAAGCATTTATAACATTTGAGTTCAAAATGGCTAACTATTTGGCAGATATTGCGTTAAAGTCACCCCTTTTAGTCATGCAGTTATAACTGCTTATCAACGATTTATAATGCATTTGTAAACAAGTTATTAGTCATTTAAAAACACCTTTATGAACCCTTTATGAAGGGAACCTTAATGTAAAGTGTTACCACATTTACCTATAAGTATGTCCTGTTAGTAGTCTTTATTTATTTACTTAAATGTATTTATTTGTTTATTTATTTTTACCTCCACTTATTCATTTTAAATGGTGGTACAAATATTCAATGTCTCTCAAGTAATCTGAATTCTCTTGTATATGTAGTAAGGTTTATTTTAAATGCTTTTTTGTTGCTTTTTCTATTTTGTATTAAATGCTGAGTGATCTCAGAACAGTGAAATACTGATGGTAAACCATGGTCCTGTTTACACCTGGTATTAAGAAGCATTTTGGTCGATCGGATCACAAGTGGACGATGCTAAATACAGGTGTAAATGGGGTCTAAAATGTTTTGAGCTTGTCCACTTTCGACCACTTCCAGAGGTAGTCGAAAACACGTTTGACTATGGCTGCAACTAACGATTATTTTGATAATCGATTAGTTGGACGATTAATTTTTTCGATTATTCGGATAAAGCCTTTTTTTATTGACGAAACCCACTATTCCACATCCTTCCCAAAGCTGTCCTTCAAATAAACGTGTCAGCCGAGTGCTATTTGAACACATACATAGTGAATATATCTACCATTACATAAATTAACCATGGTTTTACATCGAATAAAACAAACTTAAATAAATAACAGGGTTATTGTAGTTATTCAATGGTAACCACAAATTAACCATTGTTTTGCTTCAAATCCATAGTTTAACTATATGGTATTTGTGTGGTTATACAAATGGTAATCAATACGGCAAAACATGGTTTTATTATGATAAAAACATAGTTAATTTTCGTAAGGGTATGTTTGTGCTATACATTATGTGCAAAAAAAAGTTACTAAGCAAAAGGAGTTTAAATCCCTACATTAAAATGATATAAAAGAAAAACAAAAAACACAAACTCAGTGTTAGCAGATAAGCGGAATGTTCTGCAGGAACACACACACATTTGCTATGGACACAGTAACCCGTTACTGTCATTTCTTTATCCTGTAAATAGGCTATAAGAAACGTCTTACATTTATATTCAATTACACGCTGTTATACCTTTACAGTTACTACTACATAAAATACTTGAATTACATGTTGACTTTTAAAACAAAATTTAGCGTCCAACAGCAGATATTTCAGCTAAATGAATGTTTTAGCGCTGAATATTAATTGTCTCCCTCTCGACTGTGTTCTGTCTGCTTGATGCGCGTGCCCGCTTGTTCAGTTCAGTTTAACAGCTTGTCCGGATGTGCTTTCATGCAAAATTTAAATACTCGCGTGAATTGGTAGCATTTACAGATGAGGATATAACTACTGTTCTCTATATAGGTCAGTGGATATAACCTGTAAAATGAACGTTTTGTGCTGAGGAGGCACACACACAAACATATGTCAAGAGCATGACAGGGTATTTAAACGCTAATGCATTCGGTTGAAGCTTAAAATAAAGACTTCTCATGTTTTGGGCACTTGTATCATGTACCTTTCCTGCATCAGCTCACTCTTTTCACTCCACTATTTCTAGATGCACATTTTGCCCAGAGAACTGCGTTATTCAGTGCTGTAATTTGGCACGACTGGTGGAAGCTTATCGTGCACAGAGGGCAGACCCGTAAGACGATAATGAAAATCGTTATCAATGATTTTCATTATCGATTTTATCGACTAGTTGCAGCCCCACATTCAAGTGTGCCGCACAACTAGTTGTCTTGCCCCTAGTTGCGACTCTCTCACGCTATATGACGTGACAGACAACTAGTTGTCCAGTTCGGTTCACACAGTTTTTAAATGTATGGGTGTGAGTTTGGTTATAGACTGCGGCTGTCACTCCTGTAAATAACTGAACTTTGTGTGAATGTAACCATATTAAGGACTAAAATACAGGACTGACAACTGTATTCTGCTGCTGTGTGAATGTGGCCAAAGATAGGTGTTGTGATCAAGGCTCAGACACGCTGGATCAGACGGAGGGTGAGGTGAAAAGAGGAGACGAGTTAATCCCATTCAAGTATATCAGATCTCACCTGTCTGAACTCCAACACACACACACACACGTACATTAACTCATTCTCAAAAAACTCACTCATGTCAAGTCACCTTCATTTATATAGCGCTTTTTACAACACAGATTGCTTCAAAGCAGCTTTTGATTTTGATTTTTTTGAGCAGTACGTTTTTGATTTCATTTCTGTTGTAAAAATTAATTTGGCGCCACTTAAACAACCCCATCCTCAACTAAAGCAGAAAGCCCCCAATGTGCTCCGGACCCCATCCGCATGGCAACAGCACCTGGTGGCCTGAGAACACAAACCATGAAATAGGTTTGAAATAGTTCCACACAAACCCCAAAAAAGGCGAATCCGTGAAACGGTGACGGCACATCCGTGTTCAGCCTATAGGCAAGCGCATTTGACTACGTATGAGTGCTTATGTGTTTTTATCTGTACAGAGGGGAAGGGACAGCACAGTAAGATGAATTCTTGCCAAGATTAGCATCTTATTATGATTAGCACATTATGCAAGATTACAAATCTGTTTCTAGGTTAAGTCAGTATGAACAAAGACACAGCTAGCAGGGAAGCAGAGATTTAGACATGTTGGCCAATAAAAACTTTTTTTGCCTGCTTTTTCATTAAGAAATAGCTTCAGTCTAGTGTATTCACTACAATTCCAATTTTTGGGGTCGGTAAGTCTCATACTCACCAAGACTAATATTTATTTGAATAAAATATTTAAATAAGTTTTCTATTTGAGTATATTTTAAAGTGATCAAAAATTATATTTTTTAAAGTGATCAAAGCTGAATTTTCAGCATCATTACTCCAGTCTTCAGTGTCACATGATCCTTCAGAAATAATTCTAATATGCTGATTTGCTGCTCAAAGAAACATTTCTTATTATCAATGTTGACAGACATTTTAATATTTTTGTCTGAGTTTGTCAGGATACTTTGATGAATATATAGTTCAAAGAACAACATTTATTTAAAATATGAATCTTTTGTAACACATGCATTTACTGTCACTTATGCTCAATATAATGCAAAGTTATTTTTTGTTCTTCACTTTGGCTGTTTGAAAAAGCTGTTGCGCGCTTTCCTCACAATAACAAAATAAACGCAGCGGTGAGAAAACAATGGTTAAGAAAGCATCTGATCATAGCGATGGGGATGTTTGCACGAGCTCTGCTTTTCGGCCCTCCAGTAAAGTAACATCACGTTTATTTATATACCACTTTATACAATAGATTCCTTAAAAGCAAGCAGCTTTATAGTATTAAACATGAAAAAACAGTGTCAGTGTCTTTTCACTTAGAATTACAACTTCATTTTCTACTATATAGCAGATCTCCACTGTGTTCATGTTTTTACTCGCGTCCGACCTCGAGGGACTGAACAGAAGAAATTAACCGAAGATTTCCACGTCAAAGAAGGCGGAGCCTCAGAACACACCTACCTATTATGTAATAGCCAGGGACCAATGATGTTTCGAAGGTGTTTACCAGCCAGAGTGAACTTTTCCTGAAAGTTAGCATTGGTAAGCTGTTTCCAACTCCCAAAATGAATAGTTTTGGCCTGATTTTGTTCAAAATAACATCACACCAGTTTGTTCTTCTATTTCGTAGTATATCGGGTAGGGGTGTAATGGTACACGTATTCGTACCAAACCGTTTCGGTACAGGGCTTCCGGTACGATTGCAAAATTTTACAGTTAACAGTAGGCGTGTTTTACGCATGGAACATGCTTCAATCCGAGTTCCCACACGAACATGTTAAGTATTCTGTCCATTTTATCACGAAATTCAAACGTTAAATGCCGTTTTGACGCTCTTTAATGTGATGTGACAGATCACTGTATAGGCGCGCGAGTGAACACGATCATCTCTTCAAAGAATAAACATGAATCAACAGCTGAAGGTATGTTGAGGATGCATTAAAGGGGAACTTCAGCGCTGGAAAGATGAATGTGTATTTAAACTGTGTCATTTATGTAGTAGGAATGTGAAATTATTTTTGAATTTGGTGCCTTCTAGAATGAGAAGACAGAAAATGTATTTTTGTCTCATATGGATGAAAGACAACAACTCCCAGAATGCACTTGCTTTGCTGCCCTACGAGGCCACTCCCTACACCGCCCCCAACATCGTTTTGATCTTCATAATAATACAATAATTTTGTTCAGTTAGAGAATAAACACTACAATTAAAAACTGAACGTGTATTTTAAATAAAGTGTCGAAATTCACAGGACAAGCGCAGAGTCAGATTTTTATTCAGCACGAGAGGGAAGTAAGATCTGAACAGAGCTGAGATAAGCGCGGCAGTCATTCTCAGCGCGTATCCAGTCTGGCGCGTTTTCTGATCGCATATGGAAGCTAAACTTTCATAGGAATTCATTGAAAAGTTGAAACACTCACTTTGAAACTGCTCCGTTATGAATGCCTGAGGCCAAGCGCATTTACATTCTGAGAGTGAGATCTCTCCCCTATGGGCGGGTTGAAAACATGCGCAACAGCTCCCTCTACTGGCTGTAGTCTTTGCCTCTGGCCAAAAAATCCTCAGATGACGCAAAATGACGATATTTGCGTCATCAGAGGATTTTTTCTAGAAATAAAATGCATAATTCTCTTGTCTCAGGGGGATATGAGGGGGGAAAGTACCATAATTCAAATATACTACTGGGTTTCTACTGATACAAAGCTTAATGCTAAATCACTGAAGTAACCCTTTAACACTTACTGAAACGTATCACGTCGTGTAATCGTTCAAACGGTGTTTCAACAGCGGAAAGACGTCGATAAAACCGCTTGTAAACAATGTCAAGTAGCATTTACCTCAGAAGTCATTCAGTGTCCACAGCTGGTTAGTTCACTAGAGAAATCAACTCTTTCTCTAAATATATGCTCTATATTAGCTTATATATTCATTATATTCTACTTACCTGTTAGTGATTGTTTAATGTATGTTTAAATAAATCTGTCATGAAAATGGCAGTCACTGTGTAGGTTATAAATGATTTTAACAACGAACTGGAGTAAAACCATACTTTTAAAACTAGATTTAGAAGTTAATGCAAAAACTGCCTTATGTGAAGTTTACATGTTTGCACACAATGTGTTATTTGAGTGTTGATTATTATATCTAAAAATAAATAGCAACTGAATTTAGGCTAATAGTTTGGGCTCTGTTGTTAACCTTTAATATTATAGTAATGTGCAAGTAAGGGCTCCCTATATAGTTTACAGCATTATCTTTAAGAAACTTTTAGTTGTAATTGAATTAATTTAAGGACAGACACAATTTGTTCAGTAAACCACTGTTTAATAAAAATTAATAAAAGCCTATTTTATATTTAGTTTTCTCTCCCCTGCTGTACTGAACCCGTACCGAACCGTTAGTTTTGTGTACCGTTACACCCCTAATATCAGGGGAACGAAAATACCTATAAAACCTATAATCTCTATTTTTAAGTGTTTAACTATTTGGAACTAATTTGAAGGTGGGGTGAGTTCCCAGCTACTCATTTCTATTTCTGAAAGTAAAAAGAAAGTGTAATGTTGATTTTGATGGGCATTTTCTAGGCTTGTTTGTTGTGCTGAAGGAGGTCTGAGCCCACCGCAGTCAAATAAACAGTGGCAATAGTATTGGCTCAGATTTCTGTTCAGTTTGAATAGTCTGTGTCCTAACCAAGATGAAATACTTTGTCAGCTGTGCAGTCCATCAGAAAGGGTTTAAAGTGTGAAAGAAAGGTAACATTTTAGTCTCGTTCAATCAACAAGGGGGGATCAGAAGAGTCTCCATCAGTGTCCACAGCTGTGCAGGGGTGGGACTCTCTCACCATAGAGTTGATACAGCCTATCTACAGGCTGCTGTGGTTTATAGGGTTTGTGGCTATTTAAAGAAGCAGAATAGTAAATATTTGAGGTTTCTTAAGCCTAGCGATGGAAAAACAGCAGTTTTCTAAAAGGAATGTTCCTTTTGAACAAGATTAGCAGTTTTATCTGATTTAATGATGTGGAGTTCTAGAATCTAGAGTGTAAATGCACATTTCAACCGGGTGATGAGGGCCAGTGATAATGAGTGTATTTACAGAAACTCAGAGCTGTAGTGTTATGGAGTGTGCCAGAGGTTCGAATCCAGCTTGAAACACTTCCTAGTCTCTGCATTTGCTAAGTTATTACTTTTAGATGAACAAAAATGATAATTACAAAGTATACATTTCTGCTGTTTTGTAAGTATTTTCGGTACAGCTGGTTGTAGACGGACACTGCCGAGGGTTTTCTGTGCCAATCTATTGCTGTATTACTTTATTTTACGGAAAATGAGTCACACCTGACTACAGTAGGGTCAAAATTGCATTGTTGAGAGAAAACACTGACAAGTCGCATTCATTCAATGCTTACAAAGACTATAAACATGTATTTTAGTTTCCCTCACTCCACAAAAAATCCTTGAACATTTAAAGGGTCATAACACACACCGTTTCTGCCAATCTCATGTTAATCTTGAGTACTAGATTGTAGGGCTGTAACGATTTGACCAAAAATAAAAATCTCGATTAATTGAACATTTTACCCTGATTACGATCAATGAACGATTAATGAACTTTTTTTTTTGCTTTCCATTTTTTGCCCTCATAGGGTTTTTGAGTAAGTTCCTGATAAGGTTTTTACTGTAAATATGTTCTACTATTAAAAGGTGGAATTTTTTTTTTCTAATGAAAGTGCATTTCGTTGTGATTTTAAAATACTTGAAGGAAACGGTTGACTTTCAGCAGTTATTGTCTATGGGGCAGATTTCTGTTTGTTCTACATCAGATACAGATACATTAACACAGTAGGCCTACATTACATTTATTTGAATACATTAATGAGAGCGTGATTGTGTGTGTGAATTACTCATACCGTCTCTATTCATTATGAAGCTGTGGTTTATACTTCAGAGGTATTAAAATATATGCCTATAACGATTGAGTTTCTAAGCTACTTTAGTGACTTTACTTTAGTCACAGGACGGCGTTGACACTGCGTTTCTGCGCTGCTCTCTGCGCGCGATCTTCACGTGATGCGCAAGCTTCTGTCTGAGTGTTCGTTTGTCACAATATATCAGGCATTAGTACAACATAACACACATCTGATGGTCTAAAATCGCTTTAATGTTCAAAATGGCAGGACTTAAAACACATACAAATGATAAAGCTTTGTGAGGACGCAGGTGAAAGATCTGCCTTCAGGGGGCGCACGCGTTGTCAGAGACTCGACACGGCTCGGCTCTCTGTCACAGAAAAAAAGCTGAGCACTGAACGGATAAGTTTTCCGTATTGTTGTTTTTGAATAGTGCACAATCGCTTTAAATGTTCAAACTAGCAAGCCTTTAAACGCATTTACTTGACAAACTTTATTAGGACGAAAGTGAAAGCGATCTGGCTTCGGGGTTGCGTCTGTGTGTGTGTGTGTGTGTGTGTGTGTGTGTGTGTGTGTATGTGGCAGCGCGTAGGCTATAAGAGCGGTGATTAACTGACCTGTATATAAACTGTGTAAAACATGCAGTTACTATAGTGATTCTGGGCATCTATAAACAAAGGTAACTGCTCCTGCATATCTCTAGCTGTTTCTCAATGTCAAGGATACTTCCTCTGCAGGACTGGTCCTTCCAAGTCACTTCCTTCAGAGGCTAGGCGAGGCTCCTCTTTAGCATTTAAACACGTAAATGGAACAGGCTAGCAAGTGCACGTCATTAAGTCAGTGAAAAGGTCCGTTAGCCATCAATAACGTAATTTGTATAATATCTATACGGTTGTAATTTGTACTGGCATTTAAACGTTAAACTTTACTTATATTTACTACGGTTATAACAAATGTTTGGTAACGTAAATACTTACACTTGAAAGCATATTGCCCCGTTAACGCTCCGACTCCGCCAACGTCCAATATTTTGTATTTTTTGAACAAGATAGCAAAGCTGCGCGAATAGGATTGTGGGTGATTTGAGAGAGCGAAATCTACTCGTATGCATCCTTTCCTGTATATGGCATATTTTTCGAACAAAGGACTCAGACCTTGGTTGAAATTCCGAGGATCCTCGACATTGGAACAGTCCTTCGACGGCTGTCGATGACGTAGCATCCTCGCCTTCTGTGTGCCTGCAAACTGCGCTTGATGTGACTGACGGGGCGGAGTCACGTGACTAAAACCGAAATAACCGACCTTGGGGAAAAATATGTCGGTTAGAGGTTCTGAATTTCGGTTTCGATTATTTTTCGCTTAATCATACAGCCCTATTGCATCCTTCATATGTCCAAAGTGTCTTTAGTTTTATTATATTTATAAAAGACACACAAGCTGTACCAATTCTTTTCGAAAACAGCAAAGCTTGTGCAGTGGGCAGAGCTAAAGAGTCACGAGCACACACACACCTATGACACACACACACAATAGACCCTTTTCACATTTCCGGGTTTCTCAGAGCGGAAGTCGTCATAGTTGGGTTAAATATTATAGCTGTGAATGAGATAATACATTTAATATTTTTCTGTGTGCCCTTTTGCTCATATAGCAAAAGAGAAAACGCCACAGTTGTGATTTTCACAACTTTCAAAAAGAGGGAAAAAATAGAGTGAGATTGATAACGGGAGTGAAAAGAGAGAAATATGTTCATTTTTACCATCACTCCCATAGCTATTACTAAACACCCTCACAGCAGCGGTAACTTTTTTATTGTAATTTGATGCAAATGTAATAAAATACAAAGTATTAGTGTTATAAATGTGTATATATATATATATATATATATATATATATATATATATATATATATATATATATATATATATATATATATATATATATATATATATATATATATATATATATATATATATATATATATATTAAAAAAATGAAAATACAAAAAACGCTGCAGGATTTACGATATTGATGACCGATCACAGTCTGTGAAAAGGGTCTATACATGGTGTTATCCCTGGATAACTTTCGATTCACTACACGTTCGTGTTGTTTATATTATATGCACTTACATGCCGATTGCCAACACAACACAGATATTTGATGCCGTTTCACTCAACGCCTGCGGTTTCCACTCATGACCGGGAACAAACACACTTGCAGAACTCAGCTGTTGCTCCAGAAAAACAAACTGCATCCACCGTTTCCTTAATGCTGGGTTATTTGGGAAGCTGAACAAGGTTATCTTTCCCTCACAACCAAAAACACACTTATTTAGTGACAATGTTGATTTTGTGGTCTAAAAACAAAAAGACAGCTCTGCCGACGGCTCCTGTAACCCTGAACGAAGCTCAGTGATGGACACGCTCTTGCTCTCGCTCTGGTTGATTTGCGCACATGCTCATCCAGGAGAAGTGCCCATACAAGGATTTCTGCCCTTTATTACATCATACAGGGCGAATCCTGAAGGAGTGTATTTGGCACTGAAATACTCGTCATACGTCCCACTCGTTTTTTGAAATCTGGGCCATGTTTACCATGTGACTCCAACTCTTTAACAATGTAAATAAGTCAGAATGCATGAAATAGCATTTTACCCCCCCCCCCCCCCCCCCCAACTATATTCAGAACAGAACAGAAATAGAAGTATAAAATTGAATGTGCATTATAGTGGCATTCATTATAAAAAAGCCAAGCCTACACAAATGTATTTAAAGCACAACCAAGAATACATGGAGTTGCACTATACAAATTAACTTGGGCTCACGTACCTCTCAATTCAGCACAAATGTGTGTGCTTTTCACATGTTTTGCATTATAGAAGTCGCAGCACATTTCAGATGACTTATATTCACACTTATATTCTATTTTAGATAAACATCACTTAACGGCACATAAAAACCAAACTAACTTTAGCATCAGATGCTTCTATTTGGCTACGTCAAGCTAGTTCCTTTCGCCTCCCCATAATTTCCTCTTTTCTGTAACTTGTGAGAAACGCATTTGAAAAATGAAGACTTGCTCATGTAAACTTTTAGGAAGTAGGAGATATTTTTAATCTGCTCGGGCACTAATGGTTTGTTCATCTGTCATATTTAATGCATTTGCCATTTAAAACAAGATATGTAAACCTTAAATAGACTTTATTTTTAGATTGTCAATGTTAAACTATTTTCATGTGATAACAAAGCTGATAGGACTGAAATCTGAGTAATTACTAGAGAAGAGTCAGATCAAAGTCAACTGAAATCACGTAATACTCTGCAAACCAAGCTTCTGTCAAACTACTCTAAGGGGAAAATTAGGCTTTTTAGGGGCAAAAATTAGTTTTCTCAGAGCAAAGCTTGTCTGGATTCTGAATCAGCTGTCGTTGGCAAGCGTTTTTGTTGTTAGAGAAGATCAGTCATGATGTAAATTTGTTGTCCAACCCAGAAGAATAATTCACCATAGATTCCCAATGGAATTTGAAATGGGCTTTTAGATTACCAGTTTCTATTTATGAATAAAATAAGATCTGTGGTTACCATTACTTAAAGTCTACTCCTAATATTGTGTTGGTCCCCTTTATTGCTGCCAAAACAGCCCTGACCCGTCGAGGCATGGACTCCACTAGACCGCTGAAGGTGTGCTGTGGTATCTGGCACAGAGATGTTAGCATTTAAGCAGATATTTACATTTAAGTCCTGTAAGTTGCGAGGTGGGGCCTTCGCTCCTCACGTGCATTAAAGCTACACTATGTAACTTTTCCGTCCACTAGAGGTCGCCTGTTCAAAACAAAGGCGTAGTTTGATGACGCCACGTTTGAGCGCAGAATCTCGGGACATGTGGTCTTCACCTCACAGCCGGTGGGAAACAGTCAGGATAGGACTCGGGCAGAAATCATGTTCATGGATGCGATTATTAACATTACTGTAGTGAAGCAGAGCAGGACCGAGTGTTGTGGAGCTGAGCAAGGCCGCAGGAGCGATTGAAGAGCGGGACTGTTATTATGGCATAGTCGCCGGCGGGACTTTTATTATGACACAGTTGCCGGCGGCACTTCCTCTTCTCCAGTGCTAAGTGTGAGGTAATGCAGCTCTGTTTATCGTATTAGATATATCTGAGTGTGTTGAAAAGGAAGTTATGACGTTCGCTCGGCGGCTGCTATGACACTTGTTCACAATGCAGTGAGAGTAAAGTGTTTCACTGAATAAAACCGGAGACCGAGGGTGACGCAGATATGACGCAATCGACAGGCGACTCCCTCACACGCATAGCTCACACGTCCCGGCTCCTTGGTTAAAATAGCAATTTTCTCACGATTTACAAATAGTTGAAAACATTTGGGATATTCTAAGTACTCAACTGAACAAAATATATAACACTGGCCTAATGATTTCTGGATGTTTTACTGCAAAAATCCTACATAGTTCACCTTTAATGAGCCTTGGCCGCCCATGACCCTGTCGCCGGTTCACCACTGTTCCTTCCTAGGAGAACTTTTGATAGACACTGACCACTGCAGACCAGGAACACCCCACAAGAGCTGCAGTTTTGGAGATGCTCTGACCCAGTCATCTAGCCATCACAATTTTGCCCTTGTCAAACTCGCTCAAATTACGCGTGCCCATTTTTCCTGCTTCTAACACATCAACTTTGAGGACAAAATGTTCACTTGCTGCCTAATATATCCCACCCACTAACAGGTGCTGTGATGAAGAGATAATCAGTGTTATTTACTTCATAATGTTATGCCTGATCGGTGTAAATTGATACTGAGGACTCCAACCAGTCGATTACTTGCCTGACTAGTCAAGTTTATTTTTAAAGATTTTTCATCTCTTTATTCTCTTGAAGTACAGGTATTTTTTTACTCATAAACTGAAAACTGATCTGTTAAGAACCTATTAGAATCGAAAAACAATCATGAAAAGTAGGCGCTCGAATGCTAATTCTCTTCTAGGTTGTAGGACTACAAACTGAACAGCTGTGTCGGGGATTTTCTCACTGTAAGTCTGCGCAGGTGAGAAGTCTTGCAGCCTAACACCAAAGCTCGATCTTGCTGCTGAAGTCTCAACGGCAGCCTTATTTTACTACAGCACTGGCATGGATAAATTTAACAAGACCTTTTCTTGGTACTGGTTATAGAGTACACTCTAAATGCATCTCTTGTAGGGTTTAAGCCGAGCAATACTGAGAATTTTAAGGAGATTCTCAGATATACTAGGAATTAGTTTATGCTATACAGATATCTTTTGTCATCTTTGTTTAAAAAGGGATAATATCACAAAAATAGATCTTTGCAAATCAGTAGTTTGGGAATAGAGAGAAGCAAACAGTGGAGGTCTGTAATATGTATGTTAGCGTGGCCTTTATCCGCAGAATCTCTGTTCTGGAATCGGAATAAACTTCTAAAGAAATGTCTTGGCAACCCAGAGTGACAGGTGGAGAGTTGCCAGATCTTAGCAGCAGCTGCTGTGGCAGGAGGAGGACTTAGTGCTGACACCATTTCCACGTCTTTCTCTCACACACATTCTGATATTATTATGGCCCAGTGTCGCTAATGGATGTTTCTTCAATTTACAGGCACTTTTATTTCACATGGGTTTTTTTCTGTGCCTTGATTTATTTATTTCACTCAAATGCCCTTTATGTGTAAATGTTATTGTTTTACTTTTGTCACACATTCAGATCATCAATTATAAGCCAATGTATATTATGAAAAAAAAAAATGCATTATTACATTTAAAACTATGATGATCATTGTGTGAAAATGTCACCTTTTTTCTTTTTTAATAAAGAAATTACAATCAACCCACAGTTGTGGAATCATTTCCAAAACAACAATTTTGCTCCTAATAATGCTTGGTATTAAACAGTGTAAAATGAGGGAAATACTACTGAACAAAATGTAATTGTCGGTATTTATGATGCATAAAATGCTAGCTATAAATCTAGACTTGGCGAGACAAAAGAGTTGCCCATTTTATTCAATTAAAGGGTTAGTTCACCCAAAAATAATGTCATTTATTCCTCACCCTCATGCCGTTCCACACCCGTAAGACCTCCGTTCATCTTCAGAACACAAATGAAGATATTTTTGTGTAAATCCGATGGCTCAGTGAGGCCGGCATAGCCAGCAATGACATTTCCTCTCTCAAGATCCATTCATGTACTAAAAACATATTTAAATCAGTTCATGTGAGTACGGTGCTTCAATATTAATATTATAAAGCGACGAGAATATTTTTGGTGCGCCAAAAAAACGAAATAACGACTTATAGTGACTTATAACGAACGTATAGTGATGGCCGATTTAAAAAAACTGCTTCATGAAGCTTCAGAGTGTCGAATCATGATTCGGATCACGTGTGTCAAACCCCCAAACTGATGAAATCACGTGACTTTGGCGCTCCGAAGTTTTGAAAGCCATCACTATACGTTCGTTATAAGTCACTATATAAGTCGTTATTTAGTTTTTTTTGCGCACCAAAAATATTCTTGTCGCTTTATAATATAAATTTTGAACCACTGTACTCACATGAACTTATTTAAATATGTTTTTAGTACGTTAATGGCTCTTGAGAGAGGAAATATCATTGCTGGCTATGCCGGCCTCACTGAGCCGTCAGATATCAACACAAATATCTTCATTTGTGTTCCGAAGATGAACAGCGGTCTTACGGGTGTCGAACAGCATGAAGGTGAGGAATAAATTACCTTATTTTCATTTTGGGGTGAACTAACCATTTAATTTAGAAAATTTCCATCACAGAATGCTAGTATTAAAACAAAATTTAAGGTGTTGGAACTTGGAAATGACACCGTGGTGGCAATGTTCACGACTTTCATCAGCTGACAGAATTGTCCTGCGATGCATGTTGTAACATTGGTAGTGGATCAATTAAACCATTGAGTGTGTAAAAAATGTTTGGGTTTCTTTTCTAAAAGTCCAGTCCTCCAGCACTAATGGAGCTGTTAACATTTATGGCTTGTGGTGCCATGGTTGCGTGTGTGTGTGTGGCAACTCAGTCAGGCTGTAGCATGCCAATGACATCATTCAGACTGGCACACAGATTTAGGAGGGAGAAAAAGAGATGGAGTGTTTGATAAAAAGAGCTCTTGGATAGAATTCAACTAGTTTTGTCTCTAGCCAGTTACATCATCACTTTACAGGAAAAGCATCTTTGAGTCTTACAAAATGACCAACAAACATCAAACTAAACTGTCTGTGGGAATCCTGAGATTTGGGCCAAAGCTGCAGAACGGATTTAGAGAGAACCACACTCTTATTTGTAAATGTGTGTTAAAGAATTCCGGCTGATAAATAATAAAGATGAATGTAAACCAATATAAACCACACATAAATCTTATTGACTTCCATCAACAGTCAAACATTTTACAGTCCTTGGGTCTTGATTACATTTAGCCATTTAACTTCTACCCCATAGTACATTTAAGATTAATATGAACCATTCATTTCAAGTCTCCTTTCCCTCATCCCAGCCTCCACCCTACAAAACAAGTCATTTGTTTGTAGCATAGCGCTAGACCGTGATAAACGGTATCATTCTAACTCCGATCTCTTCCTGATCATGTTCACACAGGCATATGGCCAGGTTCACTCCACCCACAAAAAGGTGGCTGCAGACGGGGAAAGCAGGGAGGAGTCCCTCATCATGGAGTCGGCATCGAAAGAGGCGTACTATGAGCAGAGAATGCAGGACCTGCAGACTGATCTACGACAAACAAAAAACACTCTCACTAGCACCCAGACGGAGAACGAACGTCTGGCCACCCTCAACCTCGAGCTGAGAGAGGTTTGTGCAGTAGAGGGTTTTAAGTATTTGCAAATGAAAGATGTATAAATGTTGTTCGCATGATAACGCACTGAACAGCAAAGGTTGCAAGGTTAAATAGACTAATATTAAACTATGCAATCTTATATCTGTCGTCACATAAACAAACCCAGTGATTTGTGCCCCCAGTTATGCTTTATATGTGCATATAGATTCATGAATGTTTGTTCCATTCTTAAGAATAATGAGATAGTGGAGCTGCAGCGCAGTCGTCTGCGCGACGACATTCGAGAGTACAAGATCCGAGAGTCTCGTCTGCTGCAAGACTACACTGAACTGGAGGAGGAGAACATCAGCCTGCAGAAACAAGTCTCCACCCTTAAACAGGGTCAGGTTAGTAGTATTGAGCATTGCTCACATTTGGGTGTGGTGTGGAAAAGTAGCCAAAGCTCACGATTGATAATCGAAAGGTTGATGGTTCCATTCCCACACATGCACCATCACTGTTGAAGCACTGTGGATAAGAGTGTCTGCTGAACGATGACTACTACTTCCACATAGTTGCATGTGTACAAGTCTGTTTTTAGTTTGTTACAATTTTGTATATCTCTGACCTCTTCCAAAGGTGGAGTTCGAGGGATTCAAGCATGAGAATCGGCGTTTGGAAGAGGAAGTACAGTACCTAAACAGCCAGCTAGAGGACGCTGTTCGGTTACGCGAAATAGCCGAGCGCCAGCTAACGGAGGCTCTGGAAACAGTAAAGACCGAGCGGGAGCAGAAAGCAGCGCTTCGAAAAGAATTGACACATCACATGACCCTGGGAGACTCCCTCCTTGCCAGCTCATTGGACGGGCTTAAACTTAGTGCAGATGAACCTAATAACGACGATGCCATTCTGACACTAGAAAATGGATTTGCTAAAGTTAATGAGGGTAATGATGAAGATAACAGATTGTCTTCACCCAAGAGAGGCGAAAACTTCCGTCCTGCACCAAGTCTGGTGGATGACTTGTTGACCGAGCTGAACATCTCTGAGATCCAGAAACTCAAGCAACAGCTCTTACAGGTATAGACATCTTTGTGTATACTGCTGCAAATGCAATCCTTTGATTTAACTTTCGACTGTTTGGTCATTGAAAGAGTCACCTTGTTGAAAGAGTCATGCTGAAAAGCATTCCCCCCCCTCTATTTCACCTTGCAGGTGGAGCGAGAGAAGGTAGCTCTTCTCACCACTTTACAGGACTCTCAGAAGCAGTTAGAGCATGCTCGAGGAGCATTAGCCGAACAGCAGGAAGCCATGACAAGACTTAGCGATGATTTGGGCGCAATGAGAAGACTGCAGGCAGGCAAGGAGCGTCAGTCGGCACTGGACAGTGAGCGAGAGCGGGACAGTCGAGAGGACAATGATGTGGACTATTATGAGCTGGATATCAATGGGCCAGAGATACTTCGCTGCAAGTATGAGGTGGCCATAGCAGAGGCAGGTGAACTGAGGGAGGAGCTTAAGGGACTAAAGTCGGAGCATGATGAGGTGAGTGGGACTGTTGAAAAGTTGAGTTTTGTTCAATATTATATACGTTTCATTAATGGGTTGATTCATTGTACATTGTGTGGCAACATTTACGTATGATTCTAGATGAAGACTGAGCATGAGGAGGTACGGGCACGACTGGAGGGACAGGTGCGTGACCTCAGTGTTCAGGTGTGTCATTTGGAGAGCAGCAGCCGTGCAGACCGTGATCAAGTCACTCGGTTGGAAAAGGAGCTAAAGGAAGTGAGTGCAGTCGCGGGCGAGACAGAGGGCAGTCTCAGCGTTGCACAGGATGAACTTGTTGCCTTTAGTGAAGAGCTTGCAAACCTCTACCACCATGTCTGCATGTGCAACAATGAAACCCCGAATCGTGTCATGCTTGATTTCTACAAAGAGGGTAAAGGAAACAAGACTGAAGTTAAAGATCGGCAGTCTACATTGACTCAGACCAGCGACAGCACAGCCCAGGCACACAGGTCCAACTCCACCACTGTTGACAGCTCAACTTCTGGGACGACAGAACGTCCTGAACCAATGGACATCTACAACCTGGTAGCAATAATTCGGGATCAGATCTGCTACTTGCAGAAGGCGGTGGACCGTACCACAGAACTATCCAGGCAAAGAGTTGCTTCTCTAGAGTTGGCCGCAGTGGCAGATAAAGACCAAGCTGCTTGCATGGAGGAGATTTTGAAGCTCAAGTCCCTGCTGAGCACTAAGCGAGAACAGATTGCCACGCTGAGGACTGTGCTCAAGGCCAACAAACATGTGAGAATAAAAATATTAGCTTGGCATGAATGTATATGATACCAGAATATTGAGCTTGTTGTTGATCATTCAAATGGATTGTATGAGATCTTCTTAGTATATTAAGAGCTCTGAACTGTGGTGTGGTTCTTTCCCTCTTTAGACGGCTGAGGTTGCCTTGGCAAACTTGAAGAGCAAATATGAGACTGAAAAGGCCATGGTCACAGAAACCATGATGAAGTTGAGGAACGAGCTGAAGGCTCTTAAAGAAGATGCTGCCACTTTCTCCTCTCTCAGGGCAATGTTCGCCACCAGGTAGTACAAGAACACAACTGAAAGTTGTTTCTCTTCCAGCCTTCTCTGTCTGGCTCGCCCTAACCAAGTAACTCCACCATTATCCATGCTACTGTCCAGAAAACAGTAAGGTTACTTTTACACCTGGAATTATCAATGTGTTTTGGTTGATCAGATTTTTTTGGCCGCGTTCATTTCATTAGTTTTGCCACGCCGCGTTCATTTCATGACAGTACAGATCCACTTTCGCGGCACGACTGAAGCGTCACAACGCTTCCCCTCATGTGTATGTTGATGGGCGTTCCTCAAGTTTACTGCTATGGGCGTGCGCAAGTCTCTCGCTGGTCCTTTGTTTTTCATTCCCCGCTGGCTCAAACGCACGCCCATCAACATACACATGATTGGAAGCATCACAACACCACGCTTCAGTCGTGCCGCAAAAGTGGATCTGTACTGTCAGTTTTGCCGCGTTCATTTTCATCTGGTGGAAAGCACTAATTGCTAATGGGGGTGTTTTCAGAGCACTCCTGTTTCACAGGTAACAGTCTGTCTTCAGAACACCCCCTTGTTTTCACTTATTTTGGATTAGCCCAACCCACTGGAGAAGAGAGACAGATTGAAGTACCGGTAGGCTAGTTTGCTGTATATTATTTATTTAATTGTGAGAGCGTTTTTTCTGCTCTTGATCTGGCTTGTTTAATAAATATTACGTTTTTTTTAAAGTGGACGTGCCTTTTGTGTTTAAGAGTAAAAGCTTTAAGTTAATAGTCTATTCGTGTCTCAGCCGCGAAGCTGAGCTGAGCTCCTATGTTTGAGCTGCACAGAGCAGCTGAAATCATAGTGTCTGTCAGTTATTATAATACATATGACAAAAACAATTGTCTAAATTATGTTGCATATTCCTCAAACGTTCTTGTGGTGATATCACTAGTTGACAACATAGTACTCTATCTTCGGAAGTCATAGGCTATGATATTGAGCAGGTGCACGTGATGCAGACTCGTGTGTCGGACTCATTTCAGTGCAAAATAATCAGCTCAAAAAAATGATTTAATATACTGTAAATAGCCTACTAGTTTTTTATGTTTATTTATAATTCATTTAGGCAGACAACAAGGCCACCAAGTACTGCGCACAGTAATTAATATAATTATTAAGTAAGTAATATAATTAATTTAATTTTTTTTTTCCCTAACGTCATTTTTAGTCGTTTTTTTAGTCGAAAATTTCAGTACTTCAGTCGACCAAGATTTTCTTTGGTTGATTACAGCCCTACACGTTAGGTCAGTAGGCGGCCTTTTGTGGCTGCGTTTTCGACTACCTCTGGAAGTGATCGAAAGTGGACAAGCTCAAAGCGTTTTAGACCCCGTTTACACCTGTATTTAGCATCATCCGCTTGTGATCCGATTGACCAAAACGCATCTTAATACCAGGTGTAAACAGGGCCTTTACTCAAGATCTAAATCTGGTTTATCATCTCTCTTGCTCTATCCCTCATTCACTTTTTCTTCTTTAGGTGTGATGAGTATGTAACACAACTGGACGACATGCAGAGGCAGCTGGCTGCAGCAGAAGATGAGAAGAAGACTCTGAACTCCCTCCTGCGTATGGCCATCCAACAAAAACTGGCCCTCACTCAGCGACTGGAGGATCTGGAGTTTGACCACGAGCAATCCCGAAGAGGATCCGGTGCTGGGCCAGGCACCCGTGGGAAGGCTCCATCTGGGCGTGGCAGAGGACCCTTGTCTTTTTCAAGCCCCCATGTAAGTCCTAGACTTCCCTGTAAGAACCGACCACAACCACACGGCCTCATTGGAAGTCCTGCGGTTTTCTGCAGCGAGAAGTATAAAATTCTGTCTGACACTGGATCCGATTAACATCTGTGTGTAACTGTCACTCATCAGCATCCTCATACTAACATTCGTTTTACTGTGTGTGCTTGGGACAAAACAACTAACACGTTTGTACTAACAGCTCTGTGTCGACTTATGTTCTGTAGATCAACCTGGAGAGAATAGATGTGTTTGTAATGCCATCCTACCTACTAGGGTTATCACGATCACTACAAGGCTTGCCAGATCACTGAAAAAAATTCTTCAAAAATGTCATAATAGTTGAACACTAATATTTGGGTACTGAATTGAACCTTTTTTGCAATGATGAGTGCTGGTATGTACCTACTATATTTGGCAAGTATAACGTATATGACCAGAGCACATTATAATGTACAATGCAATGCATTAGTTCCATTTCCAGTGTCTTTGTACAAGCCGATATATTGTGTTAGAACTAAACTACAGAAACGTTGATCTCTATGAACAAGGATGGAGGAAACGATTGAAGACAATCTACGTCCATATCTAAATTTGGCGTTTCTGTCTGAACGTCTGACCCGAGTGTTTCTACTCAAACACATCCAGCACTGAGAATACTGAATGTCATTGAGTTAAACCCAGTTTCACAAAGCTAGTCTGTTAATCTCTGTGTCAGTGGGAATAAATCTGTATAATCCCAACAGAGACGCACCTTACTGAGCCTGCTGGGAGCTTTGCAATCCAGGTTGCAACCCTAAAGGACATAATTAATGCTGCAGAAATTGCTAAAAATATTTTTTGTTAAATATGATAAGAATATAGATTTGTGAAAATATTTCTTAAAGATGATGTCTGTGTTTGCGTGCACAGAAAAAGGCATTTAAGGGTTAGTTCACCCAAAAATGAAAATTAGCCCATGATTTACTCACCCTCAAGTCATCCTAGGTGTATATGACATTCTTCTTTCAGACGAATACAATTGGAGTTATATTTAAAAATGTCCTGGCTAATCCAGGCTTTATAATGGCTGTTTCTGTTTTGAAATCCATAAACGTGCATCTATCCATCATTAATGGAGTACGCGCGTTCACGAGAGAATGCCGTTCCAGCGTATGATGTATGACGCAGACGTAGCGTAAATTGATTGGACCTAACCAATCATGTTCTAATTCTCAGAGTATAAAAGATCGGTACTCACACGTCTGAGTTCTCAGATGCTGACGCCAACATTAACTCCATCCTCCCCACCACCACCAGGATGGTCCCCGTCTATACCTCGGCTGCGCCCCTGCCTTCATCTTCGGGCAGGAAATGCAGAGTCTGTTACATTTACATTTACATTTAGTCATTTAGCAGACGCTTTTATCCAAAGCGACTTACAAATGGGGGCAATAGAAGCAGCTAGAGCAGTCGAAGGGCAACAATATCAGCAATATGTAAGTGCTGTAACAAGTCTCAGTTAGTCTAGCACAGAAGTATACAAAAATTTTTTTTTTTTTTTTTTTTTTTTTGTTACCCTCGAGACGAGAGCTACGGACGAGGCCTTCGCCAAAAAAACTCTAATTATAATACTTGCTGGTCTGTTAATAAACTTGCTATTTTATCGTATATCATCTGGCCTCCCGAGTCTTTCTGGTAGCACTAGAATATTCTCACCAAAGCGTCTATACGTCAAACGCTGGAATGCCATTCTCTTGTGTACGCACTTACGTCAGTTAGGGATTACAGTTTGTAAAGTTTTAAATATGGATATTTTTCTTACACAAATGCATCGCTTCGCTTCAGAAGGCCTTTATTAACCCCCTGGAGCCGTGTGGAGCAGTTATATGATGGATAGATACAGGTCTATGGACAAAACAGAAACAGCCAGTCACTGGCATTATAAAGCTTGGAAGAGCCAGGACATTTTTAATATAACACCGATTATATTCGTCTGAAAGAAGAATGTCATACACACCTAAGATGACTTGAGGGTGAGATAAATCATGGGCTAATTTTAATTTTTGGGTGAACTATCCCTTTGAGAAGTTGTATGTTGTTTCATGTTTTTGTTCATACCATTTCATCTAGCCATTCAGCCAGCATAACACACATTGTCCATGTTGTCTTCACAGTGGCATGCATGATCTGCTCTCAGTCTCAACCCTTTGTATTAGTTTGCATGTTGTCTGTTGCATGTGAGTCCTCTGTTTCCTGCTGCCCATTGCATCAGGAAGAGCGAGTCTACTGTTTTGCTGTGTACTAATGGGTCTAACTGGTCTCATTGTTGACGGTAATACTTACTTTGTCTATGTCCATATGAACTTGACTTACTAGTCTTACTAGGATATATTAATTACTTAAAGAGCTAGTTCACCTACTTACCTTCATGTCATTTCAAACACGTAAGACATTCGTTCAGCTCTCAGATTTCCTCAAAAAGATCTTTTGGGTTTGGAACGAGATGATGGTGACTTATTAATGACAGGATTTTAATTTTTGGGTGAACTAACCTGTTAAGTTACATTTGGATCATTTATGATATGATCATTCTGATGATTGTTTTGTTTCTCAATTTTGCAGTAATTTTATTAGCTCTGGCTGCAAACGGCTATTTCCCCCTTCCTTCACTCTACACTATACGTCCAGAATACACATGCCTGGTTCAATTTTGGAAGCAAGAAATTTGTCCCTGGATGTGGCTGCAAGGAAACACAGGCTCACATGTAAAGCCGACCGGTCTATGTAATCATTATTCTGACTGTTACTGTGGTATTTTTTTTTCCTGCTTTGTTTTTTTTATTTTTATGTAACTGTGCACTTTTAGTGCATTAGTTATTATTATGCAAGAGATGCACATTTCAGTATACTTAGCACATTTTTTTTTGTTTTGTTCTTGCAAATTTTACGTATTTAACTGAAAAAAAATAATATAAGAACTATTTGTTTGTTTATAGTATTTGAAATGCTTAACTGCCAGGTTTTAAGCATATTCCAGGGAGGACAATTATGCTAAATAGGCCTATATATGTTTCTTGTTCTGTTCAATAGTCAAACATTCTAACTGAACATTATCTTGCTAGTCATTTAGTATAACTCCACTAAAAGAACAATGAATTGACTTGCTCCTGAAAAGTTGGGAGTCAATTTTCATAGTGGGTCATGGAAATGTTCATTTCAAGACATTTATAAAACAAACAAACAAATTGATTCCAAATTGGAATACTTTACATTTTTTTGCCAAATACTGCATTGTCAGCATTTTGTATTTTACAATGCAATTCATATTAGTTTTTAGACATTGATCTGTTTTATATAACCCTCTCCTAAGACCTCCTGTGCCTTTTATTGTTTTTTGTTTTCATGAACAATTCGAAGAGCCATAGTCTTCAGTTTTTCTGTCAGCCTCGCTACAGATGTGAACATCTAATTAAACACTCCTTTTGAAAGTCAACCCAGATCGCTTGTTCAGGAGATTTTAAATGGTAGTAAGGATTAGGTGTGTTAAAATCATACATTCCTTTTGAGGAAGAAATGATTTCTGATGGCGGTCATGATTGCCGTCTTGACATTGTTAGTCATTATTTTCCTATGTGTAACCTTGATAATATTTTGTTTGTATTTCAGCAAGCAGAAAACTTTGCCTCAGAACATTTGTGCCATTTCAAATTTAAGACATTATAAGTTTTAAATGACCTTTTTATCTTTCTTTTTTCTTTTGACCACAAATTAAGTGCAATTTTGTGCTGTTTCTGGACTGTATGCAATAGTTTTCTATTTGCTGAAAACCGCTTCAGCCATGTCATAGCTTTGTGACATTTATGAGTTATTTTTACACATTTGTATGGAATGACCTCACATGTTTGTTCATATTTATTCATAACGTATCGTTCAGTATTAATGACTAGGGTTATATGCATTTTAACTGGCACATGCGATGCCTCTCTTTGCATTTCTACTTGAAATCTTACAGGTACAGTGTAAGCTATCACCTGTGTTTTTTATTTAACAGTACTGATTTCAATGTTGTGCTATTTTTCTAAACATTTGAGCTTCCCTGTAGTTTATCATGAGGAACATTATAGGCCCATGTCTGTCTTAACATTTCTCATTTGACAAAAAACGAGCAAAAAAATAAACTAATGTAAAATATTGCATTTGTGTGTAACTGAATGTATTACATGTATGTATGTATGAGCTATGTATGGATATATATATTTATCCGTTATACATGTTATTTTTTATAAATTATATGCGTTATACGTTGTAACTTGTGTTTGTTAATATCAAAATCGTTTTATATGGAGTATAGCGCTCACTGTTTGCCGGTCAACAACATATATTTACTTGTATGTGTTTCGTCCATGATACCAAGGGATTCGCATTTATATTTTACACTAATCTGTATTTGCGCGAAGTTCAGTATATAAAATTTTCCCCATTTTGATCGGAACTTCCGGTAATTTTCACCACCATGATCTCCGCCCCTCCAACGCCATGGGCGTTTCCAAACAAAAGACAACAGAGGGCACTTCAGAATGGGAGGTCAGTCAAACTTTGTTACTGCTGTTTTGTTTGATGTGAAGTATGAATATGAACTCGAAATAGTCATTTTACTTTATAACGTGTGCTCCCTATACACACTGCTCACAAACTTGAGCCGCTCCGACTAGTTTTGCTTCGACAGTTGTCGTTTCTCGATTAGGGTGTCTTAAAGTCTTTTCTGCATAATATGTTGCATTTCAGAAGCTCTATATCTATTGATATTGTACTTCTGAACTCATAAGGCGCGTTGTTGGCTAAAAGGCACACAAAATAACCCTAAATTTACCACAAAAGTATGCTTGTCAGTCTTGCATTCCCCATGTCTTCAGTGTGCGTTAATATTTTTCATGAAGTGGCGACACCTTCTGGGCGAAATGTGCTCTGCATTCATTTAAAGTCCCCACGAAATCAAAATTTAAGTTTTTTGGCTTTTAGTATGAATGTTAGCCTTCATGAGCTTGTGTGCTCCAAAACAATGACACAATTCACATTTTGTAGCTATACACATTCAAAACTTAGTCTCTCACTTCTGCCATTATGGCTCAAAAGATTTTTATGAAAACACTGCATTTCAGCTTCTCATCAGATTTTCTGTCCAATCAAATGCTCTCTAGAATCTAAAGCGTCCCGCCCCCTACATTATAAACAGATGCTGAAACTGCTGATAGAATTCATCACTTGTTCACACATTTACTATTATGGTGAATGGCACATAGTGCACTATATAGGCCAGGTGAAAGGGAGCGGTTCAGACGGTGTAAATATGCTTTCCATTGGGGTTAATGAAGTCTGGTTTCATGTTAATGTCATGTGGGGATAGTCTGCTCCGGTCCAGAGACACGATAGCACAGAGCGGATCATATGCACGAATCGGCGCAGACCACAAAAAGTATTGAACCCATTTGGATTCATTGAATGCCAGAGGCGATTCTAGGATTTAAATTTTAGGGTATGAAAAAAAAATATTGGTAAGACTGTAGTTTAGGGTCCAATTCTCACTAGTGAAGAAGTAGTAGCTTATTAGTATGCATATTAGAATATTGGTTGTTTATTATTTCGTTTCGGGGGCATGGCCCCTCGAGAAAATTTTGATTTATATGATCACATGTGCATTTTAAAATGTTCTGAACGCCAAAAATTAGATAATAGCTTGAAAACCATGTCAGTGGGCAGATATGACTGATAAAGTTTTTCCATTTTTGTCAGTGAAGAAAGTAAACATATGTTTAACTGATATTCATATGTTTTCTGAATCATTTTCGAAGGCTAACAGGAAAGCTAGGTAACATTTATTCAAATTAATTCACAATATGCACATTCATTACTAATTTTATGCCCAATACAAGCTGAACATTTTTATTTACTGAGCGCTACAAATGGAATTATTAATTCACAATATGCACACATTCATTACTATTAATCTTAATATGCCTAATCGGAAGAAAATGGCTTTGTTAATATTTCTTGTTTGTTAATTATATTATAAATGACATTACATAGGCCTATTTCAAATCAAAATGGCGAAATTAGACACATTTTTATTAATTTGGCTGAATATTTTTGTCATTTGTTTAACATTTCTGACTTAAATAAGCAGCTTGTCAAATATGAAACGTTTAGATTAGCTACATATCTCGCACTTGACGTCGAGTCGTGCTGCTAAAATTCACGCTCAGCCTCAGCAGCTTCTGTGTGAACATAAAGCCCGCCTACTCTGATTTGATTGGTTTTCTCAAATATTTTGACATTGACGAGCGGTAACAGACCAATGAGGCTCAGATCTGCTTCTGATGTGCGCTCTGCTCGACGCCGCTGCGGATTGAAGAACACCTGAAGCCTCCCGCCAGTTACATATGTTTGAAAGGTTAATGACAGATTTTTAGGGGGGCTGGACAGAATTGAAGCTGAACCCCTAAAAAGGGCCTAGTGACGCCATGTTGAATGCTATATTTTGAAGCGATATGGAGATTAGGAGGAAACTGCGGCTTTACCGAGCTCAATGGCTGTGTTAGAACTGTAATATAACGCTATTTCATATGTATTCCTGTTTCAGTGGTAATTACGTCAACACATTGATAATGCTGCGTGTGTAAGGCACTTCGGTGGACCTTCAAAGGATTAGTTCATCCCAAAAAAATACATTTTGTCATTTACTAACACTCATGTTGTTCTAAACCTGTATGTCTTTATTCTTTGTAAATGACAGAGAGCTTCCATGAACAGCTGCTAATAGACAGCCGGTTCCTGAAATCGGACCGACGTCTAGATACAGAACTGGTGGATAAACTCATCCTGCAGCTGAACAGAATCTACCCACAGGTCCTGACTGACAAGGAGGCCTCCAAAGTAAGAGCTCCGCCTTCAGTTATACAGATGAACTGTCTTTTAGGCGAGATCTGTAATGCAATTTCTTTTTCTTTTGCCAAACATTAGTTCAGGGATTTGGATGTTCCCACCTGTGTCAGGCTGGCGGAGCTGCTGTCTCATCTACAGGAGAAAGGAGAAGAGGCATGTCGAGAGTTTTACCGTGCACTTCACCTCCACGTGGAAGACGTTTACTTCAGCTTACCCACGCGCCTCCGACTCCGAGGTTGGCAGAATCATCATTTTCCACTCATAACCACGTCATTCTTTTGAGGATATTCATTTAGTTTTGCCATGCATGTAATTTCTTATTCGCAGTGGTTGCAGAAATGTATTTAAGCCTGTTATTAAGCCTCTGCTGCTCCTCATTTAGGGGCCACGCTCACACTCCTCTGTCAAAATATCATTGTAATATATTTTTGTTCAATAATATTTTTTATCTGAATGAATTTTATGGCACTACGGCCACATCCACATGAAGCCAGAGGTTTCCCTATCTGATCTTGTTTTTTTTTTTTCGTTTTTAGAAGTATCTGCGTACACACAAAACCACTGAAACCAACTAAAAAAAATGTCATAAACATGCCAGACCATTATGTGGCTCTGTAATTCTGCCATAGAGATAAAATGGAGAAGACGACTAGGGCCCTGTCTCAAATGGCACCTTAAACCCTTGCGGTCTTCCTACAAGTCCGCACTTTCATGATGTAACGGTGCTTTGACTGTCGGGACGAAGTCCACTGTGTAATTCGCACCAGTGCGGGCTCGGCAGAAGTGTGCATCAAGGGTGCATATCTGCCGCAAAGCGGGCACTCGCGAGCACCTTTCTGAAACCTGGTAAATGGGACACTCATGGTCTCGTGGATTTAACGGACATGCGCATGTGACAGCCAAGTCCACAAGACCTAAAGTGCATATGAAGTGTGCCATTTGGGACAGGGCCTTGGAGCATGCGTGAGATGTGGGGTGATGACTTCATCGTTTCACAAAATATATGAATTGGCGCTACACACGAAAATGCAAGGGTTTCTACTCTGGGACCTGGTTTTAAAAAATAGAGGTTGCAGGCTCCGCAAAAGCTGGGTCCGTCTGGACAAAACGCTGATACAAAATTTTTACTTGTACAGCTAAACGTGTCTCTGTGTGTACAGGGCCTAAGTAACATTTATGCAATCATTTTAGGGTTGTAAAGTTTCCAGAAACTTTCCTGGATTTTCTAGGAGGTTTTGGAAATGTTCAGCCCCTTTGCAACCATAATTATGATCCATTTGTTTCTATAATTTTTGTAATACAAAACAATACAATTAATCTATGATTTTTCCTCCTTTTTTAATATTTTTTCCATTGCTGTGTAGTTTTTCTCAGTATAGTGGCTGATTTCTTGATTGTACCCCCAGAAAAATTCTCTGTATTTTCATATGTTCCCCATAATTTTTTTGGCGGTCATTTTTTGTGTGTTAGTCACTAAGTGCCATTCCATTCCGATGAAGTAAAAAATCTACCGATTGAAAAAAACGATTGAAATCCAATTAGTTTTAGCAAGTGTGAACTGCAAAAAAATCACATTAAATGTTTTTTTTACAAATCCTTTTTGCGCTACATTCATATGTGGTTTGAAAATCTATTCAAATTACGTTTTTGGAAATCTGTTTCAATCTGACGGCTCTGAACGGATTTTGCGTGGTTTGTTGCTTTCTCCTGCCACGTAAAATGTAAATGTCCGATGTTGTTATAGGAAACGTGCTGAAAGAAGCTGCAGAAACAAGGTTGTGTTGTTGCAAAGTGCAGGACGAGCAGAAAATGTCAATATAACGGAGACATGTTTTGAAACCGGTGGAAATGACAGCACAGAATAAAGCCGCTCATACCAGTCTAGTCAGCTACACATTGTCATGTTGTAAATAAGACAACATCTGTATTGCAAACCCCTCCATGTTGCGGTTGTTAGTGTATACCATAGACTGTAAAAAAATATGGACGGTGTGTCTGTGACGTCACCCATAGGATTCTGAAGAGCAGTTTTGAAGCGTAAAGTAGGGACGAGATGGCCGTTGCCATCTTGGCAGCGTCACTCCCGGATAACAGAAAACAGAAAAGGGCGGGATGTGGGCGGAGCACAGCAGACAGCAGATAAATGGCTATCCACATGTCACTTGAAGTGGCCATGCCCTTAATTATGCAGAACTTTAATGCTTTATATAATGTATACGAATGAGTTATGAAAAAATTCACCCCCCTCACAGTTGACATGAAGGGCAAAATTAGTCTCTACTGTCTCTAGTGGCCAGTCGATGAATTACAGTTAAAGTCACTTCCGTGTTGGCTTCAAGAGAAACTGCGGGAGGTTGCCGCTTGGTGTATACCTACCAACGCAATGCCATTGCCATAGAAACTAATGCAGATATTTCAAAAAACGAAAGAGCGGCTTTAGCCTGGTCCTACCAGACTCTCATACATTTCATTTGTACAGAGAGTCTGGCCACTCTCCATTGACAAGCGTTTGCTTCCTTGAAGGCGGGTACTCTGTTGAAGTTTAAAACTATTGGATCTGCCCAGAGCCACTCTGGATCTGCCATAACCAATCGCTAACTTTTGGTCGTGACCTATGTCATCTCAAACTAGTGCACAACATCAACGTCATCGTTCTCAGCCACTCCCTCTGTTCGCTGATTGAACCGGTTAAAGGGATAGTTCACCCAAACATTTAAATTGTCATCATTTACTCACTCTCAAGTTGTTCCAACTATCCCTTTAAAATGTGATCTGAGAAAACCAGAGAATATACAGCAATCCCAGACGGAGTACTGAACTGAAGGAAAATGAAAATTGAGCAGAAGTATGTAGGAGGGCGGAGCCAGGCTAGAGCGGCATGGACACACAAATCAGATCTGAACAGTTGCAATACACGTGGATGTCAATGATTTTACATCAGATTCCAATCGTATACACTGACAGTGTGAACATAGCCTAGAGGGTTAAACTGGATTTGTTCGCATTTTTTGGTTTGACCACCAGGTTTTTTTCCTTTTTGTAGAGTCTGGTGATCCAGTCAGCCCAATCCCGATTCCCACACACAAACATGTATTGAACGACCACAGTAAGTGAGCCTTTTCTGTGACCACGCACTAGTAAACACACACAATTTACATGAATGATGTTCCATCATGTTTTTTTTTGTCATTGCACAGGTCCGTTTTTCTTCCTCAGTTGTTTCAGTCTGGCTGTAGGAGCAGCACTGCTGTATTACTATGGTGGTAAGTGCACAAACATGTTCATATCTTCATACCCACATCGAAAATACTTTCCCTAGACTGAAAGCGCTCTGTTTTTATCTGCAGAGTCCAAGCAGGTGTCAGGCTCCAGCAGCGCCATGGGTCTGGCTGCGATGGGTCTTGGTAGAAAAGTGCGAGACGTTCTCATCTGGTACACAGAAGATGGAAAATAATGGATTTTTTCTGCCTTATAAAAAAGTCTAGTCGATTTTGAAACACTCAAATATCCATGTCAAACATATCAAAACATATTTTAATTCAGGTTAAAGAAAATATGTACATACTGTGTATATACAGAGGCAAAATCCCAAAGATTGAACTTTAAGGTTTCCTGCCTAAATCTGGAATCTCTTGTTACAATTTTAAATATAACAATATAGTAATATATATATATATAACTACATAACATACAGTTATGCATTTGAAATAATAGCCATTTACTTGCAATAACGAGCAGGAAGTCATTACTATTAAACAAAATCTCTTACACTAAAGTATTCAGTTTAAGTTAACATGCAGAGCTGCTGTTGATGTTGCAACCTTTGTCAAACTCATTTATATATTAGGTATAGACAATACCTTTCAATTCTCACACTGCCTAAATTATATTAGTAAAATGTGGACACAAAGGGTTCCACATTTCCAAGTTCACTATACAAAACTGGATATACCTGACAAATCATATAGAACAACGTGTCAGAATATTTTGACACGCAAGACTACAGCCTGATCCTCGGAGTATTGGGAGTGTGTTACTATTTTGGGGCTAAGGTTTAAACATATATTTTATTTGCGCATGTTTATAGCTTACTTTTATACTGACAGCATGTTTGCACTGGTTTGTGTACTAATAATTGACATTGTCAATTTTAACTCGTGGCCTTGTTTCTGCAGTGCGATTGTAAGACAACTGTTTTGTAAATCTTGATATTTTCAGCCTAGGAACATTCACAATTGTTAACTGAGAGACTGTATTTTTTGTCCGGGTTTAATAAAACTTTTATTAGGCTAAATGAAACAATGCTTTGGAAGTATTACTAATTTATTTGGAGATTTTGATTGTCACGTCTTGATATACCAGTGTATATATAGATACACTATATTGCCAAAAGTATTGGGACGCCTGCCTTTACCTGCATATGAACTTTATTGACATCCGTAGTAGGGTTTAATATGGAGTTGGCCCTCCCTTTGCAGCTATAACAGCTTAAACTCTTCTGGGAAGGCTTTCCATAAGGTTTAGGAGTGTGTTTATGGGAATTGTTGACCATTCTTCTAAAAGCGCATTTGTGAGGTCAGGTCAAGGTCTGGCTCGCAGTAATCTAATTCATCCCAAAGGTGATCTATTGGGTGGAGGTGCAGGCCAGTCAAGTTCCTCCACACCAAACTCGCTCATCCATGTCTTTATAGACCTTGCTTTGTGCACTGGTGCGCAGTCATGTTGGAACAGGAAGGGGCCATCCCCAAACTGTTTCCACAAATTTGGGAGCATGAAATTCTCCAAAATGTCTTGGTGAAGCATTAAAGGGTAACTTTAGTGATTTAGCATTAAGCTTTGTATCAGTAGAAACCCAGTAGTATATTCAAATTATGGTACTTTCCCCCCCTCATATCCCCCTGAGACGAGAGAATTATGCATTTTATTTCTGGGAAAAATTCTCAGATGACGCAAATATCGTCATTTTGCGTCATCTGAGGATTTTTTAGCCAGAGCCTAAAGACTACAGCCAGTAGAGGGAGCTGTTGCGCATGTTTTCAACCCGCTCATAGGGGAGAGATCTCACTCTCACTCACAGAATGTAAATGCGCATGGCTCGGCCTCTGGCATTCATAACAGAGCCGTGCAGAGAAAGTGAGTGTTTCAACTTTTCAATGAATTCCTATGAAAGTTAAGCTTCCATATGCGATCTGAGAACGCGCCAGACTGGATGCGCGCTGAGAATGACTGCCGTGCTTACCTCAGCTCTGTGCTCTCGTGAGGAATGAAATCTGACTGCGTTTGTCTCGTGACTTTTGTTCGGCTCTCTCACACGTTATTGAACAGACACGTTCAGTTTTTAATTGTAGTGTTTATTCTCTAGCTGAACGAAATTATTGTATTACTATAAAAATGAAACCGACGTTGGGGTGGAGCCGCGGTCGCCAGTGAAGCAAGTGCATTCTGGGGGTTGTTGTCTTTCATCCCCATGAGACAAAAATAAATGTTCTGTCTTTTCACAGTCTAGAAGGCACCAAATTCAAAAGTAATTTCACATTTCTTCTACATAAATGATCTAGTTAAAATACAAAGCTTAATGCTAAATCACTGAAATAACCCTTTAAGAGTTCCTTTCACTGGAACTAAGGGGGCCAAGCCCAACCCATGAAAAACAACCCCACATCCGACGCTTTGCATTGCACTTGGTGATGTAAGGCTTGGATGAGCTGCTCGGCCATGGAAACCCATTCCATGAAGCTCTACACACTGTTCTTGAGCTAATCTGAAGGCCATAGGAAGTTTGGAGGTCTGTAGTTATTGACTCTGCAGAAAGTTGGCGAGTTCTGCGCACTGTGTGCCTCAGCATGCGCTGACCCCGCTCTGTCATTTTTTTTTTTACATAGCCTACCACTTTGTGGCGGAGTTGCTGTTGTTCCCAATTGCTTCCACTTTGTTATAAAATCACAGTCGACCGTGGAATATTTAGTAGTGAGGAAATTTCATGAATGGACTTATTGCACAGGTGGATTATAAGGCAATATATAGCCGGTACATAGGAAAAAATAAGTCAAAAATCAAAAGGTCCCGCACACATCATTACTTGCACACGTATCAAAATAGTTTTATTAACAACATTTCGGTCCCATGACCTTCATCAGGCACGTAAGACGTCTTGATAAACCAAAACAAACACCAGTGAATGAGTTTCAAAAAAATGATTGCTAAAAAAACTGTTTTTATTGATGTCAGAATGAATGTTCTTCCCTTAAATACAGCAGCTTCAGCATTTAAGAAGGCCAGTGTGCAATATGAAAATAAAAACAACGGTCTACAAATGATCTCTGCACTTAAATAATGACTAAATGCACTTATTTTTAATGATTTGGTTTTCTTTTATGACAATACTGTTATCTAAAAATGATCAACATCTTTGGTCAAGTATACAGACAATATCCATATAAAATGTACAAAAAATTAAGAAATATATAAACATTGGATCGTGAATAATCTCAACAAATATGAAAACACTAAACATTAAAATGGAATGTAAAATATATTTGAAAGAAAAAGGCATTGTTGATCCTAGTCAGTAGAGGGCGCTCTTATATAGTCAATGCAAACTGACAAAAAGCTACATTTATGATGTTTTCAGTCGACTAATAAAAGAAAATGTGCTATATTTACGGTTATTTATATTCATGTGCAGTGAAGGAAACTACAGCCATGGGTTATGGCAAGTACCTTATTTTCAGACTTTTCTGACCTTGGAAGCAATTTATCTTTCATTTGTCTTATTCATGGAGAAACGCCTCTAAATATGACCTTTAAGTTAAAACAAACACAAACGTGCCGTGCAAGAGAGTTGCAATGTGTTGAAACGAAAGTGAATATATACATTTCCTCCATATAGGCCGTTATTACAGTGATTGGAGACTCGGGTAGGCAGTATGAAGATCATGTGAGGTGAGGTGTTTTGTTCATTTCGGGCTTCCGGGTACCACATGAATCATTGTTCGGCTGTTCTTTGGGACTATTTAAGTCCGAAAATAATGATTCTATTTGTTCCAATTTAATCATTAATGTGCATTATACAATTATAAGAATTATATATAATTGAATTTTTTTTCACATCAGAATTTCATTATCTGAGCTCTTATTGCCTCTTTTCTGGGACTTATTTACATAGAGGCACATTTGAGTATGTCATGACATTTAATTTCCGATGATAAATGTCCAGCTATATATACCTGTAGGGAAACCCTGAGCAGCATTGCCTGTTATGATTGCTTTTCTTCTGGTCTTTGGACACCAAATGCTGTGATGAAAATGTTCACCACTACGATGATGAACACGAGAGCTGTGACGATGTTCTCCAGAAGATTCAGTATGAAGTGTTTATTTGCGTCATTCAGATTCCACTTCACTGGAGAACAAAAGCAATAACAGCAGCTCATTAAGCAATTCAGAACATTGGCATAAAAGAAAAGGTTATTAAATTGATTTAATAGCTTCTTAAATTAAAATGAAAGGGCAAAATGATCATTATTTGGTGTCAATCTCCAACATCACACACTTTACTCACTGCTCAAGTTGAAAAGAACATTCATGATTAGTGTCAAACCTTCAGTATTAAAAATGAAGCCGGTTTTCCCCCAATTACAGGATGATTGTGCTTTCCACTGGAATCCGTTTTTAACACAGAGTTGTGTTTGAGGAAATACCAGACAGTTAATGATTGCTAGAAAGAGGAGGCTGAGTGCTGTTTAACGTTAAAAAGAGAGGAAGGAGCATTTTTAGATGCTCCAGATTATATTCAGAATGATTCATCTGCTCTTACTCATGTGGACAAAAATAAAAGCAAAAGCAAAAGTATCCCTGATTGGAAACCCCAAAATATTGCAGGACTGACTTTTACCATCTGATGCAAGCATCATGAAATAATGTATTACACCCTTTCTGCTACTTCTATACTACTAGTACTATTTTATCTGTTTTATTATATTAGTTTATTATGCAGTACTGTATACTTTGCACATTAAGGGAATTTTCTGTATGCATGAAATGCTATGTATTTAATGAAACTTGACTGTAATCTCCTTTAAGACATTATTATTTGATCAAATTGCCAAATGTTAAAGGAATAGTTGACCCTGAACCTGCATAGCTTTTCTTTCTCAGGCATAGAACACAAATTGAGTTGTTTTTAGCGCACACGTTTGATTTAATATAATGAACTGTAACCACTGCTGTCAAGCAAGATTTTCACTGAATAATGACTTCAATTTCAATTGTTTTCTATTTTAAAGGTTCACCCAAAAATGAAAAGAATGTCATTAATTTCTCACCCTCATGCCGTTCAACACCCATAAGACCTCCGTTCATCTTCAGAACACAAATGAAGATATTTTTGTTGAATATTTTGTTCATTTAAATCAGTTCATGTGAGTACAGTGCTTCAATATTAATATTATAAAGTGACGAGAATATTTTTGGTGCGCCAAAAAAACTAAACGACTTCTATAGTGATGGCCGATTTCAAAACACTGCTTCATGAAGCTTCGGACCGTTATGAATCAGCTCGATACGAGCGTCAAAGTCACATGATTTCAGCAGTTTGACACGCGATCTGAGTCATGGGCTGCGTCCGAAACCTGGAAAATGCTGCCTTCGGAGTACACATTTCAAGGCAGGAAGGCACGTCCGAATCTAATGTTAGCTTCACTTCCTGTCTGCTGAGATACGTTGATCTGATCGATTTTCGAAGGCAGCCTATTTGTATCCTTCGCTGCCTTTGATATCCCACAATCCTGTGCTTTCCATTCTATGACAGTTGAGCTGGGAAAAAAAGATGGCGTCCGAAAGTTGCGTTTGCTGGTCAGTTTTTGTGTAAATGTACGTTTTTTTACCAACATTTTCTACTTCTGATATAATTTCTAGCGAGAAATTACTAATGTAGTAATTAAATATTTGTTTCGTTCTCACCAAAGCTCTCTCTATTTTGCTGTAGATCATTAAACGGTTACACTGACTAAGAAGTCTGCCCGAAATTAGTTTTGTGTGGTGCCTTCATGCACAAACGAACAACAAGTCATTGTCTGATAAGGCAGCAAGGCAACAAGTCAGCTGCCTAGGTTTTCGGACGCAGCCATGATTTGACACTGATTCATAACGGTCCGAAGCTTCATGAAGCAGTGTTTTGAAGTCGGTCATCACTATATAAGTCGTTATTTCGTTTTTTGGCGCACCAAAAATATTCTCGTCGCTTTATAATATTAATATTGAAGCACCGTACTCACATGAACTGATTTAAATATGTTTTTAGTACATTCATGGATCTTGAGAGAGGAAATGTCATTGCTGGCTATGCAGGCGTCTTCGGATTACAACAATAATATCTTCATTTGTGTTCTGAAGATGAACGGAGGTCTTACGGGTCCATTATTTTCATTTTTGGGTGAACTAACCCTTTAATATACTTTAAAATATAATTTGTTTCTGTGATGCAAAGCTAAATTTTCAGCATCATTCAGTCACATGATCCTTCAGAACTCATTCTAATATGCCGATTTGTTATCAATGTTGGAAACAGTTGTGCTGCTTAATACTTTTTTTTAACCTCTGGTACTTTTTTTCAGGATTCTTTGATTAATAAAAAGTTAAAAAGAACAGCGTCTATTGAAAATAGAACTCTTCTGTAACAATATACACTAGCGTTCAAAAGTTTAGGGTTAGTAATTTTTTTTATTTCTTTTTTATTTTATTATTTTAAGAAGTTAAAGGGATAGTTCACCCAAAAATGAAAATTTGACATTTCGTCCCCTTGGAATTATAAGGTTCTATCTGACATTGTTGTCAAAATTGAGTTATTCACATATTCTTATTCTGTGACAAATTCTTTACATTATGTGATGTTGTTTTTTAAGTTTAAGTTTTTTTGGAACTTTTTATTTAGAAAATAAAAAGGTTCTTTCTACACAGTCAAATGGAATGCAAAAAACGTTAAAGCTCAATATCTCCAAACCAGTCAGAATGCAGATAGAACCTTATAATTCCAAGGTGGCGATTTATCTGCTTACCCCCAGGGCATCCAAGATGTTGTGTACATTTGACCTCACTCGCCGGAAGGGATGGTGTGTTCAAAACTGGTGGACAGTGTTGCATTTGAGGTAAAAAATTATATAAATACTGTTCGGTTTCTCACACAAACCGATCGTTTCGTGTCTTAAAGGGTAACTTCAGTGATTTAGCATTAAGCTTTGTATCAGTAGAAACCCCCATAGTATATTCAAATTATGGTACTTTCCCCCCTCATATCCCCCCGAGACGAGAGAATTATGCATTTTATTTCTGGAAAAAATCATCTGATGACGCAAATATCGTCATTTTGCGTCATCTGATGACTTTTTGACCAGAGGCTAGAGACTACAGCCAGTAGAGGGAGCTGTTGCGCATGTTTTCAACCCGCCCACAGGGGAGAGATCTCACGCACAGAATGTAAATGCGCATGGCTCGGCCTCTGGCATTCATAACGGAGCGGCGCGGAGCAAAGTGAGTGTTTCAACTTTTCAATGAATTCCTATGAAAGTTAAGCTTCCATATGTGATCAGAAAACGCACCAGACTGGACACGGGCTGAGAATGACAGCCGCGCTTACCTCAGCTCTGCTCAGATCTTCTCTCGTGCTGAATTAAATCCTGCTGCGTCTGAACTTTCGTTCGGCTCACTCACACTTTATTGAAAAGACACGTTCAGTTTTTAATTGTAGTGTTTATTCTCTAACTGAACTCTAAAATTATTGTATTATTATGAAGATCAAAACAACGATGGGGGCGGTGTTGGAGTGGCCTCATAGGGCAAGTGCATTCTGGGAGTTGTTGTCTTTCATCCACATGAGACAAAAATCAATTTTCTGTCATTTCTCAGTCTAGAAGGCACCAAATTCAAAAATAATTTCACATTTCTACTACAAAAATGACCCAGTTTAAATACACATTCATCTTCCCAGCGCTGAAGTGCCCCATTAAGACAATGTGACGTCACGAGCCGCAGGGTTTAATTTGAAGTTGTCTTTGCATGTTTTCTTTTACTCTCATAGAATTTGACCCCATTCACATGCATTATATGACTGAGAGACTGCAACGGTTGGAGTTAAAAATCTTAATTTGTGTTCTACTGAAGCAACAAAGTCACCTACATCTTGGATGCCCTGGGGGTAAGCAGATAAACATCACATTTTCATTTTTGGGTGAACTATCTTTAATACTTTTAATACTTTAAGACTTCTATTTTTAATAACTGAATAATTTTGTTGTTCTTTTTAACTTTTTATTCATCACTGAATCCTGAAAAAGATATCAGGGGTTCCAAAAAAATATTAAGCAGCACAACTGTTTCCAACATTGATAATAACCGAGTATCAAATCAGCATTTTAGAATGATTTCTGAAGGATCATGTGACACTGAAGACTGAAGTAATGATGCTGAAAATTCAGGTTTGATCACAGGAATCAATTATATTTTAAAGTATATTAAAATAGAATACCATTATTTTTAATTGTAATATTTCTCAATATTACGTTTTTTTTCTTCTGTATTTTTGATCAAATAAATGCAGGCTTGAGCATTAAACATTACTATATATATATATATATATATATATATATATATATATATATATATATATATATATATATATATATATGTGTGTGTGTGTATAACAGTAAAAATACTTGTGTTCCAAACCAGCGCGTTAATGATTATGATAATGAAATTAAAACAATATGATAACAATGAAAAGTTTACAATATAAAGCAGCATAGCATACCGATTTTGTACAGGTAAAATAACTGGAAGCGAATGACACCGGAAGCCAGACACTTGCTGCGCCCGCTCTTTTGTTAAAAATAAGGTGGATATCTAATCACACATTAATTCATTCTCGTCTCCATATTTTAAAGCCTGTGAACTTGGGATCTCTGCTTGGATGAGCTTCTCTCACCTATGAAGATGAGCAAGACCCCCACGATGATCTGCAGGATGAGGGAGATGCTGATGAGGCTGATGAGAGGGATGTAGAAGGAGAACGTGGGTCCCAGCTCCACGACGGTCTTCAGCTGGGATGCGTTGGCCATCAGCAGCGCTATATCCAGCATGCTCTCCGCTGCACTCTTCTTATTGGCGTAATGGTTCATGTTAATCGGGGTGTCCCTTGACCAGCGGCTCGGCGGAGGACGCTGAACACAACCATGAAATGATGTTACTTATAAAGAGACAAGGTAATGAGTACATCACGCAATGTTTACACAGGTAGATGGAGAAAATATTCTGCAATATGTTTGCAAACAGTGTTATTTTTAAATTATTTATATACTTATATAGTTTTTCCATTAGCCATGTTAGTTAAATTAGCTAATACATTTGTGTTTGTTTTTACATTAATAATTGAGTTAATTTTTTATTTAGTTTTTGTTCAGTTTTATTTCCAGTAGTTGTATTGCTTTAATTTAAACTTAACTCACTGCCATGCAAGGCACCATTTCTAATTTTCATTTACTTTAGGTTTTTCATCTAATACTTATAATTTATTTCAGCCTCTTTTTTCAATTAACACTTTTTATTTGTTAATTATTATAACCCAGTTTGCAAACCGTTTAATACCATTTACCCAAGTTGAAAAAGGATCCTTTTTTTGGAACAACGACTATATTTTAGTGTTTGGGTTATTATCATCAATAAACGCTATCACCAACTTATATTGCTTATATTTTTCTCTGATTTCAAGGGGTAGGTGGAGGGTTAAGGCCATGACATGCTCCTACTTGGCTAAATCACAGTATGCTTAAATCGAATAGATTTTAACTTATGCAGAATATCGTTTTTTTCTATATCGTATCGAATATCGTCAATACCCCATCTATTCATCAGATAGATTGGAGATGTGTGTGATCTATGGTCATATTTCTCAAGTTTAGAAGGAACTGAAAGTCACTTGTTTTTACTCTTTAGGATATGAGATGTTTGTGGCATGTGTGAAAGGAAGGGGTGAGTTCTTAGTTGACCCTGACATGATTTCCTTCCTTCTGTTTTAAACACAAGTTTCGAATGGGACACTGGGAATAGGGTTACAGAAACCTCTGCAGTCTGCACCACAGCAACTAATCAAATGTCAAAATAATTCCCTAAAGCTTTCATTCCAGTAGAATTTTCTGTTTATGACTGATTTATTTATTTATTTTTTTAAATGAAAGCTTAAGAATTCTTATCCCATGAAGCTGTTTTTTGGTAGATTAGACTTCCTCTCTGTGATGTTCTCAAAGCACTAAGGATACATTAACAAGATACAAATAACAAGAGTTGCAAAAGTTCTATTATTAAGCCATAAGACATGAGCGGCTTTGCAATACAGTTATTTTGCCATCGGTAAAGGCTGTTCTTAGAAACAACACAAAGGCACAAAGTGCTTAACTTCCTTTAAATTGGTAGTAAACTCAATCTATTTTGTAAATGCATGTTATAGATCGTATTGGGAACGAATCATCCATGTATAGTATCTCAAAAAAGTGAGTACACCCCCTCACATTTTTGTAAATATTTTATATATTTTCATGGGACAACACTGAAGAAATGACACATTGCTACAATGTAAAGTAGTGAGTGTACAGCTTGTATAAAAGTGTACATTTGCTGCCCCCTCAAAATAACTCAACACACAGCCATTAATGTCTAAACCGCTGGCAACAAAAGTGAGTACACCCCTAAGTAAAAATGTCCAAATTGGGCCCAATTAGCCATTTTCTCTCCCTGGTGTAATGTGACTAGTTAGTGTTACAAGGTCTCAGGTGTGAATGGAGAGCAGGTGTGTTGAGTTTGGTGTTATCGCTCTCACATTTTCTCATACTAGTCACTGGAAGTTCAACATGGCCCCTCATGGCAAATAACTCTCGGAGGATCTGAAAAAAAGAATTGTTGCTCTACATAAAGATGGCATAGACTATAAGAAGATTAGCCAACAGCCTGAAACTGAGCTGCAGCACGGTGGCCAAGACCTTACAGCGGTTTAACAGGACAGGTTCCACTCAGAACAGGCCTCGCCATGGTCGACCAAAGAAGTTGAGTGTACGAGCTCAGCATCATATCAAGAGGTTGGCTTTGCAAAATAGACGTGCGAGTGTTGCCAGCATTGTTGCAGAGGTTAAAGGGGTGGGGGGTCAGCCTGTCAGTGCTCAGATTATACACCGCACACTGCATTAAATTGGTCTGCGTGGCTGTCGTCCCAGAAGGAAGCCTCTTCTAAAGATGATGCACAAGACAGCCCGCAAACCGTTTGCTGAAGACAAGCAGACTACGGACATGGATTACTGGAACCATGTCCTGTGAGATAAACTTACTTGGTTCAGATGATGTAAAGCGTGTGTGGCGGCAACCGGAGTACAAAGACAAGTCTTGCCTGTGTCTTGCCTACAGTAAAGCATGGTGGTGGGAGTGTCATATATATGTTATGTATGTATGTATGTATGTATGTATGTATGTATGTATGTATGTGTATATATATATATATATATATATGCATGCATTGGGGCAAAAAAGTATTTAATCAGCCACCAATTGTACAAGTTCTCCCACTTAAAAAGTTCTCCCACTTATTTTCCACCATCATTTGCAAATAAATTCTTTAAAAAAAAGTATCATTCTGTCCCTCATAGCTGAAGTGTACCTATGATGAAAATTACAGGCCTCTCATCTTTTTAAGTGGGAGAAATTGCACAATTGGTAGCTGACTAAATACTTTTTTGCCCCACTGTGTATGTATGTGTATATATATATATATATATATATGCATGCATTGGGGCAAAAAAGTATTTAATCAGCCACCAATTGTACAAGTTCTCCCACTTAAAAAGTTCTCCCACTTATTTTCCACCATCATTTGCAAATAAATTCTTTAAAAAAAAGTATCATTCTGTCCCTCATAGCTGAAGTGTACCTATGATGAAAATTACAGGCCTCTCATCTTTTTAAGTGGGAGAAATTGCACAATTGGTAGCTGACTAAATACTTTTTTGCCCCACTGTGTATGTGTGTGTATATATATTAGTGGTGGGCCGTTATCGCGTTAACGTGAGACTCTTATTGGGCGATAAAAAAAAATATCGCCGTTAATCTATTCTCAAGTTGGGTTGGGAGCTGGGTGTACCATGCAAGCTATGATGACTTTCACCTTGATATTTTAGCGCGGATGTACACCTAGCCGAATTGCACTGTAGGGGCGAGAGAACGAGTCTTCGAACCTGTGTGTATGCCTACTAGTGTTGTCAAAAATATCCATATTTCGCTATGTATCGATACTGAAATATCTGAAACGATACGATACTCATTTGCTACAGTATCGATACCAGCTGTGCTCTTCTCTACGACCGACAGCGATTTGACACGCACCCGCCTCCTCTCATTCAGTCCGGTTAACCCTCTGAACATAGCGAACGCGTGTTCTGCTGGATTTTTCCTCATGACAGCGTGTTAGTATTGGTGTGACTGGTCTGAATTTCGCGCGGGGTTGCACATAACGTTAATTCTTCTAATTCCTGCAGATTTCGCGCTCGCATCTGAAGCGCACACACACATACCGTAATAAAGCCGCCTCTGACATTCAAGTGCAAAAATGAGCTCCTTTTTCCAGCTTATTAATGGTCAAATACACTCAAAAATGTCTCAATGCCCATCTTGGGGAGATTTAACGTAAACACAGTCGTAACCAGCTCACAGGAACAGTGTTCGGGATCCATGCGTGCGTCAGGTCTTAAAGGGACAGACGTTATTTATTATTCAAACTACAAAAAGACAAACGATCACTTACGAGCACACATTCTGAATGCCTTGAATGCCTATATATATATATATATATATATATATTATATATGACACCGTGTCATTATTTATTTAACAAATACTAGGCCAAAATGGAGAAGCCATGGGTGACAAACTAAGGAAAGACTTACTGCTTCCATAGAAATTAGGAGGGTAAGTAACGGTCAGGCACTGCTAATCAAATGCCTTTGATTAACTGATCATTGGCAAGTGTGATCACCTCTATAAAAGCAGAGGTTTTGTCAGTTTGCTGGATTCAGATGCGTGTTAACACAATGCCAAGAAGGAAAGACATCAGCAATGATCTTAGAGAAGCAATTTGTTGCTGTCCATCAATCTGAGAAGGTTTATAGGGCCATTTCCAAACAATTTGAAGTCCATCATTCTACAGTGACGAAGATTATTCACAAGTGGAAAACATTCAAGACAGTTGCCAATCTTCCCTGAAGTGGACGTCCCAGCAAATGCACCCCAAGATCAGATTGTGCAACCAAATTGCAACCAAAAAACCCTAATAGCTACATCTCAGACTCTACAGGCCTCAGTTAACATGTTAAATGTTAAAGTTCATGACCGTCCATTTAGAAAAAGACTGGACAAGTATGGCATGTTTGGAAGAGTTGCCAGGAGAAAGCTTCTCTTTGTTAAGTTGAATCTGAACAAACCACAAGACATCTGGAACAATGTCCTTTGAACAGATGAGACCAAAGTGGAGATTGTCCCTAATGCACAGAGCCACATTTGGAGAGAACCAAACACAGAATATCAGCACAAACACCTCATACCAAATGTCCATCACACTGGTGGAGGGTTGATGAGTGCAGCCACGGGATCTGGGCAGCTTGCGGTCTTTGAGTCTACCATGAACTCTTAAGTATTGAGAATGAGGAGATACGTCATGGTCGTGGGCGGAGTCTGGCCCGTACACCATTCCGGGATCCGACGCTATCGGTTGCCAGGGGTAACATTGTAAGAGCGAAACAGAGATCAGAGCAGGAAAGACGGCTCGAGGAATTATCATCGCGGCGTTTAAGCGGAGAAATTACGAGAAAACTTGAAATGGAGAAGAAGAGGTCTCGTACAGGGAGAAACTTACTACCAGCGCCAAGCTGAGGTATTTAGAGAAGCTGATATCAAAAACGTTGACCCATACGAGCTGCCACGGCAGAACTCTTTACCACCTTGCACTGAAATGTTTCTATAAATATATTTCCTGTGCATTCTGAATAATAAATATATCTCCCCACTATCCTGCAGCAGTCCAGTGCTCGTCATCCTTAGCAGTGTTTTTCTCTTACTGATCATATTTTGTACCTGTTGAGTTTATATTTTTAAATTAATTTGACTAAAAATTTAAATGATCGTTTGTGTGCGCTGGTGCTTTTATTCCAGCCTTCTTGAGTAGAATGAATGCTCGGTACGTGCTTTAAATGGATGTAATGTTAACCATGTTAAATATTGAATTAATCTTAAACAGTGATGCACAGTAGAGGAAAATGACAGTCAACTAGGCCTACCTTGAATATTAATTAAGCGTTTTGGGCATAAACATGTTTATAGCATACAGTAAAATGACCGACAATGAAAAATGACAGAATAGTGATCAACATGTTTAATACAAATAAATAAAGGTTCGTATTGATCAAGTGTCTCACACTTCAGCATCGCGCTCACTAGTTAAGACCATGACTGACACCCTGTGGTGAAATAATGGCGTACGTTTACCAGCCGCTGCTTTCTCAGATCGGCTTGGGTGGATTAAAACTTAATGTTCAGTTGAGTTTGGAAAACTATGTACATAGTAATCATCAGAATATCTCTTCTCCAGTCTCTGTCCGAATTCATTACCTGGCGGGCAGACCCCCAAAATGGCGGAAGGGGGGCGGGGCGCTGTGTCGTGACGACATCTCCTCATTCTCAATTAATAAGCAGTGTTGGGAATAACGGCGTTATAGATAAACGGCGTTACTAACGGAATTACTTTTTTCAGTAACGAGTAATCAAACGAATTACTGTTTCTTCCGTTACAACGCCGTTAGCGTTACTGAGGAAAAAAATGCGGCGTTACTATAATTGAGCTCACTGAAGCGGTTTTCATCCGAACAGGCTCTCTGTCAGTCAGACCTGCAGAGCGCGCGTGTGTGTGTGTGTGTGTGTGCGCGCGCGCGCGCTACCCATGCGTGTTGGGGGTTGGGTTGGGTGGTACACAACTGATGATGATTGGTGGGTGGGAGACAAGGTTGAGGTTGATAGGTTGAGTCCAGACACACACCTTTGACGCACACGCATATGCACAGTCAGCGATGGCAGTCCAACGACTTCAAAGGTAGCTATCGCAAACTGGAAGTATAAGCGCTACTTTTCCCTCGTTGAGGTGAACGGTAAGAATGTTTATAAACATATAAACATTACATAAATTTAACGTGAAGCTTATGCCCAGGGAGAAAGAGTCTATCCACGTCGGTGGCAAGTAATTCTATTTCTAATCTAATGAAGCCTCACGTCATCACAGCCACAATATTAGTGGCTAAAAACCCAGGTGATAACGTGAGCTCCACTACCAGAGGAGTAGCAGAGAATGTCTAATATGGCGAGAAGTTTCACTCTCACTGAACTTCCGGCTTCTGAACTGGTTGCAGTTCCTCTCTGATTCCATATGAGGGCGCTCACAGGACGAGTGCAGAATGAATGGAGGTCTATGGCGCTATACCAATAAAAATCCACTTTTCTCAGGATATAATTTTTTATCTAGTAATTTGAATGTTGTATTCGAAAGGAAATGCAAATAAATTACACATTGCTGGGTGTTAGATTTTTTAGAGTCACTTATTTGCTTTAAAAAGTCTTTTAAAGTGTCAATGACGTCATACACATGTACGACCAGAGATACTGCTTAACGGCAATCCTTCAGTCGCTCTGGTGCTTTCGCGCTCTGCACTTTCTTTTCTCTCGAGGCATCGACAACACAGCTGACACAGGTAAATACACGTGCTAGAAGAGTTTTTGTTTTGTTTGTTTCTGGTCCCGCTTCAGATGACACGATGCCATCAAGCGGGATCTCTGGTCGTAATCAGTCCTTCACTGACCAATCAGCGTTCATTAGCAGAATGCTAGCGTGTTATGGACAACAACAACTCAACCTGTAAGAAATCAAAAGGACATAAGTACTCGTTCATTCAACTTTCGACCTAAAACCCATGTTGAACTTGCAAAATCTACAATCATTTCTGAGATTTCTCAACGGCAATCGGGTGAAAGAGACAAATTTAGCCGTCAAGCCCCATTGACTTCCATTCATTTTGCACTCATGGCGATCGCCCCCAGTGGAACTCTGGTGGTACTACAACCAAAATTCTGTACAACAGGGCTTAATAGGGAGTGGGCAGGCTCTCCGTAGACGGGCTCTGGGAGTAGTAAAGAAGTACTGCTACTATTTACACAATATTTACACTATAGTAGGTCTACTGATAATATTTACACAATATGTACACTATAGTAGGTCTACTGATAATATTAACAATAATATATTGAATTTGATAGGTGTCTCACATTGTCCCACAGCAACATTACAATAGTGTACATTAATGTACAATGTTTTATAATAATAATTTATTCTATTTAGTGTCCAATTCATTCATTTAACATATTTAATATTGGGGGCATCCAAGTTATTTGACATATTTGAACATTTGAAGAAAAAAAAAGTAACACATTAGTTACTTTCCCTGGTAATTAGTTACTTTTATAATGATGTTACTCAGTTACTAACTCAGTTACTATTTGTAAGAAGTAACTAGTAACTATAACTAATTACTTTTTTAAAGTAACGTGCCAAACACTGTTAATAAGTAATCTAGAGTCAAATGTGAGGCCATCTGTTAGACAGCTAAACGAAACTTTTAAAACAAGATAATACACAGCTGGTCATGTGATCCGTGAGATTTAGCTTTCTGAGAACACTAAGAGGAAGAGCTCTGCATGCCTCTCGCTAATGCGGCTCTGTGAACACAAAAGCATTATTCTTCTCTATTATGGTGAAGGAGAGGTCAGGCTGCAGGTGTGAGCGTGTCCTTATGGGCTTTTGGTGTCACGTTATTACGTCTGCCTTATGCTGCTTGACACTCACCAGCTGGTCAGCAGACTTGCGTCTTCAGGGTTAACAAAAATATATGAACTCCCCCAGACTACTAAGTTTATGAGATGGCAGAAAATGTCTCATCATTGGTTAAGACTGACTGCATAGCCACATGTTCTTCGGGCTCTTAGGTGGAGTGGGAAACAGGTGTTGACTTTGGGTATGGTTCAGTCCAGCTGCCCAACAGAAGGACTCTTGTGCCTATGCTGGGAGCGCAATGCTAACACACAGGGCTTGACATTAACTTTTTTTCTCACCAGCTACTGTGGCCAGTGGTTTTCCGAAGTTATTAGCAACTCAGCATTAACACACACACCAGACGCATGCGCACAGAGCTGGATGTCGTGCGTCCGTGAGTATTAAACTACTAGACGAGTTCTCTTTCATGTGCTATTGCGATTAAACTGTCAACTGCACACAAGGTTATGTCAGAAACACACAAAGCTCACACGAAAACAGTGTCTGTGTGTGCACTTATGCAGCAAGTACAGAAATCCCGTGTGTATATTAGATCTGTGTACTAAAGTGAAAGCAGTGTAATATACAGTACCTACTGCTGCTGTTAATATGAATCAAACAACAAAAGATAAACACAAAATCACTCGCTGCTCTTGACTGAATAACTTTAGTAGCTTTATTAAGAACACATTTCTAACTTGAATGCTGCTGTTAAATGCTCTGGTAAGGAGATAAACAAGGCGGGGTCTATTCTAATAGAGACAGAGCGACACGCTTCATAATCTGAAGACCACGCCCACTGTGGGAGGAAAACAATCAAACCGTCTCCATTGACTTTGTATTGCGTGAAGCGGCCTCCTTGTCATTTTTGACTTATAACAAAAAAAAGAACAATGTCTAAAAGCTGATATGTGACAAGGTGTACAGTAAACAAGCTAAACAACCCAGAACCAAAAACCCAGAAATTTTTATAAGCTGTTGACCCAAAAAAAACGAGCGTTTAAGGACAAAAAAAGTGGATACAGGCAATTGAGACAGACCACGACATGTTATATTACACTGAGAACCTCACCCACTAGAGGGGAAAATAATCAGAGACAGGAAATATAATCTATAAAACTGACATTTGGATATTTGACTTAACAGTGACTAAATGTTTACTGCACACATAGACATACTGAGTGTCGGGATCCCAAAATGTACCCATTCTTCCTGCTCCTGCTTCACGTCTTATTGCCTGTATCCTCTTTTGGCTCCTTAAACACTCGTTTTTCTGGGTCGACAGCTTATAAAAACTTATTTCTGTGTTTTTTAGCTTGTTTGCTGTACACCTTGTCACACAACATTATGTTGTGTGTATTTGACTGTTAAAGCGCAATTGTGTGAAAAACGACTAAATTTAGTACTGAGAGGCGGCTTTATATGCACACACTCCAGGTGTGAGCACAAAATCTGCAAGAATGAGTCAAATTATGCGCAATACGCACAATCCCACGGCGAAATTCAAGCCCTGTAACGCCAACTATATTCATCCGGAGCAAAGAAACAAGTGAATGAGGGGGCAACATGACATCATGACTTTGCGTAAACATACACGGCACTTTCTAAAGCCAAATGGCGTGTTATCTGTACGCATTTTGAGCTATCCGCGTGTATGTGTACGGCCTGTGATTCCGCGTGTATGTGTACGCCGTGTGATTCCGCGTGTATGTGTACGCCGTGTGATTCCGCGTGTATGTGTACGCCGTGTGATTCCGCGTGTATGTGTACGCCGTGTGATTCCGCGTGTATGTGTACGCCGTGTGATTCCGCGTGTATGTGTACGCCGTGTGATTCCGCGTGTATGTGTACGTCGTGTGATTCCGTGTGTATGTGTACGCCGTGTGATTCCGCGTGTATGTGTACGCCGTGTGATTCCGCGTGTATGTGTACGCCGTGTGATTCCGCGTGTATGTGTACGCCGTGTGATTCCGCGTGTATGTGTACGCCGTGTGATTCCGTGTGTATGTGTATGCCGTGTGATTCCGCGTGTATGTGTACGCCGTGTGATTCCGCGTGTATGTGTACGCCGTGTGATTCCGCGTGTATGTGTACGCCGTGTGATTCCGCGTGTATGTGTACGCCGTGTGATTCCGCGTGTATGTGTACGCCGTGTGATTCCGCGTGTATGTGTACGCCGTGTGATTCCGCGTGTATGTGTACACCGTGTGATTCCGCGTGTATGTGTACGGCGTGTGATTCCGCGTGTATGTGTACGCCGTGTGATTCCGCGTGTATGTGTACGCCGTGTGATTCCGCGTGTATGTGTACGCCGTGTGATTCCGCGTGTATGTGTACGCCGTGTGATTCCGCGTGTATGTGTACGCCGTGTGATTCCGCGTGTATGTGTACGCCGTGTGATTCCGCGTGTATGTGTACGCCGTGTGATTCCGCGTGTATGTGTACGCCGTGTGATTCCGCGTGTATGTGTACACCGTGTGATTCCACGTGTATGTGTACGGCGTGTGATTCCGCGTGTATGTGTACGCCGTGTGATTCCGCGTGTATGTGTACGCCGTGTGATTCCGCGTGTATGTGTACGCCGTGTGATTCCGCGTGTATGTGTACGCCGTGTGATTCCGCGTGTATGTGTACGCCGAAACGAACATCATATCCGCGTGTATGTGTACGCCGTGTGATTCCGCGTGTATGTGTACGACGAACATCATCTCCGCGTGTATATGAAGGCCGTGTGATTCCGCATGTATGTCTACGGCGTGTGATTCCGCGTGTATGTGTACGCCGTGTGATTCCGCGTGTATGTGTACGCCGAAACGAACATCATCTCCGCGTGTATGTGTACGCTGTGTGATTCCGCATAAATGTAAATGGATTTATAAACATACTAAATTATGTTTTTTTGAAAATGTAAAAATGCAGAATGTTTCTTGTGATGGGTAGGTTTAGGGGCAGGGGCAGTGTGTGTGTGTGTGTGTGTGTATGTGTGCGTGCGTGTGTGTGTGATGGGTAGGTTTAGGGGTAGGGGCAGTGTAGGGGGACAGAATGAAACGGCGTTGATAAACACGCTAAAAATCGATTACGCGTCCGTCTTGATAGCACACCAAAATGGCATAGCGAATTGGCGTGTCATACATACGATATTTCATGAGATCAGTCTGGAGGGGAGGCGGGTTTGTGTCAACTCGCTGTCAGAGACCAGAGAGAGAGAAAGTGCAGCTGGTATTGTGTATCTATTCTGCGCAAAATTAAATTTGGAAGCGTTTCAGGTATTTCAGTATCGATATGTATCGGAAAAATCGATATTTTTGACAACACTACATTGCACTTAGTTTACTATTTCAGATGCATTTTAAAGAGTACAATTGAAGTGTGTAGTGACTGTGTCTGTGTGTAGTGACAAGTATAACTCCCTTCCTGAAGAAAACTGAATCAGTTATCTAAATGTCACAGCCTGGGGTCTCTTCCTCTTTCTCTGCCCTGCTATGGATCCTGCAGCTCTATTAAAAATCTAAATGTTATGTGAGCTGCTGGAGATGCCAGAAGAGTTCCACAGGCTACACTTAAATTAAACTGTTGCATACACATAAGTAAAGCTATCATAAACATAGACATGGCAACCCTAGCAGTTTATAATGACTTACATGGGCAGCACTTTTCAGAACCCTGTTCATACCTTCCTTATGTTAATCTGCTATATATGTAGTATACTCATTATGTAACTATTATTGAAATTGAATGTACAGCTGAGGTGTACAGTGTGCATGTATTTTAATTAAGGTAGCAGTCCAAAGTAAATTACTGCAGTTACCACGCGTACTTTTCTGTATGTGTTTATCTTGTCTTTCAGACTGTATTTAGAACCACTTCACTGGCACAGATGCAGTATCTTACTTAAAACAGCACAGCTGCTGTTACTAGTTCAGAAATAATTTGGGCAAAGTGGTAACTGTAATGCAAATGCGATCAAAAAACTAGACCTACAGTACATTCCCACTTCAGAATTATGTTTTGAACGGTTAGCTGTGCTCATACCTTCATGTGTTAAATGTATTTTCTTTCTTTTTTTCTTTGCGGTGAGACTATTTATGGACCTGGCTGTGGCACTAGAATAAGAATCAGTGGTCTTGACCATAATATTACTCAAATATTACATCATACCAAAGCAGGTGGAGGTGCCTTTTCCACTTGGCATAGAAATGAGCCACATGAATCACTGCCCTTTCAGTCTGCCTAAACACACAATGTCTTAAACGTTGGTGTTGCCCACAGGAATGATGATATGTTTGATTTTGTGTCTCAGGATGTTTGTTGGATGAAAAAAAATCCCACTGGTATTAAGATGTTGGTCTAGTCTTTTAACCACTCCACCTCACCTTTCTCCGATTTGTGGGTTTTTTTTTTCTTGGTTGCACTTTAGATTAGGGTCCAATTCTTATTTTTAACTAACTATGGCTTTTGCCTCAATAAACTCCTAATTAGTGCTTTTTAATAGTTAGTAATGTAGTTGTTAAATTTAGTTATTGGGTAGGATTAAGGGATAAAATATGGTCATAGAGAATAAGAAATTAATTTGTATTTTATATACTAATAAACGGCCAACATCCTAGTAATATGCATGCTAGTAAGCTATTAATAGTGAGAATTGGACCCTAAACCAAAGTGTTACCGTTTTTTTCAATGCATACATTAAGTGTAAGATTAACACATTAAAATTCAAAGCTTACATTGGTGAAAAGCATTGATTAATTGTAACAGGGGAAAAAAACTTCTAATGAGAAATGGTGACCTGTCACAGCACTTAGAATACACACACATATATATATATATATATATATATATATATATATATATATATATATATATATATATATATATATATATATATATAGGAACTACTATATATTAATTAATTTGTTAACTGTAATTGATCTTACGTTATATATATATATATATATATATAAGATAATACACATATTAAATATTGTGAGAAATGTTGGCTCTCGGAATTCCATTCGTAAACCATCGTGTTTTTTAGCTGGTTAGTGAGGTATTAGATACAAAGTTTTAGTTGTCACTTCTAACATTGAAGTGACTTACGTTGCATGTTACGTTATTTTGTTCATATTTAGGCTATATTATTTTCGTGTCACGTGCAACGTTTATGGTGTGTTTGAGTAAGACAGTGCTGCGTTGCATTTATACCTCAACTGACAGAGTTTATTAGTGTCTTTCAGTGTCTATTGTTGAGGGTTACACGGCTCGGTGATCTCATCATAAGTCTGGACGCGATGGAGCGGAACACCAGAGTAATGAATGAATAAGAGGTTTGTTTCTAGACTTTAAACCGCTTTTGTCCCGCGCGCTTTCGTGTTGACCAGCGAATACTCGTTGCCACTTACAACCATCCGTTACTGTAAACAAACATCCCGGACACAGTCGAAAGCGACTTCGATCAGCTCAAGATCTGTAAATGTATAAGATTTACCCCCATAACATCCCTCCAGTTAGACTCATCCATACAAGTGCATTCATTGGATTACAGTATGGATGATTATACAGGAGGATGTAACGTTACACACATTCCTATAGTGATATACAAATAAACGCTTAAATTCAGACTGCCCAAACCAAACTCTTCGACATAAGAGTGTTATTCGTGAATGTATATATACATTTGTCTAACCGATTGGCTTCCATAGACACCCATAGGCTATAATAGGTTAAACTTTTATACCAACATCCCATTGGCGGATGCGTTTGTGATCGATCTGTTCAAAATCACTCACCTCTCCCGATTCGCCTCTGTTAGCATCTCCATTCAACTCAATCTCTTCTGAAGCCATAATCCTTCCTTTGATTGTATCGAGCAGTCCGTGAATAGCAGGGTTTTTGATCTCAGGGTTTTTTTTGGTGTGTTAGTGGTGTATTATGATCTCATGGACGATGAAAGGAAAAGGGGGCTGGACAAACGACTGCCAATCACTGCAGCAGAGATGTTGGATTCATTCATTTGAGTCGGTTCTTTTGAATCATTTCATGCGAAGAGAATTTTACTGAACGTACAAAACGTTTTCAGCTAGAATATCCTGTAAATGTATTTTAACAGTGTCTGATGTACATGCAAATTATATTTACTAGTTTCTAAATGTTCTTGTTAGTACACGCAGAATCATTGCTGCATGCTGATGTTACACCACAAACACGATCATTTATAGAAATACGTAACGTAATAAACTGTAACATGTGCTATATATCAGAAATATTTATAGTAGGCCTACATAAAACGTAAAATGTTACTTTATGTAAAAGAATGGCTGTTTTCATACGGTTGTTTTAAATTGTTCGAAAGAACCGATTCTCAGAAACGAGTCTTTCGATCACTAAGTGCAGGCTTGATACTTTGTCAACAAAGTTAGCCGCCTGTTGCCACAGTAAGACCAAAGATCGTGCTCTTATCGGTGTTGAAATTATTATTAGTATAATAGGCCGGTATGATCACTTCCGACGTTTTGCAACATTTTTGAGTGGTGGAGTCATATTTCAGTTAAAGAAGTGTCGGTCGGACTTCACTTTGTGCGCCTAAAAAGGGGAATTGACCTTCAGATCGTTGACTCTGTGTCAATAGATATGCAAAAGCAGGGGGGGGGGGGGGGGGGGGGGCGGGGGGACTGGGGGGATCAGACTTTGAATGTAACCGGACATCTGTCCCATACGAAAATGAACCATGGTTTTACTACACATAAAAAAAATAAAAAAAAACATGGTTATAGTTAAACCATGGTAACCACAAATTAACCATGGCTTTGCTACTCTAACCATAGTTTAACCATATTTGGTATTTGTTGTAAAACTGTGGTTATATAAATGCTAATCAATTAGCCAAAAAACCCATGGTTGCTTCACTTTTACTATAATAAAACCATGGTTAATTTTCGTAAGGGGTTTGTGAGCTGCCATCTAGTGGTGGTTGAAACACTCATAATTCCCGTTATTGACAAGTTTGCTCAAAATGTACAATTTACACTAGGTAAGATTTTTTGGATTAAAATGATCCAAAAACCATTAGAACAATGTTATACATTTTGTTGACTTATGTACTCACATTATCCCAAATGTTTCCAAGCATATTTAAATCCAGAGAAAAGCAATTTTAACCAGGACACTGTTGATTTCCGTAGTAACAATCGAAACACCAAAGACGCTTTTATATTTTGTCTGTTTTTATTAGACAGGTGATCAACTGTTTGGATACATTCATCGACAGAAAACTAATCATTGTTATAGCTCAACATCGTCTTATTGTTTAAATCTTAATAGTTTTCTTGATTTACCGCGAATATCGTGTTTTACCATGCCTATTATCAAACTAACTTCCTGCTTTGTAGTAGCCACGGAGCAAATTGCACAGAGTAGCATTATACCATAACTTTCAACACACTCAAATGTATCTAATATGATAAAACAGCGCTGCGTTACCCCACATACACATGAGCGGAAGAAGCAGAAGCGCTCGTCTGCGGCGGAATAAAAGCTCTGCGTCATCAAACTACGCCTTTGTTTTGAATAAGCGACCTCTAGCAGTGAAAAATTACATATTGTGGCATTAATATTATTATTACAATGAATGATATTAGCTATTATTGGTGTTCAGTTTCTATTATTAGTATTCATATTGACATTCAAAGCATCTTTCCTGTCTTAAAGGGATAGTTCACCCAAAAATGAAAATTCTGTCATCATTTTCTCACCCTCAAGTTGTTCCAGTTTCTTTGTTCTGCTGAACACAAAAGAAGATATTTTGAAGAATGTTTGTAACAAAGCAGAGAGAGCAACCATTGACTACCATAGTAGGGGGAAAAATACTATGGTAGTCAATGGTTGCTCTATCTGCTTGGTTACAAACATTCTTCAAAATATCTTTGTTTTCAGCAGAACTAAGAAACTGGAACAACTTGAGGTGGAGTAAATGATGACAGAATTTTCATTTTTGGGTGAAATATCCCTTTAAAGTGTATGACGGTTCACTCTTATTTCACAGAAGAGTTAGCAAAGTTACTTTAGGGTGCTGTCAAGTTCGTAGATATGAAGAGATACTGAATTCAGCAACACATATGTACAAGTGCTTTTGCAGATATTTCAAGCAGATGAATATTCTTTAAATTAAACTAATTTATTTTGACTTAAAATATTATTGTCCGTTTATTGTAAAGCACCTCCATTTTACTGTTTTTCCTTTTTAAGTTTTTATATTTTTTTATATCTATTCAGTAGGTTATTCTTGGAAAGTGCCTACTATGGACAGACCATTTAATTGTAGTTTAAGAGAGAACAGTGCCAACAGTTCAATGTGTCAAGATCTTGAAGTACAGACTCATGACAGACTAATTAATTGCAGTAGCCCATTACAGAAGAAGTGCAGTTTCTATAAATACCTATGGCAATGATAAGAGAGTCTGACCCTCACTGCACGTTTGTCCTTTAAAATCTCTCAACGATAAAGATTATTCTTTTACTGTAATAATTCTCCATGCACTTTCCGTTAATGAACAGAGCACTAAGTGATTTTGCTGAATAGAGACCACAAAGTGTTTTAACACATTTTCAGTCTTAATATATATATATATATATATATATATATATATATATATATATATATATATATATATATATATATATATATATATTATATATATATATATATATATATATATATATATATATATATATATATATATATTCAATTCAATTCAATTCAAATTTATTTGTATAGCGCTTTTCACAATACACATTGTTTCAAAGCAGCTTTACAGAAAGTGCATTTCATAGATGTACAGTAAAAATGTTAGAAAGACAATGTTAAAGAATAATGTTCGAATATATATATATATATCAATATATATATATCAATATTTGCCTATTATCTCAAGCACAAAAGGTGATGTTGTTACAAGTTGTTTCACTAATGTTGTTCCATCTTAAATCAACTTTTACAATCAAATCATGAAGATGTTGAGGATGTTTAATTCACTTCTGTCATTTCTTACTGGTTAAATGATGTTGTTGCAACTCACCCTTTGGCCGACCAACCTCCAGGATCCATGAGACTTGATGCTTGGGGACAGAGAGAACCTCGCAAGATTCTATCATATTCAGTGTGGAGGCAGAAGACGTTATTTCAAGCAATGCATGTTTTAAAAAAGATTTACATCTATGACATAACTATTTAAAGACCTCTGCTCCCATTTGGGAGTTTTTGTAGCATATACAAACTTTAATATATCAGGAGGTGTTTCTTCAACATATTGCTGCCTCATCATCATCATTCCAGTAGTCAACATATGTAAGCTATTTGTAGTTTTAGTATGTTTACAACAACACATTAATGGATACAGTGTACAGTGAAGACTTTTTCAAAAAGTTGTGTTTATTTCTTGAAGGATTTAATATTATGAATTTGTGAATTCTGTCCATATTTGAATACACCGATCAGGTATAACATTATGTGTCGCTAATATTGTGTTGGCCCCGCTTTTGCTGCCAAAACAGCCCTGACCCGTCGAGGCATGGACTCCACTAGACCCCTGAAGGTGTGCTGTGGTATCTGGCACCAAGATGTTAGCAGCAGATCCTTTAAGTCCTGTACGTTGTGAGGTGGGGCCTCCATGGATCGGACTTGTTTGTTCAGCACATCCCACAGATGCTCGATTGGATTGAGATCTGAGGAATTTGGTGGCCAAGGCAACACCTCAAACTCATTGTTGTGTTGCTCAAACCATTCCTGAACCATTTTTGCTTCGTGGCAGAGCTCATTATCTGCTGAAAGAGCCACAGCCACCAGGGAATAGCGTTTCCATGAAAGGGTGTACATGGTCTGCGACAATGCTTAGGTAGGTGGGGTCAGCATGGGCACCCTGACTGGCCTGTGGCTATGCAGCCCCATACGCACATGTTATGCATTGTGTAAGCATTAACTTCTTGAGCAATTTGAGCTACAGCAGCTCGTCCGTGTAAGACTGGAGAAACTGGAAAGCCGGAAGAGAGGGTGACTCTCTGAGAAAACAAAGGAAATTATCATCTGAACTCTCTCTTGTGCATTTAGCATTCCTACCCGAGAGTCAATCACCTTCATTTCTTTACATGTTTCTTTACTCTTTACATGTTGAGATGACCTGAAATTCACCCAAAATCTGTATGGGTTAATGTGAACAAGTACTATACAGTATTATACATGTTTGGTATCACTTGAAATGTGCGATTCTCACAGAAGTAAAACAAAAGGTAATAAAGGTTTTAAGAGTTCAGAGATATTTTGCTTATGGGGGTGGGTGTGTCCTCTCCCAGTTGGTCTTTCATGCATATTACCTCCTGTCCTCAAGGTCTGGAGACTTGATTCATGCAAATTCCCATTGTGAACTTATGTTTGCATTTAAAGGTGTTCTGTATTGGTCTGAGTATTTAAAGAGATGTTGCAGGAAAGTTCTTTCAGACACTCAGCGCTATGTCATTTTCAGATGTCAGAAATGCATCTTTATTGATTATTGTAATATTATTCAAATTATGTGTATGTGGGAAACGACAGCATGATTATGTAAAGTTACCATTAGAGGTAGTTAAGTTGGTCAGCTTGTTTCTATGGTAACGGTCATGGCCTCTGGTTGGATATAGTCTTGCATCAATTAAGTGAGTTCAGATCTATGGGGACTAAATAATGTATTCTAGAATGAGCAACGTGGAGCACGGCCGTCTAGAATATCAGTCAAAAGTCTCAGTCTTATGACCAAGACTGACAAGTTTGTTTATAAAGAGATTGTAAACCTGGCCGGTGCGAGGCTCAAAGTGTTATTGGGATCCGGATGGACGGTTATAATTTCAATAATGTGTCATTTACACTTAATCAAATGACCAAATAACCAATCGGCATTCTAGCCTAAATTCGAGGTCATGATAAAAATGGAGTCAGATAAAAGTCAATTGGAATTAAATTACTTTGCCATGCTGAAAAGGCGGGCCTTCCTTCGCTCCCCACGTGCATCTATGAGCATTGGCGCTGGTTCACCACTGTTCCTTCCTTGGAGCACTTTTGATAGACACTGACCACTGCAGAGCGGGAACACCCCACAAGAGCTGCAGTTTTGGAGATTCTCTGATCCAGTCGTCTAACATCACAATTTGGCCCTTGTCAAACTCGCTCAAATCCTTACGCTTGCCCATTTTTCCTGCTTCTAACACATCAACTTTGAGGACAAAATGTTCACTTGCTGCCTAATATATCCCACCCACTAACAGGTGCTGTGATGAAGAGATGATCAGTGTTACTTCACCTGTCATAATGTTATGCCTGATCGGAATTCGCATCCGTACTAAATAGTATTCGAAAAAGAATTAGTATGTCCCAAAGCGTAGTATGTTGAAAAGAGTATCCAAAGATCTACTACTATTTCCGGTCAGAATTCGAATTGCAAATCGACGAGGATTCGATTAGAACTACAAACGCGGACAAAAAGTGTGAAAAAACTACAAACATGACGGCTATGCGCGAGTCCGACGGTTAAGTAAGGTTAGATAAAAGGGTTTGAGTGGGCAATTATTTAACCTGACGAAAAGATATATATTCAATATTATCCACATTAAATTTCCCCTGCAGCAGCATTGTAAACTTTTGTAATGACACGTTCAGACATTCAGGCCCGGATTAAGAACATGTAGGGCCCTGGGGCTATGACAAACCCAAGGGCCCCCATAGTAGCCGATCTTAGTGCCACAACGTTTTCTACCACAGAAATAATTAGTATTTTTTAAAAACTAAATCTTCAAAGCACAGAGATACAATGAGTATATACTGTCTGAATTTTCCATTTTAATATTCGGTAGGCCTTAAATGCATAAATGCATTAACTCCAGATATGAGGTCAAAGCAAACCGGTTTCCAGAAAAAGCAACAACTTTTGAGTATATACAACTGCCTTAAGGAGTTTTAAAACCTGTGAGGTCCCAAATTTGAGGTATTTTGGGGGGTTTGGGGGCATGGTCCCCCAAGAAAATTTTGATTTCTCTGATCTATATATGTGCATTTTAAGATGTTTGAAGGCTACATTTTTTTTAATAATAAGCTTTCAAAACCATGCAGGTGGGCAGTAGATTGTCATACCCATAGTATAACACGCGACTTTGGGCTTCTTTTTATGGCAGGTCGTGTAAAAAAAAACACGTGTTGCAGTTTTTTGGGCTTATTTTAAAAAATGTGTTTGCTTGTTAGGGAAATATGACAAGCAACTTCATTTCTTTACATTTATGGTCGCTGTTTTGTCCAATACATTGACTGACACTGTCTTCTCAAAGCTAATAGCCAATCAGTGCTATGATACAAATGCTGTAGTAATTAGTTCTCACATCCCGCCTCCTTCTCCCCCTCATTGAAGAAAAATTGCATTCAATGTGACATTATAAATGCACGTAATGATAGTTAGTAGACGTAAATAGACGTATACATTTCCACAAACAATGCCACCAGCAGAGATGAACAGAGATGGAGAGGAAACAGGGAGGACAGGCACCTCATTTAATTTAAAAAAATATTTGTATAACATATTTATCATTACAGGCTATAATAAAAATAAAAACTAGTATACTAACAGTAGGTATGGTTCCCAATTAATTTATAATAAATATGTGGCTATATTGCAGCACTCCCTTAGTGCTTGCATACATCCCAATGTGCATACTATCCATCCTAAATAGCATGTGACATTAGTAATTTTCAATACTATTTAGGGCAGATAGTATCAGATTGAGATGCAGGGCTTGTCTTTTTCACAGTTTGTAGTGCGTGTTAACTACTCTGCACCTAATATGTGTGCACTAACTCCGACTAAATTGGCCTTCACGTCACTTTTTCCATCTCCAAACCTCTTCTGTTCACTGCTGATTGGAGGATATTTCATGCCCTTTATTGCAATTTGATGATTTTTTGTAAAATCACATCTGTTTTTGCTTTTCAAACTCAGAGAGGTTTCAGTTTAAAATGTTGCAGGCTCATTTATTGATAACAAAATAACTGATAATAAATTATATTGATGATAATAAATAATATAATAATATTGGGCTTGTTTTTGAAGCTGTGGTTGCTTATTTGTCTTGCCAGAGTTGGCAACACTGGTCATACCTGCTCTCTCCTCATTTCATCACTCTCTCATTCTTTTTCTCTCAGTTTCCTTCTCTTGCCCTGTCTCTTCCCCTCCTAAAGCTGAGCTCTGGCTGATAGTCTGTTCGTTGTTTAACATTGAACGTTGTTTGAAATATGAAATGTTTAGTTTGGCTATAATGTATAGGCTACTTACATCTCACACCGTTTACTGAAGCGTCGCGTGACTCGCGCAGCAGCTTATGTGTACATAAAGCACTCTATTGGTGGTCAATTATTTCACAACATTTATTAGCTATGTAGCCTACACCTCGGAAAAATACAGCGGTCCGGACCTCGGAGACCTCATAGCTGGCTACGGCCATCGTGTAGTCTATATTTACCTCAACACTTCAGACATGGTCGGAGCTTTTCAGTCTGGTTCAGCCAATTTCGCCACAGAGCCTTTACTGTACACATGATGTTGAGCTTGTATCAAATTCAAATGGATAAAACGACTGCCTGGCGCTCGTTATGACTTCAATGGAGCGGCGAAAGCGCCGAACGAGTTTGTCAGCGACGACCCAGCTGCTCTCGCGCTGCCACTGCTGGATGCGCGTGCGGTTTATTCAGGTAGCGCCGTTTCTTCACCTGGCTTTTGATTTTCCCATGCACTCGCAGCACTCCAGTAGCCTAAATAACAGCGCTTAATTTGTGGGGGCGTGGTGTGGTTTTGCGAGCGGCCCAACAGGAAAACTTTAGGTGCTCCCGATCGATTGTCAATCATTTTCTCGGCCAATCACGGGCCCCCTCCGTGCTCGGGCCCTGGGGCTTCAGCCCCACCTAGCCCTTATGTTAATCCGGCCCTGCAGACATTAACTGTTAAATGTATCATTATATTTAAACTGCAAACACATGAGAGGAGTCTCTGCGTTAAAGACCTGGCAGGAAATGAAACTGAATGTGGAGGATTTGAACTGTGACGAACGATGATTGAATGGGCAATTTAAAGGTGATGGGATGCACGTAACTAAGCAACGGAGTCCGTTAAAGATGATGAAGTAGTGTGTCCCAAAGCTTGCATACTCTTCTGCTACACACTCAAAAGTATGTACTTTTCATTGATAGTTTAAAATTTAGGGTTGTGTTTGTCTCGCCCCCTCCTCGTCAGACTCGACACACAACGGGAACAATGGAAGTTGACAATGGAAGGCGAGGAGACTTGTATTGATTCATGATGAGTTCTCGTTTTAAAGGGATACTTCACCCAAAAATGAAAATTAGCCCATAATTTACTCACCTTCAAGTCATGGTCAGGTGTGTATATGACATTCCTCTTTCAGACGAATAAAATCGGAGTTATATTACAAAATTCCAGGCTAATCCAAGCTTTAGAATTGCAGCAATAGTTGCTCTGTTTTTGAAGTCCATAAAAAGTGCATCTGTCCATTAAATAACATGCTCCACGCAGCTCTGGGGGGGGTTAATAAAATAGAAATATCCATTTTTAAAACTTTATCAAGTAAAGTTTCGGCCGACCGCCTTCCCTGTTCAATTTATGGAAAAAGTGTTGAAAGTTCCCCTGCCGATCGAAAGACTAACGCGACCAGGTAGGCTGTCATGACATCACGTACGCATCTTGAGTTTCACTCTCAACATTCAACACTTTTCCACGGAAGGCGGTCGGCCGAAAGTTTACTTGATACATTTTTAAATATGGATATTTTTCTTACACAAACGTGTCGATTCGCTCAAAAACAGAGCAACTATTACTCCAATTCTAATGCTTGGATTAGCCTGGACTTTTGTAATATAACTCGATTTTATTCGTCTGAAAGAAGAATGTTATATAGGGGAGAGCGGGGCACAACCTAACACTTTTTGACTTTCTCAGTTTGTGTAAATCCACTTGGGGTTCAGAGTATTTATTGTTTCCCACATTAATTGCACACATGTCTAGTACAATTATGTGGTTTTGTTTCATTAATACAGTGTATACTTTTTTCTTGATTTACCCCGAAAGAGTGGAAGTGAAATGTGACAACATGCCCCATAGGTAGGGTACATTGTAACATGTGGTGGGGCACAATGTAACATGACCAAATGACAGCTTAAAATGTTACCTGATATAATCAAAAAAATAAAATATTTTGTCAACAAAAAATACAATTATTACCTTTTTAAAATATAATAATGGCATTTTTTAATCATTAAAAATATAAGCATTTTTGTGTTTGACTACAAACACATCGCTAAATACAGCTAAACAGCACAGTTCAAAACATAATAATAATGAAAAATTTCTGAACATTAACTCTCAGTCATTATTCACTCTTTTCTCATGGTTTCTCAAAAGAATTCAAAAAAGTATAGAATATAATGTCATATTTCTAATAGGGGCTCATTGTAACGCAGTGTTACAAACGTTACAACGCACCCCATCTGCGCAACTGGGATTTAAATCGCGGCTCGTGTCTTCTGCTGGTTAGATCAGCATTAAAGAACATCTTAAAGAACAAATTTTAAATAACAGATATAAGATTAAAATAATATTGGATTTGTCTTATTTTAAATAAACACAAAAAACAGAGATGAACTAAATTTAAGTAAGAAATTTACTTTTGCTATGGTTAAATAAATTTTTGAATTTTGGTGCAATTTTTTCTCTAAATAATGTTGATATGGCAACTAAGTTTCGTCATTCTGGCATGTGTGGAAAGGGTTAAAACATGCGCGTTACAACTAACCCCGCATTAGGTTGTGCCCCGCGCTCCCCTACACCTAGGATGACTTGAGGGTGAGTAAATTATGGGCTAATTTTCATTTTTGGGTGAACTATCTCTTTAATATGCTCCTGTTCATAGAGGTTATTAGATGGATGCAGAGGCCTTTTAGGTCGGGTAGAACCTGCGATCTCTGACCCATACAGTTTGTTTCTTTGTCTGACACGGAATGCACATTTCAAAGTAAAATAACTGGCTGTAGCATTGTATTTCAGAGAACACAGCATGTTTCCTAAATATCTGCAAACATATTATGATATTTTTATGCTTCAGTAGCCTACACTCAAAAACTTACATACAGCACCTTTAAGCGAGTCCCCACTAGGCCTACTAGGTATACCTTTATGAATGCAGCAGCTACTGTAAATGTTATTGCAGATGGAATAAACTACGCTTTCTCCAGTAGGTGGAACATTCTCTTTCAGCAGGAGAGGAAGAGGACGAGGGGAGGGGTGAGAGAATAAAAAAAGCATCGTCATACATCATTCATTCACATGAAATATTCAGCAGTCTTAATACAAGTCACGTGGCGAGAATTGGTGCACAGTAAAGGGATGGTGTACGCGAAGTTGCTATAAACTAGGCCTACTTCAAACTTAGTTATACGAGCATATTCGTTCAATACATCTATAATCTGACGATTAGTTTTGTGTCTGCAGGACAGTGGCCGCGTTCCGTCCTTCAGTCGAGCTCATGGTCACGGCACATAGGTTTGGGCGGACCCAGCGTTCCGTGTGGTCCATGACGACCCGTGTAGAGGAGGATAGGGGTGCCGCCTAAAAACAGACGCTTTTATTGGACACACTGAGTGTTGCTAGGCGCTGCAGGATGTCCGTAACAGCGCATCAGTCAGCAGCACTGGAACAGAAGCTAACTACAGTATGAATGCTATGGGAGGAATCTTTAGGGAGGTGTCGGTGCCGTATTATCCGAGATGAGGAGAGCATTGCCGCAGTGAGCAAATAATCTCATCAACCGGCTGTGGATTTCATGTCCCTTACAGACGCTGACATAAGAACCAAGGGTACTCCGATTTGAAGCGGCTATGTGGCTGCTTGGTGAAAGTAGATGTCTGAGATCATTCAAATCTTATTTCAAGGGACAGCTACGCACTTTATAGTTTTGCGACGGATTAAACAACGTGACAGCCTCTGTCAACTACCCAGCATGGTGAGCTAGATATTGATATTAGTTTTCAAATAGTTTTGCACCTTTAAAGTATGTTTGTGGCATGAATTTCTCGTGCTTGAATACGCTAATGTCACTATACATTTTTTTGTTTTGCTCTTTTAACTAATTGCATAAATATTTTATTATAATTAATATTAGCTATTATATGTAAACGAGGAGTCTGACAGTCGGTCCTCAAATGATGCCGAACTGCGTCAGTACAGACTGGCATTGCAGGTATGGCAAACCGTTTTAACATTTATTCCTTTAAAACTAACTTGTGTCTATTCTATGTTTCTAGTACTTATTTTGTTCATTACTAGTGAGTGATCCAATAGAAAATAGCATATTTTCAATTTCACTAACTATTATTCACTAATTCCAGTAGTGATTCATATCTATTAGTCACTAGTGCTTATCTAGTGCTATGGCCTTTGCTATCCCGTTTACTTACTGGTTACTTGTGACCAGTATTTTAGTTGTTACTAGTACCATTTCGAATCTTACTTTTAAGAGTTTTAATAAAAAAAACTGTAAAGTTGTCATTCTGACTACACTGTATATGGCAAGAGATGATGAGATTGGTAGTGCTATTTGTAATAACTGATTTGTATTGCTATTTTTGTTATGTAAATATGTACTAGTATGTAATAATTATATATTAGAAAATATGGAATAGATACTAGTAATTATTGTGATGTCTCTGTAGCTAGAAAGGGAATAAGGGTAGCACTTTATTTTACAGTCATGTTATCCATGTGCATACTATGTACTTATTATAGAATTGCAATAACTAGCTACTAACCCTGAACATTATATTACCCAGTACTTATCAATCTTAGGTAAGTACACTGTAAGTGCACGTCGTACTGTTAAATAAAGTGCAACCTGAATAAGTGCTTGTGTGTAATTAAAAAGTGCTAACTAAATATATACTTCTGATTTCTGGGATAAGTGCTAGTTTCTAATGAATAGTTAGTAGTGAAATAGAGTGGTGCAGGTACGACGTCAGAATTCGCCGCTGGTTCCTTCGAGATTTTCCTATGGGGTTTTATATTGGGGGTTTTCAATTTATGAGTAAAATTAAGCCATAAGTTCATGATACTTTTGACGTTTTGTTCTACAATGTACACTGCACACACTCACACAACAAGCTGTCATATCTAGTTACTTATTAAAAAGGTACGTTTTCAAAAATGAACATAAATGTTTTTGCTAGGGGTGTGTTTAATTGTAGAACAAAACGGCAAAGTATAGTCATGTTATGTTTACCACAGGCTTTATTTTATAGGAAAAGGGAAATCTCAAGGGAACCAGCGGCGAATTAGTCTTCCGGGTTCTGACGTCATCCCTGCATCAGATACTAGTCATTATTGTATTATTTACTAGTAGGGACATGCTAGGAATGCGAAATAGATTCTAGTTAAAGGAATAAACTACTTGCCATATTGCAGGTACATTCATTCAAGGAGGACGACACAAACGGCTGAATGTCACAGATGAGTGTTCAGCGATTCACTGGTCATGGAAAACCAGACTGGATCCAACTCTGAGCCGCAGGCTGCGGGCACCACAGTTTCTTCTGTCCCCTCAAAAAAGACTGTAATTTATGAAAATGGTCACGAACATCCCGCTCATATGGACCCCACAGCTGCAGCACAAAGAGGGGCCAGCGATCCAACCGCATACCCCCTATTAGATTACCGAGGTCTGGTCCGGCAGAGATTTATACGCAGAAGTTTGTGGTTCTCTGAGTCAGAGGATCAAGAACTCGAGGTTTCAGAGTGCGACACCAGCAGCAGTCCCGTGAAAAGTGCACGTATTGTGGTCCCGAGGAGTTTTAATGCAGAGATTCAGGTGGGACAGGGAGACGGTGTGAAAGAGAACATCAGCAAAGAGCCAGAGACAAGCGAGGTTGAGGAAAAACATGATGCTGAACCGTCTGAAACTTCCGTGGAGAAAGCTGGGAGTGACGAGAATGAGGAAGAGGCCGGAATGAAGGCAGTGTCCACCTCTCCGGGTGGACGCTTCCTTAAGTTTGATATTGAGCTTGGCAGGGGGTCCTTCAAAACAGTCTATAAGGGCCTGGACACTGAGACATGGGTGGAGGTGGCCTGGTGTGAACTTCAGGTAAGAAGAAAGCAATTACAACAGATACACATTCTCAATTTTAACCTCTGGTATTTCAATTCTTGCGATGTTTGACTCCTTTTGGCTTTTTCTTCGGTTGGTCTTCCCAGATTTATCTATGTTGTATTTAATATAATTTTAAAGAAGTTTCAGATAACAAACAGATCCACTTAATTTGTTGGGCTTAATGATATGGCCAAGTTCTAGATTTGTAGGATATCAATGATCTTGAAGTAAAAAAAAAACTGTAGTTTGTTAATAACAACAAAGACTATATTTTTCTGATTGATCCTGTTGCCATTCATAATGCTTTCTCCTGTTTTCCGGGTCATCTGATATGGCCTCTTCCTTTTATCAGCACTATTGATTGTAAAATGGAGAGATTGAATCACCAAGACCAATTCTATATCAGATTTCCTATGTTTAACAGTGTTTCCGCGTGTTCTCTAATCCATTGAGGTTCAGCTGAGTTCAACTAGAATACCAAGTGTTAACGTATTTCTGAAATATTTAGAGAGCCCGATTATGTCAAGTATTATATTGATTGCGCCGTAACACCTCCTGCAAACAAGCTTTGTGCTGATTATAGCCCGCGCTAAAACATTGAATATATCAGAGCATACTAAAATATCCCACTAGACATTTACAGTAGAAATGCTGAAGGGAGGGACACAAACAAACTCTGGAGAGGAGTAGTGCACATCCCCGGAGGATCAGTCCCCTCTGCATAGGGGTCATGTGACAAGGTCTGGTCATGTGTACTTAACTGCTGAAATGATGCAACAGTGCAGTGTTATCATACAGTTTCTCATAGTACTCTCTCTATCCATCTATCTACATATTTATTCCATGTCTAAACCATAAACAAGACATAAAACAGACAAAAATTGTCTTAGACACATCATTTCTTTCATATAGTATAATGCACATTAGGCCATGGAAGGATGACGAGGCAGTTATGATCTCGAGTTCTGGTGTTATACATGAGGAAAGTCTTTTTGTTTTTATGTGTGGGTGGTGAACAGTATTAAAAGAGAGAGGACTCCCTTTCAGACTATAGATTAATATGTGTAGGATTTTTGCTTTGTGACTTTATTCGATCTGAGAGTGTTACTGTATGTACTACAGCCATTGTTTTGGGGCATGCTGTCAGTTTTGGTTAGGATTCATCCTGCTTTATGAATCTTAAAATCACATGGATGGAATTTTGGTGAGCACATTGTTAGTCTTCTGTGTATAGCAGTCTTACCAAGCCAAAAATTGCTGAGGCTCCCAAATCTGCGAGGAGGGAGGAGAATCGCACAAGGAAGAGACAGAGGAACAGGTCAGATGAGGTGAAGATGGCTGTGTACTAAAGAACATGGCTTCCCTCACATTAGGCAGTAGCGTTCTCAAGACAATATCAAGATATTCCTAATGGACCATTCTATGTACAGCTGAACGCCCAACCTGATTAATCCCTCATTTGTCTGAGAGGGAAGCATCAGGAGCTGACAGTATGTATGAACAAAACTGATATCTGTGTGATGGAGTCTTCATCCAACACACATCCAAGAAAAGATCTTAGTGCCACACCCTGGCCATGCTTAAAAGCAAAAAGCTAATTTCCTTTTGTGAGAGATGATGTAGCACACCTCTGAAAAATCAGCAATGTCACAGGGTTTAATTATATAAGAAATGTAAAGAAAGTTTGTGATAATATTACAACCTGTTAACCTATTTAACTATAATTTCTGTATAAATTGCTTCTGCTTTTTCTTATTGCTGCTCAGTTAGAAACAACCTAGGAATCAGGTAACATGTTTGGTCTGAATGCCTGTAGACTATAGACTAAATTGGATGGAAAATTAAGAATGGGGGAGGTCGAATGAAATATATGACTCTCTGTTTGTCCCTGAGTTCATGTGAGGCGTTAGATGGCGCAGTGTGGGGGTTAGTCTCAGGAGGTTTTATGGGGTTGCACATTGGCTGATTGTGAGGGAGAGAGATGTTACAGATACTCACTGTCAGCATTTAGCAAATTTAGAAGCAGGAAGAGGGCAGATGCAAAGGTATTGATTTGGTCAGCTTCTTGACCATAGATACGCACCAGAACGTGGACCACCAATGGCTCTGTAACTGTAGCATTTTCAAATCTAGCACAATACTGTACACACGAGTTTAAGCCCAACTTTTCCTTTGTACACTGACTAAAGAGACAAATCCCAATAAAAAATGTTAGAGTGTGATTTTTGAATTATGCTGTTTGTGTAAATTATATCTTCTGCATTGTACTCCATATCAAAGGGCTACAATATGTTAATCACACATCTTTCACAGTGAGGAGCATGCATATTTTGCCTTTCATGTTGCATCAATATGCTTTAATAACTGGAGTCTAGTTTTTTGTGTCTCTTGCCTGCCTTTGATCTTCTTCTTGACTTTCTTAGTCATATCATGTTCAGAGATATTGTCCCCACGACCACACAAATTCAAAAATACAATAAAACAGATATATTGTCTATCCTTAGAATGCTATTACAGGGAATGTGCGCTTTAAATCAATAGAGATGGACCTAAATGTCTTCAGAACGCATGTCTTCTACTGCTCAGGAGTTATTTCATATATAGCTCTCTTTTCACTGAAAGGAGGATAATTGAGTTACCATTATGTTTTCTTATCAATCCATCTCTCTAACCCATCTGTTCATCTGTCTCTCTCACCTTTCTTCTGCCGTATGCCTGGAACCTCAACCACCAACGCCTGCACCATGCCATTCCAGGATCGTAAGCTGTCCAAATTGGAACGGCAGAGGTTTAAAGAGGAGGCAGAGATGCTAAAAGGTCTTCAGCATCCAAACATTGTGCGCTTCTATGACTTTTGGGAATCTCCTCTTAAGGGGAAGAAGTGCATTGTTTTAGTCACCGAACTGATGACATCTGGAACACTGAAAACGTGAGTCACAAAGACATGCAACAACTGATGCTATCACACCTGGGGAAGTAACTTATGGCGCTTTTCCACTGAATGGTACAGTTTGGTACGACTCGGTACGATCCGTTTAAATTGTACCACCTTGGCTGAGGTTCCAAGCGGGCCGTACCAATACTAAAAGGTGATGTGTAAATACTGCAGATCACTGATTGTTCAGAGAGAATTGTCACTACCAACTTCTTAGTCTTGTAGTTGAAAACATCCACATGCCGAGAAGTAGAGGCGGCACAATTGACCTATCGGTAAGCCCCTCCCCTCGAACGCAGATGAGCCAATAGCAGTTGAGTATCAGTTGCGCTGGGACCGGAACTTGGACATCTTTAGGTGTCAGCGCCATAGAGAAACATTGGAAAATCCGAAGCTGTCATTGGTTTGATGGTGTTTATGCTACAAAAATGCTAAAATGTCGTGCCGAGGTACTGTAACACTGATTCCAGGTATCCTTAGAGGATTTTCGGTTTGTCATACTCTCGTTAAGTTACAATTAAAGTCCCTGCTAACATACAAACCGTACTAACTAACTGTTCTCACGCCATGTAACACTGTAGGTCAAAAACACGAAGGTCTACATTTCAGTGCCTCTCCATATTAAACTGGTTATATGTAAATTAATTTAATTTTAGATATGTTTAAGCTCTACATTATCTGTCCTACTAAGGAGGACTCCTATTTTGATAGGTATTATAGTCTACGGGTAATGTAGTGAAAGGAAGAGCTCGCACGCAGTTTATCAGAGTTGTTTTGCAGATACAAAGTTTACCAGTTTTTAACTGCACCCTCGAAAAGGCATACGGTCTGTGTATATGTTTGTTTACTGTTGTATGAGTGTTTTTGTATAATTTGAATCTGAATGAGACGTGAATGTGCACATCTTATGCTTGTTCAGCTCTTACGATTATTTTTTTGGAGTGAAAAAGGACATCATAAACTTGATAAACCATCAGTAAAGTTTGGCCATCATTCGGACAGGGTATACGCTACATTCTGTGTCCAAAAACATCTTGGGATAAGGTTTGCACACTGACAGCTGTCATTGTAAGATATAGCAACTCTGTTTGTTTGTCCGAGTTAGCAACAGTAACTAAGGGGGGCGGGGCTTACCGATCAGGTCAATTACAACAATCATTCTATAATCCCAACCACTTTAAAGCGGTGCTAACTGCAGTAGAAAACCACAGCGTGCCGTGGCGAACTGATTCGTACCACGCAGTGGAAAAGCGAAGCGAGCCAAGCCGAGCTGTACCAAGCGTTACCATGCAGTGGAAAAGTGCTATTTGGTATACATTTATACTCTGGTATTGAAATTTTGGTTAAGGTTTGAGTCACTTGCTATGGGACATCAATGAATGTATAGTAGATCTGTCCTTATGACAACTTGCATTCCTTTGCTCAAGCCCGTTATGACATGCTTCTGAAAATTATGCAGATTTTGAGATAGGTGAAGACACAATGATCCAAGTATAGGTCTCTGCAGGATAGTAATAGGAGTTACTAGATCAGTGGGCGAGGCCACAAACAGAGGGCGTTTTTCACTGCATTACCTGATTTGCCCACGTAACAGTGTGGGTAGGGTTTAGGGATGGGGTCAAGTCGAGTCGGGTGAAGGGGATCATTTTCATTGCATGGTTTATAAACACCCATCAGTTTGAAAACCCCCACAAATTTAGAAACACTCACTTTTGTTCCGCAGAGAAATCATACTCCAATGATCTCTAATCCTGTTTCTGTTAATATATAGGTATTTGAAGCGATTCAAGGTGATGAAATCAAAAGTCTTACGAAGCTGGTGCAGACAGATCCTAAAAGGTCTTCACTTCCTCCATACGAGGACCCCTCCCATTATCCATCGGGACCTGAAGTGTGACAATATCTTCATCACTGGCCCTACAGGCTCAGTCAAGATCGGAGATCTTGGCCTGGCCACACTAAAGAGAGCTTCCTTTGCCAAAAGTGTAATAGGTAACAGTCAGGATTACAGGCTATATTGCATACAATATAAACAGCTAGATTAGATGATGTAGATTGTAGTTTGTTATGTGAAATTTTAAAGACTACATTATCCATTTAGTTATTGATTTTTCTCCTTTGTTTCTTCCTCTTTTAGGCACTCCAGAGTTTATGGCCCCTGAGATGTATGAGGAGCACTATGATGAAGCCGTAGATGTGTATGCATTTGGGATGTGTATGCTAGAAATGGCTACCTCTGAGTATCCATACTCGGAGTGCCAAAATGCAGCACAAATCTATCGCAAAGTCACTAGCGTAAGTTCGAGCAAACTGCTTCTCACCGAACCAAAATGCATTCACGAATTTTCCCATTCAGTTCAATGGCATAATGTATGTACAACTGATTTTAATTCAGTGGTATATCTATAATGTCATGTTCTGTAATTGCAGTCAGGTATACAGGATAAATGTTTTCTTTGAAATGCTGTAAAATTTCCTTTCACTCTCTTCCAATGAAACAATGTGCGTGTGTGTTGTGTTCCTCATTCATTTATTGCACAGGGTGTGAAACCAGCCAGTTTCAGTAAGGTGGCCGTGCCTGAAATAAAAGAAATCATTGGAGAGTGTATCTGCCATCACTGGGAGGAAAGGTGAGTCCATCTGCTGAACAGTCTCGAAGGTCAGAAGGCCTCTGCTCCTGTCAGATGTGGTACTTGTTGTATGATCAGACATCCTTTTCTTGAATAGCTGCGACTTTATTTAACTGATACGCTTTACAGTCATTTGCCTTTGCAGTAATTTGAACCTTGCTAATGACATCTATTCTCCTCCGGTTATGTGTCTGATTGTAAATTGCCTGCATGGATCGTCAATCAGTTTAATAGCTCATACAATTTGCCTAAGCAACATTGTAGCATTGTTCGACCGATATTTTTTTTTTTTTTAGAACCGATACCGATAATTTTTGTTTTTATGTGCCTGATAACCGATATACAGAACCAATATTTATTTACTGTTATTCTTCTGTTTTTGACACGATTACAACACCACTGAACTGAACAAACCATTTTATTTATAACAATCATTCCCTCCTTGCATATAAAACAAAACAAATCTTATTTATACACCAATAAATAGAGGGGTCTGAAAGTGCAAAAAATAAAAAAAGTGCACCGTTTCTAAACTTTCTCTAATCTTAGATTAGGTGGGAAAAAAAGGTAAAATAAATAAAGCACATAAAGGTAATTCTAACCAATTAAAAAACAAAAACAAAAAAATAGCATTGCTGTTTAATGTAGCTTAATACTCCCAGTTGAGCAGAACTAGGTTGTAGTGTAGAAAACAGAGTCTTTCAGCATCTGCCCCATAAGCCTGTTTCGTTTGTTTTCATAAATGGCTCCGAAATGTAATACTTAATTTTAAACTACAGTTTTAGTAGATTTATAAACTGTTTAATAGGTTAAAGAGTGAAGAATAATTCGCTGGATAATGTTAATGATAACATAACAAACAAAACATCGTATTTTATTGCATTTCTCAAATAGTATGTTAAGTTATATCAGAATTATTCATGTTTTTGTCGTTCTAGATTATGAAATATCTGCTGACAAACTGATGTTTATCTATGCATTTACACAGAACTACTCAAACTGCGATCGTTCGCGGAGATAATAAATAATTAATATCCATAGAGTTGTTTACTTCGATGTTTATTAGCGAATGGTTAAGTAAATGTTTATATAATTAATTACGGTGTTTTAAACAAGTGAATCTTGTTAAAGTTATATGCGGTGGCCGTGGAGCATTTCCTGAGCATCAACCCGCTGCGTGAACAGCAAAATACAGACGACTTCACGAGACTAATGACGAGCATAGACAACAGAGAGAGAATTAAATTCAGCGCTTTTATTTCCAACATGTGCTCATTCATGGCTGTATTATTTAATTCATGCAAAGTTGCATCTGTATTTGGACATAAAGTTTACTAATTACAGCAAAGCAGGCAAGTATACTTTACCCGTGCACGCCGTTGTCTCGTCTCCCCACGTCTCGCCTCAGATGCGTTGTAATGGCGATCCTGCGAGCAATTCTAAAAACGCCCACAAGATGGCGCAATTTATCGGTAAATCCGATATTACAAAACCGGGGAAAATATCGGTTAATCGATATATCGGTTGATCACTAATTGTTGATAATCCTGCACATGGCAAATTTGTTGTTTTTCAGCTCTTTAAAAAACAAATCACATCTTTCTCTCCTAAAAGGTACTCCATAAAGGACTTATTAAACCATGCATTCTTTGCGGAGGACACAGGTGTGAGAGTAGAGTTAGCTGAAGAGGATGACGGCAAGAAGTCATCCATTGCTCTGAGGCTCTGGGTTGAAGACCCGAAAAAACTTAAGGGAAAGTATAAAGACAGTGGTGCTATCGAGTTCACATTTGACCTGGAGACAGACGTCCCAGAAACAGTTGCCCAGGAAATGGTAAACAAATGTGAATTTTAGAAATGCAAAACTTTTAGGCATAACATAGACATAACATACTTGTAGTTCACAATGTCAGTTACTTGTTCAATGATCTATTCTGGCAGGTGGATTCTGGCTTCTTTTTAGAGAGTGATGTGAAGATTGTGGGTAAGTCTATCCGCGACCGTGTGTCTCTAATAAAGTGGAGACGGCAGCGGATTGTCTCAGGCTGTAATGGAAAAACAGAAGAGAGCAGCACCAAGACTGAGACACCGAATCTTCTTCAGGTGCCCTCCACAGGGCCACCATTGGGTGCACCACCCAGTCTTCCACCCGAAACAGAGGAACTACATACTGAAACAGTCAGCCTGGTCTGCAGTGCCCCGAATAGTGCGACTACAGCTACACGTAAGATGTTGGGATATCCACACAAAAGATGATAAAAGTTCGTTCAATGACTTTAAAGGGGTGGTAAAACACATTATTTCGACGGCTTGATTGTGTTTGTGGGGTGCACTGTAACATGTGTTCATGCTTCGTTTTTAAAAAAATTGCATTGTTTTTCCTATATTTGACCTTTATTCTACACTGCTCTGTCCCTCCTTGTAAAAACGGTCTGATGGTTTCCGGGTTGTATGAAGCCAGTCCCTCAAAAATACGCAATGGGCTCAGATTGGTTAGCTGGCCCAGTGTGTTGTGATTCGCTAACCGCCTAGTGCATGTTTTTTCGGAAACGTCACGACCCTCACCTTTACCGGTAGACTGTGCTTTGGTAGTTTTAGAAACAATGGCGTCAATAAAACCATACCAATTTGAACACGAATCGGACCCAGACAATTTTAGTGAAGATGATCAAGCAGAACCTGTTCAGTCCTCAAAGGGATTTTTTTGAGTAAAGACAGCGCGGATCTATTGGGATCGCTACTGAATGGCACTGTTACTTTTGTATTTTTAGAACGATTATAGCCAAATATCTGTCGCAAGAACTATTAACCCAAAACTAACACTAAACATTGGCTTTACTATAGTAGCCAAGTCAAACACAGAACCATGTTTAGCATGCCTGTAGATAAACAAGCATGTAGATAAACAATACATAAAAGCTCTAATCAAAGAATAATTTACACTAATTCCAAGTTCGCTGTTGAGTTTAAAAAAAAAGTTTGTAACGTAAGGTGTTTGTCGGATAACGTTAAGTATGAATGAGCATTTAACAAAGTGGTTTTCCGAGCCAAACAGGGTTGTCATTTGTTTACTTCCTTGCTACAACGTACAATTAACAATACGAACTATTACAGGAAAACACATCAACAAAAAATAAATCATACTTACAGGTTGTGGCCCGTAAACAGCTTCTGTTTTTAAATCCATCTTTCAGGACAAGCCGTTGTGCGAATCCTGCATTGAACTCGCGAAGATTGTGGAAGCTTTCCTCCGTGAAATATGCAGCACATTTGAGAGCTACATTTGGGTAATAATTATGAGGGACCAAGTTAAAAATAAATGTTAACGATTGATCCAGTGGTGTAGTCTAGTTTTTTGTAGTGAGTATACTGTGATTTTTTTTTTCCCCTCCCAGCCTCATACGCACCCATCCAACATTCCAATTTATTATAAGCGACAAAAGACATGTCAGCTGATAAAACCTGTGCTCCAGGTACCATATTCATATAGTATAATCATTCTTAAAGGTATAGTTCACCCAAAAATTAAAATTGTGTTGTAATTTCCTCACCCTCAAGTTGTTTCTCTCTTCTGTTTAACACAAAAGATGATATTTTGAAAAATGTTGGTAATCAGACAGTTGACTTCCACAGTAGGAAAAAATATAGACTATGAAAGTCAATGGGTGCTGCCAACTGTCTGATTACCAACATTTTTCAAAATATCATCTTGAAAAAGGCTATTGAAGCTATCCATTAAAAAATGAATCTCTTTTCAATAGCTAATTACAATAACTACACTGTAAAAAAAAATTCAGGTCTCCAATTGAAAATGTTCTAGTGACTGATCACATCTAAATTTTTCAGTTGGCCAAATTGAATTTCTGTGAATTGATGCAATTTAATTAACAGAAATTCAATTTGGCCAACTAAAAAATGTAGATGTGATCAGTCACTAGAAAATTTTCAATTGGAGTCCTGAATTTTTATTTTACAGTGTATTGATAACTAATATCACCATATAGTAATTTATTGGTGTAAATGGATACAGCAATGCTATTTTCTGATTGGCTGTTCGGTAGCTATATTTTTTTATTTGATTGGCTGGTGTCCAAATGGTCCCCAATAGTCCAAAAACGTTAGTGATTCGCAATCGCAACCACAGTCTATGTTCGCAACACAGACGGGGTGAATTTATGAATGAAAGTTCTGTCACAAAAGCAGAGGCACTCTCCCTCTGCCATGGCGCTCCAGTTTCTACACTGAGCTGATTCGGTTCGGGAGAAGAGATAAAAGCCCACCCACACTGACAATTGATTGGTTGACTTACCAAAACAAGCCAATCAGGATGCTCTCCGTCTTACATGCGCTTCATTAGGTGCACACCAGCACACGTAAGGTCTCTCGCTCTCGCTCGCTCTCTGCCGTGCGCGCGTGCACAGTCTGTGTCTCACATGCGCGCTCTTGCTCGCTCGCTCTAGATTGCGGGAGAATTTAACTAATTTGCGGGCATCAGGGAGCCGCTATAAATATGCGGGAGACTCACGGAACTTCCGGGAGACTTGGGATGTCTGCAAAACGATGTTGTTACGTATCCACACGCTTTTTTAAGTGGGTATACGGAAATCCTTGGCCTTTCCTAGTGTGTATACGGCGTATACCTGCGTATCACGTAGACTACACCACTGGATTGATCCCTAACTCCCCCATCCATAGGAAGGCTGAACAAAGTAGACGTGCAATCCGGATGAAAATAACAGCATTTCGTCGGCATTGCGGCAACAACATTCCAGCTTACTAACTATACCACAACAACTCTTCCCCACAGCAATAAAAAATGGCCTCACCCCCCTTATTTAATATTCTCGGAGGAGGGGTTTATGTAAATATTGGGGCTGGTGATGTCAACAACCCTGGAGGAATGTCTGTAGTCCCTACCGACCGTTTGCTGTAGTTCTTAGAAATTGATTTCTTTAAAAGCAAATATCTCCCTTTGCTTTAAACTTTGAACGTTGTAACTTTGCAGATGTTGTTTATGCTCAAACAGCATTACACACTAGCTAAATTTAGAAAAGTGAAATCGTGTTGTACCACCCCTTTAAATGGGTCATTATGTAAATGGCTGTAATAGCAATATCCACTGAACAAATAAGATGTAATGTATAGTATTTCACTTGATTATATTATGTTAATGATTTAGTTTAATCATTTCTTTTGTATAAATTACATAATACAGGTATTCCAAAATGTTACTTGCTTCAATAATTTATGTATGCACTTTGTGTTGTTTGCAGACAGCAGTGCAGGCTCAACAATGATAACAGGTGCTTCAGACAGCACCTCTCAGCAGTCCCTTTCCGCTGCCCAAAAGGTCTTAAGCCCTCCAGCACAGCTTCTTGCTCAGTTGCCACAGGGTACCCAGCAGCCATCTACTGCACACCCGCCTCTGGGGACTCAACAACAACCTGCTCTACAAATGCATCAAGGTGTCCCACAACAAACCATAGGCCAGTTTCTCCACGGTGCCCAGCAACAACCTAGTCCTCAGCAACCCCAGGGAGCCCAACAACAGCCTAGTGGTCACCTGCACCAGGTTACTCAAGCACAAGCCCATGGTTTGGTGTCTCAAGCACCCCAGCAACAACCCACCATTCAGCTGCACCAGCAATATCAGCAGTCAGCTCATCAGCTACATCAAGGGGCTTTTCAGCAGTCTTCGGTACACCTGCATCCGAGCTCTTACCAGCCATCACCTGTAAGTTTATACTTAAATCCAACTCATCATTGCAGTTGAGCTTTACATTGTAGGAAAACCCCAAGACCACCATCTTAATTCCCATTCCTTTCTTCTCTTAGCAGCACTATGTTTTTTATGACTGTCTGAATTTTTAAAAATGTGTCTTTTTCTCAAACCGTGACTGAATGAGCAGCGACATGGCAGTATTCCTGGTGACTTCCAAAGATCTTTGCTATTCTCTGATAATTTGGCGGGGACCAGGCGTAGCAGCACTTCATACCTTGACCTATTACAGAGAACTGACCTACAGGATTTGTTAAAGTGGCTGCATCATCAGACTTCTAGCTGTCCCAAACCGGAAGAAAGTTCTAGTGATGAAATGAATCAGTCGCTGTCTACAAGTGACTTTACAGGGTCTTCATCATTCACAAATGACGAGCAGACACCAATTAATGTTTCTAAAGACACTGGAGCCTCTGAATATAGTTCACAGCAGGTAAAAATTAATTCTCAGAGCCAGACAATGTCATTCAGTCGGAGGAACTCTGATGTCCACCCACATTACTGCCAGGCGTGTCTGGCACTGTTGCTGGCTGGAAGGTCAGGGGGTCGAGGGTCTCTCGGGCATGCCTCTTCACCCGCTTCTTCCCATATCCACCAAAATATGCCATCTGTTTCCTCATTAAAACCATCATTCTCACCTGATCTGGCTCATTCAGACTCCAGCTCACCAATCTATATGACCCCACAGTCTCCATATATATCAACACTGCCTGCAAAGCAAGTTTCTGCTCTTGAAAACATATCAAGTTCAATACCAGTTCAAGTCACCCCACCCTCTCCAGTCCTTAAAGGCCATTCTCCTGCACAGATTCCTGTGACAACTCTGCCTAACAACATGTCTCCACTAAACCATACCATTGCCTTCCCCCCTGTCTATATATCTATACCCTCACCAGTTCACATGTCTTCCAGACATATGTCCATATCTTCACCAGTTAATTTAACTTCCCCACTCAAGTCATCATCTCCAGTTTCCCCTGTCTCCTTGATTGGGCCACATTCTCATAGTTTAGGAGACAGCTCAGATTTGTCTCACCTCGATCGCTGTCTACATCATATCATCAATCGGCGTACCAGTTCCCCTGTCTTGAGTGACAGGGCACAGCCTGGAGATGGCCACAGTGATGCTTGTGTTAACAGGTTCTGTGTACCTAAATTACAAAGTGTAAGCTCTTTGTGTGTACCCCTATCACATCTGGAACAAGGGTCTTTTTCTGTGCGGGACAATGAAGTTGGACCAGGTCTTGTGGTAGGTGAAAAATAAAATGTACTAGTTATGATCCTGGCAGAAAAATCTAGAACAAGAGAATCGCTTTTCCCTCACCCATGCTTTCCAAGCTTCTTCACCTTGATTCCTGAATACGTTGTGTTTCTCAGAAATGCCAGTCCCTCCTAGTTTTATGCTTATGTAATTTGCGTACTACATACTTTATTTCTGAAAATAAACTGAATAAATTTTCTCTAATCACTGCTATTTATAGCTTGAAGAATAATGGGGCCATCTTTAAGGGACTATTACGTCCTTTTGAAGGGCAGTCTCTTGAAAGAGAGCTAGAGGATGGCACAGCAAGCTGACTGTACAATAAATGACTGCTACTGCAACACCGCAAATTATCCCTGTCGCTCTGTGCATGGTCTCTTTTTAAAGCAACATCCCCTGTGTAGAGTTGGTGTCACACATATTCCCCTTTTGTTCCCTGTCAGTAGCTGGTAATTTATCTGTCACATCAAACCATGTGCTGCTGGAGTTACTGTCCTGCAAATATCTTGTAGAACTGCCCTTGGCTGTTAAATACTTAAATGTCCATGCAAATGTTCCTTTATTAATATTTGTTTTTGTGCATGTGTTTTTCAGCCTTCCACACAATTGGGTCCTTCCAAGACCGTCTCTGCTCCAGCTACTCCTGTACCACATGCTCGTCCACAGAGCATTCATGCCTCTGCCTTCGTAGCACAGCAAAGCCAGAAAACTGTACCACTAGCACAGGAGGTAAGCCTGCTATAGGTTCGTCTTCCCTTAAGTGAGGATGGATGGATGGATGCATGTGTGCTAGCAAAGTGATAGTTTACTAGGTTAATTTAGAATGTTGTTCTTCCTTGTGTTTGTATTTCTCTCAGTTTCATCTTTATTTCCATCCTGAAGCTTTCCCGCCTCAGGTAGACACATCTGTATAAACATCCTCACAGTCTGTTTTAAATGTTGTGGAAAAGTTTGGATTTCGGTTTCAGTCATGGCATACATTTATTGGATTATTAAAAGTCAACTAAACAATGAATAAATACAGTTTTACCCCCACTTATTTAGCTGGAGATAAAGATTTGCCAGCGTAATCTGTGGGAACTGTTGAGTATTAAGTGTTCCTCGAAATTAATTTTACTGATTATGCTTGGAGACAATCTGAGGTGATTGCTACTTTTTAAAGCATTGTGTTGTATCTGCCACTATAAGCAGTAGGGGTGTAACGATATTCAAACCAAACTGAAAAAACGTGATATATTTGAAAAAACGTCCTTTATATTTTGAAATAGTAATTAGTACACGTTTAACAACTAATAAGAGCTGTATTTTTACTAAATATTATTATAATAATATTATTTAATATACACTAACTTTTGTCTTCCAAGTGCATGTCAAGTGACTTGGTGATCGATCGCTCAAGTTGCATGGTGGAAGGACAAAGAAAGCCAGTTTCCCCATTTAGCCAGGTTGGCTAAATGCTACCTTGGAGTCCCAGTGAGAGGGGGTTCTCTACAAAATGTTTCTCAGCTGGTTTGGTTGCGAGACTGTTCTGAGCACAGATATATATCTATGGTTCTGAGTTGGTCGCGGAGTGCCTGAGAAAAACATGTTTTCCCGATTCAGTATCTGTGGTCAGATGATATGTTTAGGCTATATGTCAGTGACTTTTTCACAGCTTGTTATAAAATAAAAAGTCTCTCTCACCTTAGAAAACCGAACTTTCATGTCCTGTCAGCCGTTATACTGTGCTCGTAGCGCACACACTTCAACTGCATGCGGCGGTGCACGCTGTATATCACTTCATATAAAGCACAAGAGAAACTATGATCATGCAACGTTACGTTGTAAATTCGTAAGTAATGAAATAAAAGAAAAGTACCAATAAATCACGTAACTGGTACGCTGTGTGTTAGCTGGGAAGGATTTGCATTCTGGAGGTTCATTCTGTTTATCAGGAGCAGTTTTCATGTTTCATTAACAGTTCATGTTCGTATCGTGGATTCGCCATGGTAACTGTTGTTTCCATAACCCCAAATATGCCACTTTATTTTCACTTTATGTTATTTTGTAAATTAGTGTGGTGGCTACTTTGTGTTAAAAAAAACTGCTATTTAATAGCTTTACTTTATAGGTCTATCTATTCATCTGTATTAGTCATATTCATACACTTTGTTTTAGGGCTGCGCAATATATCGAAATATTGCAAATGTATACATATCGCAATATGCATATCGCAGCAACACGCAATATCTGAATGATTTTAATAGGCTACTTCAACATTATGAAAAGTGTACGTTTTTGGTTGATTCATATATCAGAGAATAGACTGGGCACACACGACTGTTACTTATGTGACTTATGTGGCTTGACGTTAAAAAGAGTTATTAAACGCAATAACTTGCGAAACACAACTCCTTGCAGTCTCGTTCTGTCTGCTGTCTGACACACACACCGAAACGTGCACACAAGCCGTTCTTTTTTTCGTGTCTTGTTACACACTCGAACTGTCAAATACACACACAGTTATGTCAAAATGGCTGTCTTGATGAGTATTCATGTAAACACAGTCGGTTATGCTTTAAGTGAAAGATATCAGTTGGGGAAAAAAATTGATTTTACCCACTTCGAACAATATCGTATCGCATATCGCGTTATTTAACAAGGATATCGCATTTTTCTTCTATATCGCACAGCCCTACTTTGTTTGTTTAAGTAGGCTAAAGTGTGACTACTTGTGTGTGGTCAAACATTTTTGTGGAATAAATGTGCTTGTTTTGTTTTTTTAAAACTAGTCTACAGTGGAGGCATTTATTTCATTTTAGTTTACTCGCATTTGCTTACTACTCTAAAGAAAACGTGAAGCCAATGTATAAAGTTAATAAAGGTAAAGTTAACAAGTTAAATTATTGTTGTTGTTATTATTAAGTTAAAAGTGAATCCAGTGTTATTATTGCTGGTGCCCTGCCATGAACATGCCCCCACAGCAAACAGAACAGAACCGAACTGTGGCTCCAAAACCGTGGAATTGGTGTATCGTTACACCCCTAATAAGCAGGCCAGATACACCCATTGTAAATTATATAATTAAAGAATTACATGATGGCTGAATTAATTTAGGCGTTCAATTCTCATATAGCATTTAGCATAATTCTTTAATTCTTTTTTTCTCTCTTTGTCTTTCCCAGACCCTAGTGCAGGTATCAGATGCTCAGTTCATTCCACAGCATCTATTACAGACAGCATCTTCAATGCTCAGCACCGCTACCCTTCCTCCACAACCACAGCTAAATGTTCAGACGCCCCTTCTCCAGCCTCTACAAATCGCCACACAGGTCAGTTTATGAAACCTGAAACTAGGCCTATGTGTGCAACACCTTTACTCGGATATCGCAACAAGTACATTCTTTAGCAAGGGTGAAATGTGTTTAACTCTAGATGGTAGAAGTCAAGGGATTTTCTTAATTCTACGTGCAAAAATGTAGCTTTATAGTTTACCTCTGGCTGTTTATGTTTTTATCTTGCTCTTTATTCTTTAGTTTCCTTCGGCATATCCTCTTTTGCCAGAAGGGGGCACATCTGCAGGGACAGAGCCAATACCTTTTTCCTCAGTCTCTTACTCTTCTTCCTACCCCACGAATGCTCATCCTGTATCCTCTCCCTACTACCCACAAAGCCCTATCAGTGCACCTCCTCCTATACTATCCATGCACAATGTACCCTGCATACTAGGAGCAGGCACACCTGTCTCCACCCCTCTGAATGTTCCTACCCCTATACCTCTCCTGGCTATGGCCCTGTCCCCATCCATGCTTCCTCCCGAGCAACATCTGCAGCAGATATATTCCCCAGTTCCGCCACTAGAAGGTGCCATTTTGCAACCTCAACCCCAGCCAACACAACCCTCCCTTCCCCTCCCTCAGCGAGACCCATCTATTCCTGAACTTTTTACAGAGGTAAATGCTGTGCTTTCTTTCCTGCTTTGTGCAAGGATTGATTTATGCATTGGGAATGCCAATCATAATAATTTCTATGCTAAGCTTAGTAATTACTTTGAGAGGGACAGCAGAATGGCAGTACATTATTCAGAATTGCTACTTTGTCATAGCAATAACGCAGGATAATTAATGTTATTCAGTGAGCCTTACAATTGAGGTCTAAAATGTTTTCAACAGGAGTACCCTCGCCATGAGGAATTGCATATCCTGGCCCCATCACACACCATTCTGTCGCAGATCCAGTCTCCTCCACAGGACAGACAGTCAGAGACGCATTTTACCACAGTGCATGCCTTACCTGAAACCATGGAGCCTTCTGGCATACAGACAGGATATGCTGTTCCTGAGACTACTGGCATGCCCAGTACAACTCAGCAAATATCAGACACTGCTTCAATGCCAATTCCTCCTGCGCTAGAGCCCAGCCCATTTCAACCTAATACTGAGGTAACAGTAAGCATAAGCAACATTATTTATCTGACCATAATATGTATTCATCAAACAAAGTCCCACATACTGTAGATCATTGAAATAATTGTTTCCTTACAGGCACCGGTATCAATCCCACTTCACAGTTTTGTATGCGACAGGTAGGAATAAGCTGTTTTTCTCTGAATATGAGAATTGCATGCATTAAAGGGGTCATGAATTGAGAAATCAACTTTCCCTTGGGATTTTGATATATAAAAGGACATCTTAATATGAGTATATCCTGTAAGTTTCAGAGCTGAAAACTTCCTTGTTAGTCAAAGAAAAGCTTTTATTGACACCAGGCCCAGCAAACGATCAATCTGTGAATTTGCTTACCTGTGACGTCAGAGGTCAGTGAAAAACCGCCTTAACCAAAGAAGACGAACGCCTAATTATGTAGCCCCGCCCACCGATTTGTGCCTGGCATGTTAGATAAATAACAGGCCTACGTGGAGCTAAACCGGATAACATTTCCAAGCAATAAAGCTTATGGCATGTTTCAAACATTATATAAGCTTCCTTTGGATTCCAAAATGCATGGTTGAACTTTATTGTTAATGAAGATTCAGCTCACGTGGGGAAGACATTGCATTTGCTCGCTTCATTTCACCGTATTCGTTTGTAAACAAGAGACTGGATTTGCAGACAGGATGAGATTAAAAAACATTGCTGTGGCTTCTGGATCTGACAGGAATGATGCAACACAATTATGTGAGTAAAAAATGTTTTTTTATATGTGATAGTATTGCATTGTTACATTTGATATCTATTGATATCTGTCTAACTAAACATAACTTCCACAAAGTCCCAGGCAGGAGTATCCTTTGTATTTGAAGTATTGTTGGTTCATTGTCCTGCGATTCATGATCAGACTCGAACATGTATGGGCCAGATCTCATAAAAAGCAGTGAAATTCACGTGCGCGCGTGTGTGTTATGCACGGTTCGTGATTATATCCACCGATTGGGCTGGCCAAGTAATAAAAAATAACATTACAATTAATTGCGGGTGGATGAGAGATAAATCATTGTTTGTTTGTTTGATAAAGACATTTTTTGCGTGCCCTGTGGGCGCATCCTTTTTCAAAACAATTCCTCACATGTAAGGGACCCGAAGCTCATTATAATATGCAAAACTGTTATCCAATCATAGCAGTGGGCGTTGGGTCTTCAATGTGGCACGCCCATAAAAACCGAACGTTTCAAGAGCAAGGCTCAAAACCAGGGTAGAAAATAACCTAGCCTTATTCATTATGATGTTTTTGAATGTAAAAACCACACAAGCGTCATAAGTTGACCTCAGACAACAGTATAACAAATAAAAAAGCCAGTTCATGACCTCTTTAAGTCAGCCATCATGTAATTCTTTAATTATATAATTTACAATGTGTATATCTGGACTGCTTAATGTGGCAGATACAATACAATGCATCAAAGCAGTAGTAATAGTCTCCTAGCATGCTTTTTTTAACTTCAGGTTATTCTGTCTTGTTTGTCTAGCCTAAACCAAGATGGATCAGGTAAAGAAATATGTGACAGCTATGAAGGACCCACTGGTGGAGGAAAGGGTGATGGCAAACCCAGAAAGCACCACCGCAAATCTACCCGAACGCGCTCACGCCAGGAAAAAGTTAACAAGCCAAAGCTAAGCATGCTAAATGTAAGGATTAAACGTCCTTTTTTTAATTTTTATATATAATTGTTTTTTTTGCAAATGCCCCTAAAACATCCTTATACATTCAGGTTAGTAATACAGGTGACAAGATGGTGGAATGCCAGCTGGAGACACACAATCATAAAATGGTGACTTTCAAATTTGATCTAGACGGAGATGCACCTGAAGAAATAGCCACTTATATGGTGAGATTAATGCATGGAAATTCAGAGTATTGCGACACAATATTGTGGTGCTTAAGATTTAAAATTCAGCTTATAATTTAAATTTGTATAGTCTAATATCAGATTGTCATGCATAAAGCTCTTTTATTTGATCCTATTACCTGTTCACATGCAATTTATTTTCAGTGCAACCTTGCAGATTTTGTTTCTCTTATTTGTATACCAGGTGGAAAATGGCTTTATTCTACCAATAGAAAAGGAGATTTTTATAGATCAACTTAAAGACATTGTCGACAAGGCAGAAGACATTCTAAATGAGGACATGGATGGAGAGAAGACATCAGATCTTGGGAAAAATCATTTGCAAGGACAAACTTCTGGAGAAGAAGGGGGAGAGGTAATACAGTTAACATCTTAAAATGTTATAGGTCCCTTTTTTCGTGTTTTTTTGAAGCTTTGATTGTGTTTACAGTGTGCAATATAACATGTGTTCATGTTTCGCGTGTAAAAAAACAGTATTTTTCACACAATTTACTTATCTGTATACTGCTGTTTTCACTGTCCTCAAAACGGCTTGAAAGATTTCCCTGTTCTATGAAGTCCCTCCTTCAGAAATACGTAACGAGTTCTGATTGTGCCAGCGGTTCCCGTGTTGTGATTCGACAGTAGCTTAGGGCACGCAGAGCGCACGTTACCGGAAAGGTCACGCCTCTCACCATAACGGGGATGCATGCGCTCAATGATCTCTAAGTACAGCGTCCCTGGGAAAGCCAAACAAAGGTGACTTGACTCCGGGATGAAAATAACAGCGTCTCGACGACATGGCAACAAACAAACTATACGAACGCAACCGAACGCAACACTTCCTATTCTCCACGTGGGAACAACAAGACCACGCCCCCTTTTTCGCGCGTTCTTGTGGGCGGAGGTTAGTCGACATACTGCTCTACTGACGTAATTAAAGCAGGAAATACCAGGATGTAGTCCTAACCAGCCGTTCGCTGTAGGCTTTGAAAGGGAACTTCTGTTAAATAAAATATCTCGCTTGGCATTGAACTTTGAGCTTTATAATTTTACAGGTATTATAAATGCTCTAACAGCAACATTACACACTAACTAAAGTTTGAAAAATGGGATCACGAAGAACAGGACCTTTTACATCTTAAATATGGAATTTAATTCACTAATATCACTAAATTGAATTATACTTAGAGTCTCCTTCTATTACTCTCCAGGGAATAAATGGACAGCAAAATGGAGCTCCCCAGCCAGTGTACCAGCAAAACGGTAAACTTTCTTCCTCCTATAATTGGCGAATTTTAAAATCATGCTCGCCAAATGTTTAAGTATGAATGTTCTTTTCCTTTGCTCAGTTCTGCACACGGGTAAGAGGTGGTTCATCATCTGCCCTGTGGAAGAGGCTCCTGCTCCCAGTTATGAGGCATCCTCAGATGGAGGTCCATCTACACAATCTCCATCCACAACAACAATAGCTGATGGGACAGTCACTGCTCAGCCTGGTGAGAGTGCTTCAACCCATCCCCCTGAACCAAGCACAGGATCTGCTTCAGCATCCATGGGTAATGTCAGGCTATGACATAACTTAGGCCTAGTCCACACGTACACGGGTATTTTTATAAACAGAGTTTTTCCCTCCTCATTCCTATTAATTCCAACATTCCAATTAATTGCGGGTGGATGAGAGACAAATAATTGTGTTTGTTTGATAAAGACATTTTGTGAGCCCTGTGGGCGAATCATTCCGGTTGCCGTTTTTCCACATTGGAAGTTTTCAAAACAATTCCCCACATGTACTGACAGTGGAGTTTAAACTCATTATTATGCAAAGCTGTTATCCAATCATAGCAGTGGGGATTTACTTCCAAGTCTTCAATGCGACCAGGGTAGAAAATAGTCTATTACTTATTCATTATGTTTTTGAATGTGAAAACCATGCGAATGTCATGAGTTGTTGACCTCAGACAACAGTATAACATTTTTGACCCCTTTAAAAAGTCTCTGCAATATTGTGATTCGTGAGAATCATGACTGTATCATCACAGCCCTATTCCTATCAGAAAGAGTAAAATAGACGTCTGTTCATCTTTTTTTAGGATATGTTTTGTTACATTTTCTGTTGTGTTTATTGTCTTTCATTCCACAGATTCCGAAGCCTGTACCACGGCACCTCCATCAGGAGGAAGTGATCCCTATGGGGTTTGGAGCCCCCTGTCTTTGACCACTACTGATCCTCTTGCTCTGGCTGCTCTTTCCCAAGCCCCCCCTGCTCCGCAAGCCGCTGTAATGCCAACTCAGTCTGCTTCCCATTCAGAGGAAGGGCCAAATTTAGGTTCCGCCCAGGTCAATGTGCAGCAATCCCAGCCATGCATGGATCCTCAAAGTACTCTTTTTGTGGATGAGACCCAGAGTGGCAGATTAGGCTCCGTCTCCCCCATGCACACTGCTCAGCAGATGGCTGAACTTGCATGTGCTGTCTCCATGGTGGAGGATGTGCCCTGCTGTCCCTTGGTCATGCCGCTGTCCCTAGAAGTGAGCAGTGGGGCTCAGAGGTCATCCTCTGTGATGCCACCACCTTCACAAGACACTACGTCTGCTCGCGAACAACTCCACTCCATTACATCCAGTCGAGTAGAACGTGCCCAGCAGCCTGTGGTGTTGCAGCAGCCTGTGTCCACTGTGAGTGGAACTAAGGCACCTTCCCTGCCCCAAAGCCCCGCCCCTTCACAGCACCACTTTGTACCTAGTGAATCGGATGGAGAGGGGCGTGGCAGAGGAGGGTTTGTAGACAGCACTATCAAGACACTGGATGAGAAACTGAGGAATTTACTGTATCAAGAGTACGCTCCCATGTATCCATCAGGAAGTGCCGCTGAAACTCCAGGATCTGGCACAGAGTATATCCAATCCCCACCAGGACCTGAGTGTGCGTTGGGAGGGTCAGGAACCAGCACACCTAGTCTTATGGGAGAGGGACGATTCAGAGCAGGAGAGCAGTTGGTAAGTTTAAGCTCCATCTGCCATTCTTATGGTTTTTTTCATAGACAGTCCCAGGATTTTGAAATAAAAATCTGGTTATTAGGTATGGGGAATGGGTAAGTATTTACATTTTTATATGATCTTACCTATGGCTATCACCAATTCCCTAATTTTCAGCACAGCATGTCTTACTTTTTTATTTGAGAGTATTTGGAATTTAGGATTGTATTTGATGAATCACCACCTAAAAACATTTGCTTCTTGCCTTTTAGCCACAGATTCCAGAGCGTGTGGACAGTTTAAGTGCTCTCAGTGACTCTGCGGTTGGAGGTTAGATGATATTTCTTTTTTTATCTTATTTTTTCTCAAGAGAAACGTTCTTCAATAAACATTTATAATTTACAAACAATAAGAAATCCTTGAATAAAGCCATCTTTATCCACAGTTGCTGTGTCAAGGAGACATGTGATGCCACACTCTACCTCTTGCTCTGGATCTAGGAGTCGATATAAGGTACATCATTCACAGCTGATTCTACAGGTTTAAAGATTGTTCATTTCAAGTTTAATAATCTAGGTGGCCACTTCAAGTCAATTTCCCCCCCAAATATTTTATTTTTATAAGATAATGGTTGTAATTAGACATGTGCCGGTAAACGGTAATACAATATACCGCAATAATGAACATGCACAATATAGTTATCGTGGGCACTTCAAAATACCGTGAATAATTATTTATTACGAATTATTCCGATTTTTAGAATTAATTTTAAGAATACTTTACCCATCAACCGTTTAAAATGAACAACACGTCAAAGAGGAACGCGCACTGATGTAAATAGACCAAGAGGAACGTGCAATGATATAAATAGACCGTGCATGAGCCGAGCACATGGCGGAACGAGGAGACGCTGAAGTGCACATTCATTCTTTGACAGCAGAGGGCGCTGACGGAACAGCAGAAATGCAGCCGTTTCCCCAGTAATCACATAACCTAATACATAATACTTAAAGACTTAAGGCTATTCATTTTCAAACTTGCATTTTATATTTTAATCTGGACTAAATTACATGCCCTAGATATTGTTTGAATATGTTCTGACTGTTGTTCAATCACACACTTTACAAGGCTCCAGTATTTAACATTAGTTCCTTCATTAACAAACTGACAATGAAAAATACTTCTAAAGCATGTATTAATCTATGTTAAATGTACATTTCAGCATACCTATTGTTCTTTATAATTCTTTTGCACTTTAATCTGTTTTAAATATTTCTTTACTTTATACATTTTTGTGTATTGCTTTATTGTATTTAAATGTTTGGTTCTTTTGTTATAAGAAAGTGATTTAACCTGTTGTAGTATGACAACACTTTTTTTGCAACTTATTTCAATATCGTGATAATACCGTATACCGTGATAAAAGCTTCAGCAATTAATCGCAACATGAAAATTTGATACCGGCACATGCCTAGTTGTAATATATTAAATAATTTGTCTTCTTATTTTGTTTGATTACTCTGGATTAGATGATGCCTAGCTCCACTGACATCCTGTCAGGTCAAGGTCGAAAGCAGCGCAGCCTGAGCAGCACAGCATCTCCAGCGCACCCTGGTGGCTTTTTGGGAGAATGTGCCATGTACGAAGAGCCGACTGTTTCAGCCACCACTGTCGGCAGGTTCTCGGTGGTCAGCACGGAAGATGAAGTCACGCGCAGAAAGCTCAGCAGCAGATATTCTGCCCCACCTGACTTTTATTTGGACGCCCCACCTCCCCTGACCAATCGAGGCTCTCTGCCAAGGGCACAGACCTCAGTCTCAGCGGATGTCACTGTTCACACCCGCTTCATGTCTTCTGACTCTGGGGCAGAGAGCAGCCCTGCCAAAATGGCACCTACAACCCCGTCCCGCCATGGGAGGTCTGAAAGGAGAGGAAGTGACCTCATGAAAAGGGCAGTGGCTTTTCTAAGGCGCTCCGGCCGCAGCAGTAGTGTGCAAAGCTCTGATTCACCAAGCAGAAAGGGAGGGGTGTCTGGATCCTATGTCAGCAGTGACAATGATTCCGAGATGGAGGACTCCGATATAAAGAAGGAGCTTCAAAGATTAAGAGAAAAGTGAGTTTATCAAGTGTCTATGTGTATTTTTGATAGAGAGAAGAAAATTAAAATCAACCAAGCGTAATCAGAGCAAAAGTAAAAATTCTTACTCACCATTGCTTGTTTCATCTTTGTATAGGCACATGAATGAGATAACCGAATTGGAGGCCCACCACAGAGAAGAGGTTGAGCTTCTCTATATGAGATTAGGGAAACCACCCCCTCCAGGTCTTTACATCCCGCCCACAGCACCCCCTGCTGGACGCAAGCGCAGGACCAGCAGGCACAAACTAAAAGCTGGCAAACTGCTCAGTCCTCTGGTACAACAGCTGAGAAACGTTGCCTCTAAAGCTAGCGACTCCAGCAAACCTAGTGATTTGACAAAATCAGGTTAGTTGGAGTGTTAAAAGACCTCCATACATAATAAAGACATTAATAAAGTACCTTAACATTTGGAGTCTACCCAAGAGCATTATGACATGTCATTTTCTCTTTCAGCTGAAGCTGCCCTGAGCTTGAATGGATCTCCTGCCAGGGCTTCCAACTTGTCAGATGGCAGGGCTTATTCTGGGACCGGGACTCTGCCTTCGTCTGTGTCTGAGCCGGTCCAAACACAACAGCCCTGCTCTCTCAAAGGATCTCTCTCCTCCGACAACATCTACTCTGGTCTACAGGGAGAAGGACCTGGGCCACGCAGCCAGCCTTGCCAAGGTGATTTTAACTCTGATTTACCAGCATGCACTTTGAGAAAGAAGTCCTACCGTCAGTAAACTAGTCTGGCTTTGTAGCAAACCTTGAATGATTGATTTCAGAAGATTATCCAGTCAATAAAAATTGATCATCCACCTGCATAGAAAAAAAAACATCAGGTGAAATTGGCATAAAATTGATAACATTATGCAAATGTAACGTTTTCTATATATTCATTATATATATATATATATATATATATATATATATATATATATATATATATATATATATATATATATATATATATATATATATATATATATATATATATATAATCCTCAAGGTGAAAATTGAAGTCAAACGAATTCAATGGGGCCTTTACATGGATGCTTTGACATTAACAAGTGGAATTACAGCCTGATTTATGAATCTGTTAAAATAATGTTTTCTTTCTCTCACCTCTGCACTTCTGTCCACAGGCTGGCCTCCTTCTCCCCAGGCGTCTGCACAGGTCACCTATAAATCCAGCAGTAAACCACGCGCTAGATTCCTCAGTGGGCCTGTTTCTCTGTCCATCTGTTTGTATCTCTCTCCTTTCCACCATTTTCCATGTCATATTTTGGGAGCCCCTGCTATCTTTCTCCCACTCTGTTCTTCTCTTCTATCAATTATTTTTCAGTATTCATGCTTCATCTTTGATCATCCTGTGTTTCCATCCTGTGTTTTTTCTTTCCTGATTCTTTCTATCCTTTTCGTTTCTATCGTTTTATTAAATTGTCTGGTCTTTTTTATACCAACGATGGTATGCTTTTAGATACTTTCACTATTTGCACAGCTTGAAAGTATTAATCTCACTTTAATTTCACTTTTGCATGCCTAAAACCAACACTGTGACTTTAAACCATCTTCACAATGTCAATTATTTTCTATTTTCAGTGTTACTTTAATTTTTAATAGCTTTCCCTTTAATTGCAGTTGTAACTTTTAAACAATACATGACATGTTCCACCTCTTTATGTGCAGTGATTTTTTTTTTACAGAAAACTAATTTTAACTTCTCTTTTTGTAGGGTCAACACTTAAACGCCTGTGTCTGGGTAAAGAACGTGGAAGCAGTAAGTGTTGTCTTTTCTTAATTTCAAGACTTTAGAAAAAAAAAACCTGAAACCTTGACACTGTTTCTCCAACTGTTAGCTAACTTAGCTGTGATATATATATAAAATTCTCTATGGACATATTTCAACCACCATAATAGCAAAGTTCTAAAAGCATATTTAATAAAGTATATGAATGCAAATGCTTCTGACTATCCAAGTTCAATTTCTGAGACAGTTTATACCACATCTCAAATATCACATTGTCTGTGTTCTCAAAAGGGCCGGTTTAGCTCTCTATCACCCTCTTGAGTACTTGTTACTGCAGTTGTCAGCCATGTATAATTGGACATACATTTTCTATATGTTGGTCAAGCATTTGCATCTGCATACTTGCCCTGTTTTTGACACAGTTGACTAATTATACTTAATTTAAGAGATGTATTAAAGGTCCCATGGCATGACATTTTTCTATTATTTTATAATGTTTCCTGAGGTGTATTTATATTGTTAGTATGATTTTTACATTAAAAAAAGTCATAATTTAGAAATAAAAGGCATTTTTTCTATACTGTTATTACCCCTCTGGCTGTCCTGTTTCAAGGGGCGTGTGTCTGCTGTGAGACTTCAGTGAAAACGCCCACTGTTGTGATTGGCTGACATCTTTGCATTTGAAATGAGTGTTAGATTATGTTGCGGAGGGGGCGTGGTTTAGCGAGGCACTGCACGCACTGACTGCATGCATGAGAGACAGAGACTGACTGGGCACTCGTGAACCACGGAGAGCTGGAGGAAGTTTTATTGTACTGAGTTGTTGAGAGCGCTGTGCTGTTAGCGCGAGCTTATTTGTATCTGAGAGTTCTGAATAAACAGTCCCAGTTACGTCGACTCTGTCTTCTTCCACCTTATTCTACGAACTTTGTAACACATGTAATGTACCATTACAGCCGTCGAGATGAACAAATCGTCAAAGTGTGGATTATAGCATTATTTTATGATCTATTCCTATCACATGAAAGGCTGCAGTGATGAGCATTGAGTAGAGACAGTCTGTTGATCGCGTGAATGCAGTGATCTCGTCATTGCAGCGCGTTTTCTCTCACAAAATGCTTTGACCACAACTAACAGCAAACACGACATCGACAGGAATACAGTATGAGCTTTTGCAGCATAACAGCGTCATTCATTATAACGGCAGTTTGGGCAAGTGTGCAGATACACTCGTTATGAACGTTTTGAAGTGTCAAAATGGTAGTTGCGTAGACTGTCAATGGAGGGACAAAACTGGCTAATATTTTATTAAAAAATATCTTTATTTGTGTTCCAAAGATGAATTAAAATTTTGCGGGTTTGGAACATTTTAATATAATCAAGGAAAGCTGGGGATTGTATTTCAGTGGATTGTATTTGTGCTATTCATACATCTCAAACCAACTTGTTTCATAGGATCTGGAGCGGCGTCAGCTGCCTCTAATCAGTCCCCAATGCCTCCTAGATCAACTCCTCCTCCTCCTCACCAGCCAATTGGTCTCGCCCAAGCACAGTCTAATAACAGCAACAACAAGACAGATGATGCATTCACACAGCAGCTTCAGAGACTCGTGGATAACTGGGCAGAAGGGGTAAGGGCTCCTTCACGCTCACAGTCCCTCAGTCTAAGACCCCAGCAACTGACCCGATCCAGGATCTGGAGCGCTATAGAGGTGACGTTATTAAAAATACTCCCTTACCAAATATTAAAGTGCTTGTAATTCTATTTTAATGGATTCATACAGGTTTGCAATGACACGAGAATGCGTAAATTGAATGATGACCGAAGTTTCACTATTCCTTTAAATTGAGATGATGATTTTATTTCTCCTTTAGGTTACAAAAGGTTGGTTCTAACCGAGAAATGTATTCTGTGGTGTCTTTTCTTTAGGCTCCGGTTTCAACAGAAAGATTGAATGCTCCCCTACTGCCTCTTTCATGGCCACAGATTGATTTTCATGCCCCTGTGATGGCAACCGACACTACACAAGTACTCCAAATGCTGAATGCCCAACACTTAGACATGGAACACTGGCCAACAATGACTGCCAATCTTAACCAAGAAGTCTTTGCTTTCCCTGCTGTGCACTCTCCTTCTTGGACAGCACCTTCTTCCCCCAGCGAGGTTCCTAGTTCTAGAAATAGGACCATGTAGCTTTACCATCACTGTACTTATACTTCTTACTCTCTCACCTAAAATACTTTAGTTTCTTTAGAGTGCAGGTTAGGCCTTTCAGTGTGCAATTCTATCTGTTGACGTTTCTAGCATGTAGTCGTTTACAATGCACATGTAGTAATCCCACATGAACATGTAAATATTCAGGCCAACAACGTAGGCATATGTTATGAGTCAGTTATGTACATTGAGTATTATTGTACATATTCATATAGCCTATGTAGCATTGAATTTTAGCATAGGCATATGTACAGAACGTATATTTTCATCGAAATCTGTTTAGTTAGCTTGTGCTAGTGCAGAATCAACTTCCTTAACACCTTGAGCTGTACACATGTAAATGCTAAAAGGTAATATGCTCTTAAATTTGTGTAGCTGTGTATAGACACTGTTTATACTTCTGTAAATATAAGCTCTGTCTGCATATGTGCATAAACTTGACAAGTGAATGAAGTTTAGGTTAATCAGTGGCTTGGGTTGAAGAGTATCACAGCTGGGTGAGAACACTGGAGCTTGGAGCGATGATCACGATCATGACATCACTGTGAATTTTTCACCGCGTCCTGCAGCGATCACTAATTTCACAATGCACTGGTCAAAAACGTTATCGTATGCTAGAAAAGTAACGACCACGAACTGCACTGAGAAACAAGAGAGAACTTTAACGGACTGTACATTTCAGGTGAACAAGCCTGCAAGAGTGCCTTGAACAGCAACTGCAGACTGTGCTGAGTACCAGCCAATGTACCCAGGGTAAATGTGACTGCTATTCATTTTCTGTTACCAAGCATAATATCAACTAAATTCATGTTTTCCCCACCTGCAGTTTATGATGTCCTTTATGGACGTTTATAAAATGCATTTCAACACTACATGGTATAATTCAGTTAAGAGTGTCATTTTGTTTTGAAGGTGTGTGCATTCATAATTAGATTCTTTTGTCATTTTCTACCTCATCTGATACACATTCTCACAAAAAAAGAGTAAAATATTTTACCTTTTAAGGTACAAGTTGCCATCACTAGGGTGGTACCCTTAAGGGTACATTTTTGTACCTCCAAGTCAGGGGTAGACAAGTTCGGTCCTAGAGAGCTGATGTCCTGCAGAGTTTAACTCCAACCCTACTAAGCCACCACAGTATAAAACTCATGGCTCCCAGCATGCATTGCAGCATTATGTATGTCACCATTGTTGAGATTCTTGATATCTGTGCATCTAAACTTTTTATCCCCTAGAAGGTATTTAAACATCTAAATTCAGAATGTCTGATTTATGGCAAGAAAGTATTGTTGGTGAATATTATTTATTAACATTTTTAGTCAGTGATGAGTTTAATCGAACATTTGTCTTCATGACAACTTTTTATGGCTTATTTTGATTTGAACAGATTATGTGTTTTGTTAACACTGTATCAAAATCCACAAACTCACTTAAAAAGCCAAGAGTCAGTCTGCCTAACTAAGAGAACACTGATCACCATAACAGTGACCACATATTTTCAATAAATCATCAACATCTAAACCTAATTCTCAATAAGAGCTTCTATAGATGTCTTTCAGTGTTGGAGCCAAGCTCTGCAGGACAGCGACTCTCTAGTACCGAACTTGCCTACCCCTGCTCTAAGTAGAGGAAAACAATGGTATAACTGTACCCTAAGGACCAATTGTGTACCTTTAAAAGTACAGTTATACGTTTTTTTCCCCAAGGAACAAAATTGTACCTCCACTGTACCTTTTTTTCTGAGAGTGCAGGAAAAAAATGACATTGGTTTAGAGGAAAACTTTTCAAAACTGTAATGTGGTGTAATTGAAGAATCAAATTTTACAATGAATGAAATGATGAGCTGAATGATCTCTGCTGGCGCAGTCATGTTTGTGGTTACAGCACAGTTATAGCACAATGCCATCTTTTAGATCTCAGTGCTACAGTTTTCCATTAATAATGCTAATATTTGACTGTCCAGAGTGTTTCAGAAGACACTGACTGATGTTTTGCAACATATAAAAGATCTTGGCTACCCTAAATTATTAACTATTAACAATTGCGTTTTGAAATGTAGTCATTACAAGTAGACAAACATATGTGCAAGTTATATGTATTATATAACAAACTTGCTAATGTGCTGTAGAAAGTCACATGATGAAGTACTGAAACCTGGCAAACTCTGCTCATATACATTTATTCTGTACTTGTACAACAGATTATTGAAACAGGTTGTATGTTTTCCAATGGTATTATATATTTGGACATTAGATCTCATATTGCGCTAAGCAGAGGTGTAGGCAGGTCATTGTTTTTTGTCATGGTAAATCAATGGTGCTATAGTGACCTTTTGTTTCTATCAGTCTTTATAGCGTCGCCACTCTTATGATACAGAAACTTCAAATCTTGTTTCAGTTTATTATCTATTATTTTTGTATTTTAGCTATGCAGCAGTTAACTCAAGATTAACCAGATGTACTGAAATAAAATGTGACGGGGGGGTATTGATATTTGGTTCACTAAACATTAAAATGGCATTTGATTTCTTTATTTTTAACTGCATTAAGGAAACAAGACTACACTATGATAGTGCTTGCACAGTGAGATTACGAAGCTTGTTCATTTTCTGTAAGTCTATATAGACCAAAATCTGAGCCATTTTACTTGATGTTCATCTTCAGGTTCATACCTTCATTTCAAATGGGATATGAAACAGTTCATTAATCTGTTACAATCATTCATGTTGTTACACATTTTAAGAAATGTCAGCCTTTTACAAACAAACAAACAAATAAATAATAGGCAAAGTGACGTTGATGTAACAATTCATATCATGGCAAAAAGTACTATATAATATACCTTTGCCATACCATTATTTTGAAAGATTCAGCTGATTCATACAATCAGCAATAGGAATGAATGAATTAATTCCTTTTTAATAATTTTTTTTTTGCCTTTGTAATAATTCTTATAAGGTACTACATTAAGTGATTTTTTTCCATAATGACGCTTAAATTGTTACTTTTGAAACTACTTTAGACTGCAACAACAGCACATCCACCTTTACTTACCTTAATGTTCATTACTTACCTTTATATATTTCATACATACAGTTCTTTATGTAAGTTTTTCCCCTAGTCCTTATGGATTTGTTTCCTAGATGCATTTTATATTTAGGCCTTTATTTTAGCAGCTGCTGGTTATTATGCCGGGCAGATGTGTTAGAATTACTTTGTGTGAACTGTCAATGTGTTCTCATGTACTCTTTCAGAAGCTCTGTGACTTCAGCCATTTCTGTTATATTCTATTTTGTTCTGTTCCATAGGCATTTTTCACCACTTTAAATTATGTCACTGGTGGCGTTGCACTGTGCAGAGTGAACATGTCCAAATATCCAATAACTAGATTTCATTGAGGATTATCGATATTGATATTTTCAGTTCTTTCAGCGTGTTTTACTTAATCTTACATCACGTTTTATGTGTGCAACAGTTTATCTTTTCCTCGCAGTGCTGAATTAATTCCTGTGAGAAACATCTACTGAATCGCAGGAATTTAAAAATGTATTTGAATTGTAATTTGATTGTTTGTCTATGTCCCATTACATTACATTACATGGAGAGGGCGGGGTTTATGAGCTATACTGCATCCAGCCACCTGGGGCGATCGAAACGCTTTGGTTTCACTTTTTTAGGACTCATCTGTGGTAATCGATAGGCATAAGTTACAGAGACAGTGTCTGTAACATTACCACATCTAAACATTGCTTGTTCAACATTTCATCGATTTCCACAGAGAGATAAAGAAAAAAATGAAGTAGATTAAACTACTAGGCCTATGTGATTCGTTGTTCCCTATAGTTTTTCCCTCAGTAGCTGACATCAAAAAAAGCTCAATTAAAGGGGTGGTAAACAACGATTTCACTATTCTAACTTTAGCTAGCGTGTAATGTTGCTGCTTGAGCATAAACAACATCTGCAAAGTTACAACGTTCAAAGTTTAAAGCAAAGGGAGATATTTGCTTTTAAAGAAATCAGTTTCTAAGAACTACAGCAAACGGCCATTAGGCGACTACACACATTCCTCCAGGGTTGGTGACATCAACAGGCTCAATATTTACATAAACCCCTCCTCCGAGAATATTAAATAAGGGGGGGGGTGAGGCCATTTTGTATCGCGGCGCTGTTGTGGTTAGTAGGCTGGAGTGTTGTTGCCGCGATGCCGAGGAAACGCTGTTATTTTCATCCGGATTGCAGGTCTGGGGTACTTGCTCTGTTCAGCCTTCCTTGGGACGGGGGTGCGTTGCAGAGCTTTTAACATACAGCATGTTATATGCACGTGTGTTTGAGTCAGCGGGGAATCAGGCGCGCGCAGGGCTCCCTGCAGCACATCTAACAGAGGAAAACATCCACCGTCTTCGCGATTTCAATGCCAGATTTGCACAACGTCAGCTGCGTGAAAAAAACACTGCCGGTGCGTGGATGCATGACGCGCGCGCTGTACATTTCACGGAGGACAACACAAACTTCCACAAACTTCGCGAGTTCAATACAGGATATGCACCTCGGCTTGTCCTGAAAGCTGGATTTACAAACAGAAGCTGTTTACGGGCCACAACCTGTAAGTCTGATTTATTTTTCATTGATGTGTTTTCCTGTAATAGGTTGTACATTGTAGCAAGGAAGTAAACAGATGACAACGCTGTTCAGCAAACCAGTCTGTTAAATGCTCATTCATACTTAACGTTATCCGACGAACACCTAACGTTACAAACATTAACGTTAAAATCTCAACAGCGAACCTGGCATTAGTGTAAATGATTCTTTGATTAGAGCTTTTATGTATTGTTTATCTACAGGCTTGCTAAACATGCTTCTGTGTGTGATTTGGCTAACTTACTAGTTAAAGCCAGTGCTTAGTGTTCGTTTTGGGTTAACGTTAGTTCTTGCGACAGATATTTGGCTATAATCGTTCTAAAAATACAAAAGTTAAAGTGCCATTCAGTAGCGATCATTATAGATCCGCAGTCTTTACTCTCGAGGACTGAGCAGGTTCTGCTCGATCATCTTCACTCAAATGTTCTGGGTCTGATTCGAGCTCATATGGTTTTATTGACGCCGTTGTTTCTAATACTGAACAGCCTCCGGTAAGGGGCGTGACGTTTCCGACGTGCACTGCGGTTAGCGAATCACAACACACTGGGCCAGCTAACCAATCTGAGCCCACTGCGTATTTTTGAGGGACTGGCTTCATACAACCCGGAAACCATCAGACCGTTTTACAAGGAGGGACAGAGCAGTGTAGAATAAAGGTCAAATATATGAAAAATAAGGCAATTTTTTTTTTAAACGAAGCATGAACACATGTTACAGTGCACCCCACAAACACAATCAAGCCTTCAAAAGAATGTGTTTTACCACCCCTTTAAGTTTGCATAAAAACTTTTGAACTCACCGAATCCATTTTAATGAAGTAGATTTCGACCAAGTCTCCGTAAAGGAGGTAAGTATCAGCCTGTGATTCTTTACCAAAAGATAATTTAATTTTCTTAGTCAGACATCTCCCTCTTCTTCTTCTTTTTCTTCTTTTGGCTTTTTATGGCGGTTGGCAAACAAACGATAGGTGCATTCCCGCCACCTACTGGACTGGAGTGTGACATGGAATGAATATGGAAGAACTAAATAATTAAATCAATAAATGAGAAAAAGAGGGGAAAAAAAGGTGCATTACCTTTTAAATCCTATAAAACAAATCTACCTTTCTTAAGAAATCCATTAATGCATTGTATATATTCTATGATGGTTCAGTCCATTATTCAGCATTGTTTTAAGTGTAAGTTTGCCTATCCCCAATTCTTTTAATTCTTCCAACAGAAGTACTCGTTCATTTTCATAAGCATTAATATTACATGCTCTACTGTTTCTGCTGATCCACATAAACTACAATTCCCAGACTCATGTTTACTCATTATATAGAGAAAATAATTTAAAGCCGTATGCCCAAGTCGAAGTCTGGTAATAACTAAATCTTCTCTTCTACTGCCAAAATTTGCTCTTTCACCCCCTACTTGATTTTAGATATGAAAAAGATGTCTTCCTCTTCCCTCCTCATTCCAAAGTTCTTGCCACTTTCCGTTTATTTCTGTTCTAATTTTAGCCTTAACTTCGTCTTTACTTAGTGGTATCTTGATTTCTATATGTGCAAATTTCAAAGCCTGTTTTGCTACATGATCAACTTCTTCATTTCCATCCACTCCCACATGTGCTGGAACCCACAGGAAACACATCTTAATTCCCAACTTATTCACTCTATACATACTTAAAAGAATTTCATATAAAATATCTTGTCTTGAGGATCTTCCACTAATAAGGCTTGATAATGAAGAGAAAGAATCTGAACATATCACCACATTCATTGGCCGATTATCCTCCATCCACTTGATAGCTAATAGTATTGCTACCATCTCTGTTGTATATACTCCTACTTGGTCTGATACTCGTTTGCCAATTTTAACTTGAAAATGTAGGACATATACAGCTGCTGAAGCTCGACCTGTTTCAGGATCTTTGGAACCATCAGTAAAAATTGTTGTAGAGTTGTAATTCTGCTCAATATACTGCTTAACCATTACATCCTTTGCCATTACTCGACTTCCATCATTAATAATTTCTTGCAAATTAAAATCGACCAATGGCAAAGGGAATAGCCAAGGGGAAATGGGTGACACTACTACTGTAGGACTCAATTCTATATTTATTATTCCACATTAATTGTCTACTTCTTCTGCAATCCATCCAAAAGTACCTAACTTGGCCAACTCATATTCCCAACAATTTTCTAATACCTTTTTAATTGGATGATTTTCATAATGTCCCTTTACCGAAATCCAATAATTCAACATTAATTTTAATCTTCTTACATCAAGAGGCATGTCATTAATTTCTACCTGTAAAGCAGGAATAGGAGAAGATCTGAGAGCACCTCAACATCATCTCCCTCTTTCTTCATGCGACCGTTAATAGCCCAGCAGCAGGGGTTCAGAAAAAAAAAATCGGAAGCTGTCAGCAGGAAGTACCTGCCAATGGCAGCCGGAAGACAGTTGCTGGCAGCCAGACAACCTGCCAAAGTAGGCGGCACCTGCCGCTTCACGATCTCCAATCACTAGCATCCAAAGAGTGACAGCAACCAATCAAATGATGGTCGGGCGACAGCAGCGTGTAAACAGTGTTGATGTCGGCAGAGCTCAAATTAGTTAATTGATAGACATTATGAGGAGTGAATGGTCACGTTTTTTTTAGCGTCCAAGTAAGTTTGAGGAGTTAAAGCTAACAAGATTAGATTTGAGTATATAAAGTTCAGATTGTGATAATTATTTTTTTTTTCTCTCGATAATTTTTGGCAATTCTTAACTTTTGACTTGATAATGGACAAAAAACGGAAGAATCAGCGCTATATTAGCTGGACACCTCGTGGAAGAGAGCTGCATGGAATCGGCCGATCTGGATAAAAATATGAATATTGAGACTGAAATCGGTGCCAATGAAGAAGTTTTTGCAAGGCCTGTTTGCTTTACTCCATCCAAGAGTCTAGCGATCTCAAAAGACAGGAATGAAGTTTCTTTATCTACACTCCTTGATGCAATCCAGAAGCTAACGGATAAAGTGGATGAAACCCACCAGTTGCCGTTTCTTGCGAAAAACTCGACAAACTATCCGAGAAGGTCTCGCATATAAGTGAAGAGGTCAAGAGACATGATGTCAAGATCGTTCAACTTGATAAGGAACTGCGAGCTGAAAACATATGTCTGAAAGAAAACATGAAATGCAAAGGTACTCGCGCAGATGGAATCTCAAGCTACAGGGGGTCTCAGAACGCGATGGAGAAGATGCAAGAAATGTGACGATCGACATCCTAAGAAAGATGATCCCTAGTATCCAGAACAAGTTGGATGATGTCATTGATGTTGGACACCGCCTGGGGCAAAGGAGATCCGATGGAGCACCTTGTAACATCATCATGCGTTTTACCATGCGAACCTACAGAGATATGGTATGGCGAGCTGCGAAAGATTCGTCTCGCTTTCTAAAGGAAAACAAGCTTCGCATCAAAGAGGCGCTGATCAAGCAAGATGTTGATGCTAGAGCTAAATTATGGCCGCTTGTGAAGAAGGCTCGTGAGGATGGAAAGACGGTCTAATGAAAGGGTCCCTATGCTTTTGTTCCTGGGATAAAAACTTGAACTTAACCCCTAAGATGTACAGCACCATATTTTCACGTTTGCATACTGCCTTCGTAGAGCAATGAGTTGTGTTTGATCAGTCTCTCATTTACAACCAATCTTCAAGGAGCAACAGCCTTCAAATTTAACTTCCAAGTTGTGCGTGGACAGACGCTTTATTCACAGAGTAGCCTACATGAAACTCCTGCAATCGAACTTGACTCCTGAGTTGCGCATGGATCATTTCTAATTGCAGACTGACTTTATGGAGCAACGTGAAAGTTTCTTGTACACTGCTGTGGCTCCTCTAAATCTAAACAACTATCTTTGTTATGTTTAGGAGGTGTTTCCCTTTTAAGTAAAGATTGTAATAATACATTTATCCGTCAACTCTCTCAGTCAAGAAATGTAATTACTCCAAGGGGGAAATTCTTTTGGGGTTCTATAATAGATAACATTAAATGAAGGAAAACATGGTTACTACACTGTAAAAAAGGATTTGAGGCTTTTGCTACCTCAACTAATTTTCATAAGTCAGTTCAACTAAAATGTTGAGTATACTTAAGATATTAAGTTTAGCAGTGCCCAACTACTCCGTTTAATCAGAGTAGTTCAGGCAACATAGATTTCTAAGTTGTTTGAGCGGCCCCTGCATAAATACGTCGGGAAACCCCGCCGATCTCTCCTATGAGCCCTCCACAGCATGCGCCAGAAACTGCCATTTTGAATCAAGAGTTGCTGAGGTAAGAGCTAACTTTCTTATTTTATGAAAATGATTGTTAAACTGAGTGTAAACTAGATAAATATTACACAGGGTTGTTGGTGGCCACAATAAATATATTTTTGTCTGCATGTCACAGTGTTTTACACATGACCACGGATGTATAACTCGTTCTACGAATTCGTTCCTCGTTATAATTAAATTGTGTCAACAAATTAACAAATTAAGAATTAATTCACTTAACTTATTATATTCTCATTTTATTAAATTGTGGCTGCATTGTAATTAGTTCCCTCATTTATAATTAAAACGAGTTAACAAACAATGCGGCCACTATTTTCCTAAAAGGAGGGAATTCGTTTTTAATTTGTGACCACAATTGAATCACGGGGCAACGAATTAATGTCGTAGGATTGAATGTAGAATAATGTCTCGTGTAAGCACTGTTTCAGCCCTTGGATATCATTAAAACAGCTTGTAAACAGTCACAAAATGTAGGGCCTTTATGCGCGCTGCTTTTGCGCGCCTAGAGCTTCGCGTTAGAAGGAGCGCTCTGAGTGCTGAAGTTCCAATGAAATGAATCGAGAGGCGGGTCTTGCGTTGTGGCGACCGTTACCTTGATTAGACTGACAGGACAGCGGTTGCCTAGAAACATTAAGACTGCCTCAATCAGCTCCCTAGTTCAGTAGTCATTGGCTTCTGACTACTGAACCAGGGAACTGATTGAGACGCACCCTTCAAAAACTGAGCACACTGCTATTTTCTAAAGGAAAAAAAACAAAAAACAAGTCAACCAAAAAAGGCAGTGCAGTGGGGAAATTCTAAAACGCTTAACGTGAAAAACGCGAATAATGAAGCATACTAAAGGCGGATCCCAACAGTTTAATCCGTGTCTGTGAGGTGCGTGAATTGATTGAGTTTATGACATTGTTAACTGTTGTCACAGTAAAAAAAAAACATTTATCAAAGGGTTAGTTCACCCAAAAATGTCAATTCTATTATTAATGACTTGCCCTCATATCGTTCCACACCCGTAAGACCTCCGTTTATCTTCAGAACACAAATAAAGATATTTTAGTTGAAATCTGATGGCTCAGTGAGGCCTCCATTGGCACAATGTAATTTGCAATCTCAAGACCCATAAAAGCTAGTAAAGATGTTACAAAGTCCATCTCACTACAGTGGTTCTACAATAACTTTCAAAACATTACATCATGAAGCTTCGAAGGATTCATAACGCATCGAAGCTTCATGATGTAGTGTTTTGAAATCGATCATCACTATATAAGTCGTTATTTAGGGGGGTTTTTTGCGCACAGAAACTAATTCTCGTCGCTTCATAAAGTTATTGTAGAACCACTGTAGTGAGATGGACTTTGTAACGACGTCTTTAGTACCTTTTATGGGTCTTGAGAGTGTAATGTACATTGTGCCAATGGAGGCCTTTCTGAGCCATCGGATTTACACTAAAATATCTTCATTTGTGTTCAGAAGATGAACTTCTGGAAGTAGAAACTGGTTCTAAGAAGATGTCTTACGGGTGTCGAACGATATGAGGGTAAGTCATTAATGACAGAATTAACCCTAACCCTTTAAAGGTTTTGGTAAATTTGCTATTAACTTACTCAGCTACAGTTCATCAAAGAAGTAGGTATTTTTTTAACAGTGGTCCTTGGTGATACCAGCTACCGTCACTTCAGAGTGAAAAAAAAAAAAACGCATACATAAAACAAAACTAATACCTATGATGACAGTAGCCATTGTTTTGAATGATATTAATCACCAAGGACCATGATTTCAAATAAAAATCTTTACTGTTTGTAAACCTGTAAGACCTTCGCTCATCTTCAGAACACAAATTAAGATATTTTGATGAAATTGGAAAAAGAAATTACTGAACAAAGTTTTTATTTTGTTTGTTTCCCCCCACAAAGTATTCTCGTCACTTCATAACATTAAAGGATTAGTTGACTTTTAAATAAACTTTTGCTGATAATTTACTCACCCCCATGTCATAATTTAATTACTAAATACTTAATTATGTTCTTTAGACTACAGGTTCCGAACAAGAGGCAATAACAGAAGTTGACGTTGGTCTTCTCATCTTCTCGACTGAGGAAGGCAGAAGCAGCCAAGCACTACTGGCAAAGGAGATACTTTTGTCTACTATAACTAGTTTGCATATTGCATATTTTTTAAGATAAATGTTAAATGTACATGTTATGTAATGTCAATTTCCAGCTGCTTACTGTTATCAAAACATTTCAATTTAACTACATCTCTTTTAAAGGGATAGTTCACCCAAAAATGAACATTTGATGTTTTTCTGCTTACCCCCAGGCCATCCAAGATGTAGGTGTGTTTGTTTCTTCAGTAGAACACAAATGAAGATTTTTAACACCAACCGTTGCAGTATCCAGTTGTATAATGCATGTCACTGGGGCCTGTTTAGAATATGACAACTATGAGAGTAAAACACATAGATATACGAATCCATATTAAACCCTGCGACTTGTGACGACACATGTCTTAAGACACAAAACGATCGGTTTCTGTAAGAAACTGAGCAGTATTTATGCTATTATTTTACCTCTGAGATGAATGTCTGGTCTGGTCTGAAGAGCACCATTACTTCCAGCGAATAAGGTCAAAATACTGCGTGATCATAGATATATACATAGATTCTTCATTTGACCGCTCCACGCAGGCACTAATGAAGAATATATATATATATATATATATATATATGATCACGGCAGTATTTTGACCTTATTCGCTGGAAGTAATGGCGGTCTGGAGACCTGATGACATTCGTCTGGTCAGAGGTAAAATGATAACAAGTACAGTTGGTATGGTTTCGTGTTTTAAGACATCAATGTGTCATCACGAGTCGCAGGGTTTAATATGGATTCGTATGTCTATGTGTTTTTTACTCTCATAGCTCTTATACTCTACTGACACCATTGACATGCATTATACAACTGGATACTGCAACGGTTGGAGTTAAAAATCATCATTTGTGTTCTCCTAAAGAAACAAAGACACCTACGTCTTGGATGGCCTGGGGGTAAGCAGAAAAAAACCCCATCACATTTTCATTTTTGGGTGAACTATCCCTTTAAGGCAGTAAGCTGTTCTACTTTAAGGAAGAAATACTTTTTATTTCTATATTTACAGTTCTTTTGTATACTGAAGCTCATTTGCATACTTTTTTTAGGTAAATGTTCATGTAACGTTATGAAATGGCAATTTTCAGCAGTTTAAACTTCAGCTTTTATATTTCACAACAACAGAAATGTGAATATGAAATGTAATTTTGTAGCTATTTTGTCGATTTTTAAATGAAAATAAAAGTAAAATAGCATTCTGCTATTATTCTACAAAGTCTTCTATGTCAATGAATCATTTTTATGTAGTAGTATTAGAAAACAGAAACTTGAGTTGTGTGGGCAAATTACGCAGTTCAGTCTGTTGTATGAACTTAACATTCCAACTACAACTAACTATTCTTGAAAAAGTAACCTGGCTGCCTTAAAAAAACGAGTTGATTCAACAAAATGCGTAGTTAAGCCAATTTTTACATTGTTGGCACAACTATTAATTATAAATTGACTCAACAAGATACTTAGTTTAAACAACTTAAGATGGCAGAAAAAGTTTGTTGGTGTAACTCATTGTATGTTGCCTCAACTGGGATTTAAGTTTATTGAACTTTTAATGTCTTGTTGGAGTAACTAAAAAACTTTTTCATTAAACTTTTAAATTAAAGTTGCTCAGACTATTTTGTCAGCTTCATCTTTGTTATCCCAACAATTAATTTTATGTTTAAGGAACTCCAATATATGTGCAAACAACTTAAGTTTCTTAGCTAGCTTAACACAAAATTTCAAGGCAGCCAGGTTACAAATTATTTTAAGTTGAATGAGCTTGTTCGTTTTTACAGTGTACCATATAAATATTGCATACCCAATAAAATGAGAGAAGTACATTTTAAAATTTTGCATAATGTATACCCTTGTAATGCACTTTTATCCAAATACTGTGATGTAGATGATATATGCACCTTCTGTAAGAATGAAAATAAAGACATCTGTCATTTGTTTTTCTCTTGTAAGGTATCATCAATTTTCTGGAATGATTTGAGCTCTTATTGTTTTTCTAAAATTAATATGAACTGTAATCTATGCATTAAGGATGTCATTTGTCTTTTTCAAAACCCAAACAAATCTTTAGAATCTTCTGTTAACTTCCTTATCCTTGTGGCAAAGTTTTATTTTCACAAACAAAGGTTTCTTAAGAAAATTCCTACTTTTATACTTCTTATGCGAAGTAGAGTATTCAATCAAATCACTAAGAATAACTAAAATAGAAAATGTACATCTTTTTTGAAGAAATATGATGAGATCTTTCATGTTACATGATTATTTTCTGGTTGCCTTTAAAAAAAAAAAAAATTTATGTTCCGTTCTTTTTATTTCTTCCATTTTTATCCTATGATTGTGCAAAATTATTTTACTTGTTTATTAATCACATTGTTGGAAAGTTATGAGATGTGTGTTTGCACTATTGTAATTTGTTTCTTCTTGAATAAAAAAAAAACCCAGATAGATATTATGAGTAAATAAAACCTGGCATTCGATAAGAATCGGTTGGTTTGTTAATAACTTTAATATCAGCGAACGACAGTATTGCTACTGTAGTTAATTGTTTAAAAAGCCACGTCTTGTGTACCGTATTTTACATTTATAATAATTAGCTTCATCTGCCCCAGTATTGTCTGTCAGAAGAGTCGACACTACTGACTGTGGTAATATTATGTTCATGGTAAGTAGAACATGACCAGGGTTAACACAACATTAATAATGGACATACGTTTAATCAGTAAAACACCGGGATAGGCCTTTTTTAGGTGTTGTCAAATCTGCAGTTTAATTTATATTCATAACAGTACTATACTGTATTTTTGCGATGGACTGGGAGTTTGACTTTACTCAGGTAAGCATAATACGATTTTTTTTTATTTATCTTATGTATTTTGGGACATTTTAACTGTTATTTTGAATGTATCTGCTTCAGCATGACTCCTATCAGTGAATCTGCTGTTATCAGAAATAAAGAAGGGGAGGAATAGACTATGTGAATTCAAGCAATTTTTGACTTTAACTTTTGAATATTAGTAATCACCATTAATTCATATTTTCTAAGAAGACACAGTGCACATTTGTTGCAGAAGGATGCAGGCAAAACAACAGACGAGGTAACAACACATTCAGTGTGACAAATGCTAATTTCAAGTGTTACCCTCTCATACTGTATCTACAGTATCTTTCTGATTAAAATACAGAATAAATGTATTTCTCAAGTACTAACTGCACCCATAGAATGTGCATTCTGTATTAAGGGAAGTTACTGTAAGTCGTGATGTATAGAAAATAGTGTTTAATGACAATGTCAGTCATTTTTGTTAATTTTGCATGCCACATTGTTGCCAGAGAAATGCTTCTTTGTGGTCATTGAGGTGGGTGATCCTGCTTTTGTAAACTTGGGTCCTGTATGTTTGCATTAAAAACTCTGGTGGGAAGCGACTCGTTCTGTGTAAAAAGCACACTTTAGCTGGTTAGACCAGTGTTTTCCTACCCTGTTCCTGGAAGCACACCAACAGTACACATTTTGAATGTCTCTCTTATATGACCCATCCATTTCAGGCCTTGGAGCAGGGATGTGCAGCTTCGGTCACAGTCCTGCAGAGTTCAGCTCCAACCCTGATCAAACACACCTGAACCAGCTGATCAATGTCTTCAGGGTTACTAAGTCTACAGACAGGTGAGTTTTTATCAGGAGCTGTGTCTCATTTCGGATGCTACATTTGTCAGCTGCCCCATTTCATTAAAGTAACACAATTGAGTACAAAGTCTGTATCATGACAACTGTAAGTTGTGGAAACACTGGTACTTTTTTATTTTTGTAATGCATTGATGTTTTTTTTTTTTATTGTTGTTGTTTTATATGATGTCCAGTCCATTCTACCCCGTAATTATGTTCATGATATAATTTATTTTTTTTAAAAGGCTGATTATAGTTAAACTATACAAAAATAGCACCTACGCCACATTACAGCCTAAACACAAATAGCAAGAGCAATTGCATCTAACATTCATGCACAAACTATTCATTGAGAACTAGCAAGTGTTTGTTTTCCAGTAGATGGCAGCAATCTTCCACTAAACTATGCACATTCATGTTTTCACCATGAATTCAACTGAGAAATTTAGATATTTAATGTGAATTTTACATAAAATGTTGCTATTTTAAATAACCTGTATATAAATATCATTACTAATTTCGGCAAATACATTTTAAAATTGCCATATGTCCCCTTGAAACTGCACAACTATAGTAAAAACATTAGGCTATTAAAAAAGTGATATTACATGGGTTTAAATATTTAATGCAATTAGATAAACTGTTCATTCATTAGCCTACATCACTTTACCTGTCCAAATATCTAAAAATTCTTAAATCAAGATGCATTTACTAAAAATACATATTTTTCTTGTTTTCTGGGGGGAAAAAATCAAAATGAAGTGAGTTTTTGCTTTAAACAAGCAAAATTATCTGCCAATGGGGTGAGAAAAATTCTCTTATTTCTGTTTGGGACAGAAACAAGATTTCAATCAGAAACAAGATTATTTTTCTCACCCCATTGGCAGATCATTTTGCCTGTTTTAAGCAAAAACTCACTTCATTTTGAATTTATTTTCAAGAAAACAAGAAAAAATATCTTTTGTAATAATTTTACTTATCTAAATGCATCTTAATTTAAGAGTTTTTAGAAATTTAGACTAGAAACAAGATACTAAGAAAGAAGAATACTAAGTAAGAAGAGCATTTTTTTGCAGTGTAGCCTATCCCTTATCTTCCCTGCATCAGAGGGCTTCTGTCTTTTTTGACACTACAACTCGGCCATCCGTCATAAATAAACTGGCAACTTTCACTGTGTCTACACCTGGCGCGAGCGGCCAAGCACCCTAAAAAATGAAAGCAATCCTGTCTACGTTGGATGCGGCGAGAGGCGACGCGATGCACCTGCACACTCTATGCCATGCACTGCACACTCCATCACCACAATTTCAACCAAACTAATCTAATGTATTATTATGCACTGCACTTTAACACAATAATCAATTCTGCCATTACCTACTTATCAACCCACTGTACATCTGCAACTGTATAATGTGTATAATTAGATGCCAAGGATGCTGAACACTGGTGGTGGTTGAGGAGAGACCCCTGACATGGTTGTAAAGCACTTTGGGTGTAAAGTAGTACATATGAAAGCAAATGCCTCATTCATTCATTCATATAATTGGATATTGTGTGTATAATATGTACATTATTTATTGTGTATGTGTATTGTTATCTGCAAAGTATGTCCAATTGTATTCTGCACTACTCTCAGACGGCACATGTGCTGTTGCTGATGTGACAATAAAAGTGATTTGATTTGAAAACACCCATTCAGGTTTTTGCAGTAATTGGTGTCAGTTGCTGGAGGAGTGATTTGTATTTATTAATACAATGATTTGTTCTTGATAGTTGCACTCTTAAATTCACTAAAACATTTTAATAAAACATTGTTTACATTTTGTGAATAGCTCAGCTTTTCTGAATTACATCATTAATCTATTTGTGGGATGTGTTTGATACTTACAGTATATCACGTTGTTGTTGTTTTTCTAACAACAACTACCAAATACAACATACATCATCAAGAATGATATTATTGTATTATTGGTTTTTTTATCACTGCAGTGTAAAACTGAACTTGAAATGTTTGTATGATACAGCAATTTATTTATTTTGTATATAAAAAGTAGGATAGCCTATCTACTATAGTAAGATTTAATTTAATCTATTAAAATCGATCTAAATCACAATTATGATTAGGCTATTATTTTTACGATTACTCATTATTATTAGCCTTGCTTTCGCTGACTAAAAGTGACAGGTACCGCCTACTTCTGGTTATAAAACGGCAGCCGATGTCCGGTTTTAGTGGCAGGTAATGTCAGCCATATATCCATAATAAAGGCTAGATGTCTCGTCCGCGCTGCTGGCCAATGGAGGTCGACGGCCGCACCTGGCGGCCATCTTGTCACAGGCAGCTCGCTCACTTGTAACATTGTGTTTTCATGGGTGCTCTCACTTTTTAAATAACCATAACTTGCTAAATTTTCTACCAATTTTCAAACTGTTTGGTTTGTTATAAACGTCAGTGATGTAGTTATGACACTGCATACTTATGAATAATTATTCATAATTTTTTCAATCATCCATAATTATAGCCACGTTAATAACGTTTGTAAGAAACCAAACCATTTGTAAATCCGTCAAGATTTCTCGCTTTACATCAGGTACCACAGAGCCCTGCCTGTGACAAGATGGCCGCCGGTGATGACGTTAGAGACTCCGCTAAGACATCTAGCCTTTATTATGGAAATCTATGCTGTCAGCCATAGATATACATAATAAAGGCTTATGGCGGAGTCTCTAATGTCATCACCGGCGGCCATCTTGTCACAGGCAAGCTTTCTGGCGGGTTCTGTGGTGCCTGTTGTAAGGTGAGTGATCTGAGATAAATACTATTATCTCGCTGAAATCTTGACGGATTTACAAATGGTTTGGTTTCTTACAAACGTTATTAACGTGGCTATAATTCTGGATGCTTTAACAAATTATGAATAATTATTCATAAGTATTCAGTGTCATAACTACATCTCTGACGTTTATAACAAATAGTTTGAAAATCGGTAGAAAATTGAGCAAGTTTGGGTTGTTTAAAAAGTGCAAGCACCACTAAAACACAATGTTACGAGTGAGCGATCTGACTGTGACAAGATGGCCGCCAGGTGCGGACGTCGACCTCCATTGGCCAGCAGCGCGGACGAGACATCTAGCCTTTATTATGTATATCTATGAGTTTGGTGGTTTGACACACAATCCGAATCATGAATCGACTCGCTGAATCGATACGCTCCGAAGCTTCACGAAGCAGTGTTTTGAAATCGGTTATCACTATATTCTGTGAGGAAAATAAGTATTTGAACACCCTGCTATTTTGCAAGTTCTCCCACTTAGAAATCATGGAGGGGTCTGAAATTGTCATCGTAGGTGCATGTCCACTGTGAGAGACATAATCTATAAAAAAAATCCAGAAAGCACAATGTATGATTTTTTAACTATTTATTTGTATGATACAGCTGCAAATAAGTATTTGAACACCTGAGAAAATCAATGTTAATATTTGGTACAGTAAACTTTGTTTGCAATTACAGAGGTCAAACGTTTCCTGTAGTTTTTCACCAGGTTTGCACACACTGCAGGAGGGATTTTGGCCCACTCCTCCACACAGATCTTCTCTAGATCAGTCAGGTTTCTGGCCTGTCGCTGAGAAAAACAGAGTTTGAGCTCCCTCCAAAGATTCTCTATTGGGTTTAGGTCTGGAGACTGGCTAGGCCACGCCAGAACCTTGATATGCTTCTTACAGAGCCACTCCTTGGTTATCCTGGCTGTGTGCTTCGGGTCACTGTCATGTTGGAAGACCCAGCCTCGACCCATCTTCAATGCTCTAACTGAGGGAAGGAGGTTGTTCCCCAAAATCTCACAATACATGGCCCTGGTCATCCTCTCCTTAATACAGTGTAGTTGCCCTGTCCCATGTGCAGAAAAACACGCCCAATGCATGATGCTACCATCCCCATGCTTCACAGTAGGGATGGTGTTCTTGGGATGGTACTCATCATTCTTCTTCCTCCAAACACGTTTAGTGGAATTATGACCAAAAAGTTCTATTTTGGTCTCATCCGACCACATGACTTTCTCCCATGACTCCTCTGGATCATCCAAATGGTCATTGGCAAACTTAAGACGGGCCTGGACATGTGCTGGTTTAAGCAGGGGAACCTTCCGTGCCATGCATGATTTCAAACCATTACGTCTTAGTGTATTACCAACAGTAACCTTGGAAACGGTGGTCCCAGCTCTTTTCAGGTCATTGACCAGCTCCTCCCGTGTAGTTCTGAGCTGATTTCTCACCTTTCGTAGGATCAATGAGACCCCACGAGGTGAGATCTTGCATGGAGCCCCAGTCCAAGGGAGATTGACAGTCATGTTTAGCTTCTTACATTTTCTAATGATTGCTCCAACAGTGGACCTTTTTTCACCAAGCTGCTTGGCAATTTCCCCGTAGACCTTTCCAGCCTTGTGGAGGTGTACAATTTTGTCTCTAGTGTCTTTGGACAGCTCTTTGGTCTTGGCCATGTTAGTAGTTGGATTCTTACTGATTGTATGGGGTGGACAGGTGTCTTTATGCAGCTAACGACCTCAAACAGGTGCATCTAATTTAGGATAATAAATGGAGTGGAGGTGGACATTTTAAAGGCAGACTAACAGGTCTGTGAGGGTCAGAATTCTAGCTGATAGACAGGTGTTCAAATACTTATTTGCAGCTGTATCATACAAATAAATAGTTAAAAAAATCATACATTGTGATTTCTGGATGTTTTTTTATAGATTATGTCTCTCACAGTGGACATGCACCTACGATGACAATTTCAGACCCCTCCATGATTTCTAAGTGGGAGGACTTGCAAAATAGCAGGGTGTTCAAATTACTTTCGGATTCATCCCAAAAGGGGGTCAAACACCCCGAAACCCCCTGAGTAGCCTACATACAGTAGACAATACAGTCTCCAGTTGTGTTATTGTGTGTTGAAATATGCCGTATGACTATCTGGCATCTTCTGTAACAGTAGCACATTTTCTGAAGGATGTTTACAGATCACCACTGCTCTCTGGGCATTTAATCACACACACATTCCTTCCCCAACTGCTTTAAACAAGGGGAAAAAGGATCTTGTCCGAACTTATTGTTCCACATTGTGATTTTGAAACGTTGAGCATCAATAAAGATGTTTTTCTTGCCCCATTTTCCTGAAAGTTCTCCACATCACTTCCACAGGTCACCGGCCAGTGTGGTGTGTCCGTGCTCCGTCCCTCTCGTTTAACATCACCTCGTCTTAACCGGGACAGGAACGCTGTTAATTATGAGTTTGAGCATGCGGAGTCCCGTTGAGCACAGTTAACGGTTGTGCTGTGCTCCTAAAGGCGCAGTTGGAGACTGCTTGCATAAAAGATTCTGGCAGAAGGAAAACAGGCCAGCAGGAAAGTGTGAGAACGAGCAGATGAGACGGGAATGTCTCGAAGCAGGAAAAACTGAAAAAGTTTTATGCGTTTTGGCCGTTCATTTACACAACGGCGACTTTTTGGGGGACTGAAAAATGGGATGTACGGGATGTGAATGTACTAAAAATGGAAACGTTTTTCCTTTGCTTTTTTCTCATACTTGTAAGGCAGCGTTTGTGCATGAAGGCACCTCACGAAACTGATTTCGGACAGGCAGCGTAACAGTTTAATGATCTATGGCAAAATAGATCAGAGAGAGCTTTGGTGAGAACTAAACAAAAATTTAACTACTACATTAGTAATTTCTCACTGGAAATGACATCAGAAGTGGAAAACGTATATTTAAGGCTGGTTCACACCGGGACAATTTTCGCGCGCGTTTATCACCGACGTTTAACGGGTTGTGACTAAACAAAGGGCGCCAATGTGAGTGTGAACAGCCAAACCGCGTAGAAAAAGCTGCGGTTTTGAAAATACCCGTGTTCATGTGGACAGGGCCTGAGTCGCTCTCAGGAGCTCAGTGAATTCAAGCGTGGTTCCGTGACGGTTGCCACCTGTGCATTAAGTCCATTCCTGAAATTTTTCTCACTTAATATTCCACGGTCAATTGTTAGTGGTATTATAACAAAGTGGAAGCAATTGGGAACAACATCAACTCAGTCACGAAGTGGTAGGCCACGTAAAATCACAGAGCGGGGTCAGTGCATGCTGATGTACACAGTGCGCTGAAGTCGCCAACTTTCTGCAGAGTCAATAGCTACAGACCTCCAAACTTCATGTGGCCTTCAGATTAGCTCATGAACAGTGCGTAGAGAGCTTCATGGAATGGGTTTCCATGGCCGAGCAGTTGCATCCAAACCTTCCATCACCAAGTCCAGTGCAAAGTGTCGGATGCAGTGATGTAAAGCACACCACCACTGGACTGGAGACGTGTTCTCTGAATGGGTCCAGGTTTGGTGTTTTCCAGGAGAACGGTACTTGCCTGACTGCATTGTGCCAAGTGTAAAGTTTGGTGGAGGGGGGATTGTGGTGTGTGGTTGTTTTTCAGGTGTTGGGCTTGGCCCCTAAGTTCGGTGAAAAGAACTCTTAATGCTTCAGAATACCAAGACATTTTGGACAATTTCATGCTCCCAAATTTGTGGGAACAGTTTGGGGATGGCCCCTTCCTGTTCCAACATGACTGCGCACCAGTGCACAAAGCGTCGGTCCATAAAGACATGGATGAGCGAGTTTGGTGTGGAGGAACTTGACTGGCCTCAACCTCAACCCTGACCTCAACCCAATAGAACACCTTTGGGATGAATTAGAGCGGAGACTACGAGCCAGGCCTTCTCGTCCAACATCAGTGCCTGACCTCACAAATGCGCTTCTAGAAGAATGGTCATAAATTCCCATAAACACACTCCTAAACCTTGTGGAAGCCTTCCCAGAAGAGTTGAAGCTGTTATAGCAGCAAAGGGAGGGCCAACTCTATATTAAACCCTATGGATTAAGAATGGGATGTCATTAAAGGGTTACTTCACAGATTAGCATTAAGCTTTGTATCAGTAGAAACCCGGTAGTATTTTTGAATGACTGTCTCCCTCCCTCATGTCCCCCTGAAACGAGAGATTTCTGTATTTTGTGTTTAGAGGCTAGAGACTACAGCCAGTAGTAGGATTTAGTTCCTCTTGTTTTCAACCTGCCCATAGTGGGTGGGATCTCACTCACAGAATGTAAAATGGGACGGTGCCAAGGTGGGCAAGTGATATAACCGGTAGGTGTGGCTTGGGAGTGGCCTCATAGGGTAATGAAGCAAGTGCATTCTGGGAGTTGTAGTCTTTCATCCACATGAGCCAAAAATAAGTTTTCTGTTTTTTCTCAGTCTAGAAGGCACCAACTTCTAAAATAATTTCACGTCTACTTCATAAATGACCCAATACACATTCATCTTTCCAGCTGTGAAATATCCCTTTAAAGTTCTTGTGCATGAAAAGGCAGGCGTCCCAATACTTTTGGTAATATTTATTTATCTGTCTCTATTTAGTATTTATTTAAAAGTTGGCTGCTTATTACATGCCTTACATGTTTGTATCCCCAAGCATCCCCAAGCCTATGTATCGGATTCTACCATATCAGGGCATTTTAAAAAGGGGCAGTGTCCGTTCCGTGCCCTGCCATTGATAACCAATAGTGGCTTCATTACAATTGTCTGTTTGGTGTTATTTTTCCATTTCTCAGTTCACCATGGACAAAGCTGCACTGAGACTAACTTTGTTTGGCCTTCTGTTCACTTGTGTCAATATAGCTGCTACAAAAAAGGTAAATAAACATGTTAGAAACAAAAAGTACATTTGGGGGAAATTTCTCAGTTTTCTTTATAAACTGTTCTCCAAATAGTCACTTGAGAGAGAGGTAAACAAAAAAGGGAACAAAACAAAATGAACACACCCTTGGACATAACAAATCTGTGTAAAAAAACAATTTGTCCATAATTGAGGGGGAGGTTTCTTCATCCGGTCAATAATAGCCAATGGCATGATGTGGATAGGAGTTTAAAGGCAGTGTGTGTTTCTGTTTTCTGAGCAGGTCATGATGGATCGAGCAGCTCTCAGACTGATTCTCTTGGGCGTCTTTCTCATCTCAGTCAGTTCACAACAACCGTTGAAGGTAAGGGTCAACACTCAGTTTAAGATGTTTTAATTCTAAAAACAGATGAATTATTTGTATTTGAGATGAACGTCAAGATTAGATTTACTTCATACATGTTGAATATACAATGTTCAAAAGTTTGAGGTCTGTAAGTTTAAAAAAAAGAAAGATTTAATCATGACATTGATCAAACGTGACAGGCAAGACATTTATGTTACAGAATTTTTTTTTTTTTTCAAATAAAATCTGTTGTTTTAAACTTTATAATCAAAGAATCCTGAAAAACTTATCAGAGTTTCCAAAAAAATAATTTAGTAGCACAAATGTTTTCAACATTAATTAAAAAAAGCAGAAAATCAGCATATTATAATGATTTCTGAAGGATCATGTGACACTGAAAACCAGAGTAATGATGCTGAAAATTCAGCTTTGTATCACGGGAATAAATTATATTTTAAAATGTTATAGAAAAATGTTATTTTAAATTGCAAAAATATTTCACAAAATTGCTGATTTTAGTGTATTTTAGATCAAGTAAATGTAGCCTTGGTGAGCATAAGAGACTTAATTCTGAAATGTTTAAAAATCTTACTGACTTTTGAACAGCAGTGCTTCATTTCAAATGCAGTTTGAGTAAAGAGAACCATCGATTGCTCAATAGTTTACACTGAGATGTAGTCATCAAAATGTATTTGTTTTTTAGTCCAAAGGCCTTTTCTCTACGTCTTTTTGAAGCAGTAAATATTTGAACAATCCCACACAGCAAGGAGTAAATGTGCATCCAATATGACTTTACTGTTTGATGTCTCAACAGAAACAAAATGTGGATATATACAGCTTCTACATTAACTCCACAGTCACCAGTCGCTACGCCACAACCGTCATCACAAGCCGTGTGGCGAACACAGTGAATGAGTCTCAAGAGATCCAGTTTGAGGTCAAGATCCCCAAGAATGCCTTCATCAGCAAATTCAGAATGTAGGGAAACATGAGTATTGTTATATAAGGAGAGATAAAGTGGTAAAGAAGCCATTTATAACATGTGTGTCTCAGGTCAGGTCCATCGGTTAATGCAGCTAAACAACAACAAAATATGTCTGAGATAAACATATATTAAGAGTTGTTATTGTTGTTAATAACATAAATTATGTTATTGTCATTTTCTCCATAGGACCATAGAGGGGAAGACATATGATGGTGTTGTGAAGGAAAAAGAGGAAGCTCAGCAGCAGTACAGTCGAGCAGTATCTCGAGGAGAAAGTGCTGGACTGATCAAGTACTGGACATTAAAAAAAAGTTAGGTCCATAAAATGTGTTTTTATAGCAGGTTTAGTAATATGCTGTAATTTATTTATATTTCAGATCTGTTGGAAGGACTTTAGAGGACTTTAAAACTTCAGTGACAGTGGCTGCTTTTAGTAAAGTGACTTTTGAGTTGACCTACGAAGAACTGCTAAAGCGCCGCCTTGGCAAATATGAGCTGCTCATCAATGCTCAACCGATGCAGCCGGTGGCAGACTTCAAGGTAGAAGAAAAAACAAAGATGAAATAGATAATCAATTTAGATGGATAAAACAATTATGCTTCTTTTACTCACTTTAGATGGATGTACACATACAAGAGAAACCAGGAATTTCCTTCTTGGAGGTGAAAGGAGATTTGAGCACCGGTGATCTGGCCAATGCCATAAAAAACACCAGAGCAGGCAAAGACGTAAGAGAGGTGTAAAACACTTAGCTTAGGTGTTCTCATTATGCTACTACACCAGATGACCAAACTGATCATTTCAGGCATGGGTGACCTTCTACCCCACTCGAGATCAACAGACCAAGTGTAAAAGCTGTGGAGAAAATGGACTGAATGGTGACCTGCTCATAACATACGATGTTGAGAGACCAAATCCTAAAGGAGAAGTCATGGTACATTTTCAATAACATGATTTACAAGAGTAAAATAAATTTGCCAAAGGATTTTGAAAGACTGGCTCTGTAAAAAGACATGAATTGTATTTTCTCTCAGGTATCAAATGGCTATTTTGTCCACTACTTTGCACCCTCTGATGTTCCACGTATTCCCAAAAATGTGGTGTTTATCATTGACCGAAGTGGTTCTATGCACGGCACAAAAATACATCAGGTAAATGTCAATGTTTCAGCCAAATCATCTGAAAGCATAACAAGCTATGAAATTTGTGATGGTAAAACCACTGAAGAACATTTTTGAAGGATCTCTCAGCATTGTGTGTTTGTATTATTGTTAAAAGAACAGGGTTTACTGTATTGAAATCACTGTGAATTTCCTTACGTTAAACTACTAACAGATTCTGCCCGCATCTGGTAAATGAGTATCCAGTCGTGATGGAGAAAGAATAACCTCCAGGTGTTCTGACAGAAGTGTTTGTCTTTAGACTCGTTTGGCTCTGCTAAAGATTTTAAGTGATCTTGATGAGGATGACCACTTTGGATTGATCACCTTCGACAGTGAAGTTAACACATGGAAGCGTGAACTCCTGAAAGCTACCAAGGAAAACCTGGAGAATGCAAAATCTTTTGTGAATGAGATCAGAGATAGAGGAGGTGAGTTCCTAAAGCTAAAATGGAGAGTAAGAAAGTTGTACCTCAAAGTGACACAACTATCTTTGTTCTTCCTTTAGCCACAGACATAAACGCTGCAGTTCTAGCAGGAGTGGACATGATCAATCAACATCCACGAGAGGGAACCGCCTCCATCCTGATCCTGCTGACTGATGGAGATCCCACTTCAGGCACAGATTCACACTCACAAACACAAGCTAAGGGTGTTTTATCGTAGCACTAGTTCACTCAGTCGAATTAGAAGATCTGTTAATAAAAGGTTTTAGACATAATTAAAATGCCTGTAGGACCAGTGGATTATTATCAAGACCGATTTAGTTCTTGTCTTTGCCAATGAGAGAAAAGAATAAGAAATAATTGACGAATGCGTCCATTGCTTTCTGATCACTCAAAAAACGTTTTTGTCCTCTCTAACAGGTGAAACTAACATAGAGAGGATAATGGCCAATGTGAAAAAGGCAATTGGGCCAAAGTTTCCCCTCTATTGTCTTGGTTTTGGATATGATGTTAACTTTGACTTCCTGACAAAGATGTCACTGGAAAATGGTGGAGTTGCTCGCAGGATTTATGAAGATTCAGATGCTGATCTACAGCTGCAGGTGAACTACAGAGAATCAGCTGTGAACTCATCCTCAATGCTTGTCTGTTCTGTGTTTGAACCCTTTATTTTGGTTTGTATTGTAGGGCTTCTATGATGAAGTCGCCGTCCCTCTCCTCACTGATATTCAACTTAAATACACAGGAGGGACAAACCTTACCAAGACCAGCTTTAACCTGTTCTTCAACGGCTCTGAGATTGTGGTATCAGGACAAATCACAGACAACAGTGTGGAGAGTTTCACCACTGAAGTCATTGCAGTATCAGTAAGATCATCATGCTTTACAACCACGTCTTCTTTTTATCAAATTGGTAGGGATTGACTGGGCTGTTTTTTTCTCTGCAGTCTCAGCCGAGGTCATTATATTGGATATTAGGATCATTGATGGTCAATTGTTTAAGAGTTTGGAATAATGGATACTTTGTTTTCAAAGAAGGTTATTGCTGAAAGTAGTAATGACAACATTCCTGATGAAAATGCTCACTATTATTATTTCTGAGCAGAAAGGCAATAATGTGACGTATAAGGAAACTGTAATGACAAAAGACCCCAGTGACGTCCCACCTGAGAATGAAGATGTCATGCAGAGACTGTGGGCCTACCTTACAGTGAAGCAACTTCTGGAAAGACAGTAAGTTTATGAGTGATACGACATTCTGCATTTTAAGTTGGACATTGAGGACATATTTCTGTCTCAGGGTGCTTCTTAAAGGACAAGAGAAAGAGGATGAAAAGAAAGAAGCTCTCAAACTGTCCCTGAAATACCAGTTTGTCACCTCCCTCACTTCTATGGTCGTCACGAAGCCACAGGAAGGTGAAGTGGAAGTTGCCGACAAACCCAAAGAGGGAGGAGAGGAACCCAGACCTCCAGGTGAGAACTGAGAGGTTTTAGTATCTTACAAACCTTGTAAATGAAAGTGAAAACATGTACAAGAATAGACACAGTGACAGCAGCAATATGATAAGTTATGCACAAATGTATTAATCAAGCTTTGCATCAACTGCATCGTAGGTTAAACAATCTCTGCATCCTCTATATGTATCTGATTCTGAATCTGAACTAAATTCAGCTGCATTTATATTTATACACAAGGGGGTTCTCATAATCACTTGTGAAATAGTTCATTAGTTAATTACTGTACAGTTTATTTCATTACAAAATAAATATATTATCAGCATAATAATTTGAGTAAAATCTTGAAATGACATGAACTTCAGTACGTTTCCTTTTGTCAAAAATGAGTGCAGAATCTTAAATCTATACTTTGTTTCCAGGTTTGAATGAAAGAAAATCACAGATTTTCACAGTTGTGGTCTCGGACTTGCCCACTGTATACAGTGAATAACACTTTTCTCTTTCTTTTTAATCAGTTATGGGTTTCTATTCTTTACCTTTGAAGCCACCTACATGTAAGTATAAAATGGTGAACTAACAGTTAATTTACTCAAACCATTGCAGAGAATTTAGGGAAGTACTGATAGATATTTTCTTTTATACACTCACCTAAAGGATTATTAGGAACACCTGTTCAATTTCTCATTAATGCAATTATCTAATCAACCAATCACATGGCAGTTGCTTCAATGCATTTAGGGGTGTGGTCCTGGTCAAGACAATCTCCCGAACTCCAAACTGAATGTCAGAATGGGAAAGAAAGGTGATTTAAGCAATTTTGAGCGTGGCATGGTTGTTGGTGCCAGATGGGCCGGTCTGAATATTTCACAATCTGCTCAGTTACTGGGATTTTCACGCACAACCATTTCTAGGGTTTACAAAGAATGGTGTGAAAAGGGAAAAACATCCAGTATGCGGCAGTCCTGTGGGCGAAAATGCCTTGTTGATGCTAGAGGTCAGAGGAGAATGGGCCGACTGATTCAAGCTGATAGAAGAGCAACTTTGACTGAAATAACCACTCGTTACAACCGAGGTATGCAGCAAAGCATTTGTGAAGCCACAACACACACAACCTTGAGGCAGATGGGCTACAACAGCAGAAGACCCCACCGGGTACCACTCATCTCCACTACAAATAGGAAAAAGAGGCTACAATTTGCAAGAGCTCACCAAAATTGGACAGTTGAAGACTGGAAAAATGTTGCCTGGTCTAATGAGTCTCGATTTCTGTTGAGACATTCAGATGGTAGAGTCAGAATTTGGCCTAAACAGAATGAGAACATGGATCCATCATGCCTTGTTACCACTGTGCAGGCTGGTGGTGGTGGTGTAATGGTGTGGGGGATGTTTTCTTGGCACACTTTAGGCCCCTTAGTGCCAATTGGGCATCGTTTAAATGCCACGGCCTACCTGAGCATTGTTTCTGACCATCTCCATCCCTTTATGACCACCATGTACCCATCCTCTGATACTTCCAGCAGGATAATGCACCATGTCACAAAGCTCAAATCATTTCAAATTGGTTTCTTGAACATGACAATGAGTTCACTGTACTAAAATGGCCCCCACAGTCACCATCAACTGCAAGATGCTATCCTATCAATATGGGCCAACATTTCTAAAGAATACTTTCAGCACCTTGTTGAATCAATGCCACGTAGAATTAAGGCAGTTTTGAAGGCTAAAGGGGGTCAAACACAGTATTAGTATGGTGTTTCTAATAATCCTTTAGTGATGCACATCTGAGTGAAACGGCTTATCAAAAAGTAAATAAGATTTTGAGATGAAACACACTATACCATTGTTTGAACAAAGTGTTGAAGTCGTGCATACGTCACCAGAGAGAAGTCGCTTTCACAGGAAGATCCAGTTATGATATTTTGATTAAAAACTACAAGGTCAAAAAAAAAGAAACATATACATGAAAAGATCATTCACAATAAGTTTAATAACATGCATTTAGTTCAACATGCAAAATTCAGTATACTGCATCTGCTTTTAAATTCATATTTGTCCCACTTGTTTTATATCCCAGCATCAGGATTTGATTACCAATTCGGTCCTGGTCAGTCCGGTCGGAGAAGTCAGCCCGGTCAGCCCGGTCGGAGAGGTCAGTCCGGTCGGAGCTCCTTTATGCTCAGTCGACCGGCTCCACCTGATCCTCATCTAGGGACTGCTGGTATGCTGTTTTTCTTCTACAAATTATTACTGCAAATTTGATTTATTTAAAAGAAAATCAAGAGTAAAGCCACATAAAAAAGTGTAGAGAATTAAATTAAAATAAATAAAATAAGACATTAGGTGTGATTCAGAAATAAAGCCTCTTAAAAGGATAGTTCACCCTTAAATAAAAATTAAGTCATCATTTTCTCACCCTAATGTTGTTCTAATGCCGTATGCCCTTCTTTCTTTTTATGGACCACAAAAGGAGAATTAAAGGGTTAGTTCACCCAAAAATGAAATTTCTTCATTAATGACTCACCCCAATGTTGTTCCAACCCCGTAAGACCTCCGTTGATCCTCGGAACACAGTTTAAGATATTTTAGATTTAGTCCGAGGGCTTTCAGTCCTGTGAATGTAAGGGCGTTTTCACACCTACCTTGTTTGGTCCGGATTTTCGGACCTTTCAGTTTGGTCCGAATCAAAATTGCAGGTGTGAAACCTCCCCCGTACCACGGTCCGGACCAAACAGACGAAATTTGGTCCGACGAAAAGAGGTAGTCTCGGTCCGGATCAAACTGAACAAAGGTTCGGTTCGTTTCTAGTGTGAAAGCATTTTCTGTATGGTTCGGACTTTCAGACCATTTACAGGAAGTTCCTGTTTATGTTTAAATATTATAACGTTATTTTTAAATTCAATCTAGGCTACATTGATTATGAAAAGTGAAAATATGCGCAATATGTCAGTAGACAGAAAGTCAGAAATAATTTTGAACGAAATTTTGTATGATTTTGCTTAGAAAGCATTTCTTTAATGGGAATTTCGTTTTGTATAAATTGTATCTTAATTTTAATCAATGTTTAATCAGATAATTGCCTGTATTTAATAAATAAGAAGCAAATAGTCTATAGCAGACAATAATCACGGGAGCGATCACATGCTTTACACATGAACTTGAGCGCGTCTCAAATAAACCGAAACTCAGCAGGCTAATTGCCTCACAAACATGAGAAATATGTGTATATAAACCTTGAAATGTCCACTTTTAAACGTAACGAATAAAAAAAATAGTAAAGTAATGCGCACTGTTCAATAGTGGCAACCACGATATGCGCCTGTTCAACTTGTCAAAGACGCTGATGTCAGACGCACGTCCGTTTACAAACCAATCAATGTCCAGATGCAGCCCACATAGATGATGACGAGTGGACGCAAGTGCGTCATGTAAAGTTCTTTAGTCCGCTGCAATGTGAAACCAAACCAAAACTAACCGAATATATAAAAAGTATCAAAACTCAAAACTCATGAACTTCGGTTCGGACCTTGGTGCTTGGTACTTTCAGGTGTGAAAACGCCCTAAGTCTGTGCACACTTTGCTGTCCACGTCCAGAAAGGTAATGAAAACATCATCAAAGTAGTCCATATGTGACATCATTTGGTTAGTTAGACTCTTTTGAAGCGTCGACAATACATTTTGGTCCAAAAATAACAAAAACTAAGACTTTATGAAGCATTGTCTTCTCTTTCGTTATCTAGATATCCGCGTTCACGAGGCTCCAGTGACGCTGCAGACGTAAGACGCTGTGACGTGTTATCTGGTGCGACAGAGCTTCGTTTGTAGTTTGAGGGAGACTCAGTACAGCGTGCGTCTCCCTCAGACTACAAACGAAGCTCTAACACGTCACAGCGTCTTATGTCTGCAGCGTCACTGGAGCCTCGTGAATGCGGATATCTAGATAACGAAAGAGAAGACAATGCTTCATAAAGTCTTAGTTTTTGTTATTTTTGGGCCAAAATGTATTGTCGACGCTTCAAAAGAGTCTAACTAACCAAATGATGTCACATATGGACTACTTTGATGAAGTTTTCATTACCTTTCTGGACGTGGACAGCAAAGTGTGCACAGACTTACATTCACAGGACTGAAAGCCCTCGGACTAAATCTAAAATATCTTAAACTGTGTTCCGAGGATCAACGGAGGTCTTACGAGTTTGGAACAACTTTGGGGTGAGTCATTAATGGAAGAAATTTCATTTTTGGGTGAACTAACCCTTTAAAAAAAAATGTCCCACTCATGCTCATCCATATAATGGCAATGAACAGCGACCAGCATCAAACTTAAAAAAAAAAAAAAGAAACACATCATATAATAAAATGTTCTGGGGCTATATGATAGGGTTTGATGAAAAGCAAATGGAAATGTAATGTATTATTTAACGAAGATCCTGACCTTGGCCGTTGGTATTCTGTGCTCAACTGCACGTTCATGAGACTATTAGTGCCGCAGTTCAACTCAGAACCCAGAAAAACACACAATCAAAATGAATAAAAACAACATAAAATACACTTCTAGTATTTCATGTTGCGTTCTCCTTTTGTGGTCCGAAAAGTAAAGAACAGCATACTGCATTAGAACAACACCAGGGTGAGTAAATGATGACTTGGTTTTCATTTTCACTATCCCTTCAATATTAAAAGCAACATTCAGAATGTTAGATCAAAATACATTTTAATCATGAAAATAAATGTATTCAAATGTAGCATATGTTTTGTGTAATTATGTAATTTTGTGTAAATTTAAGTAATTATTATTACATGTTTCATTAGTAATTGTTTTTTATTATTATTTGATAGATATTTGAGAAACAGACATTTAACAAACACAAACAATACATTTTTCTATTGAAAATGCATTGGTACATTAACTTTTTACATGATTTATTGATTTCATTGAGTGCTTTGGTCAGTGAATTGTTGATAAACTGACTTCAAATGCTGAAAATCTTTTTTTTTATATTCAGGGCTGCTCCTTGATTATGGTATGTATGAAAAAGCTGTAGTTTTGATTCTGCTTTGTGTCAAGTACATCTAATCTGATCAGTTGCACCTTCTCTTAGGCTTAAGCATGGGTCAAATGCCCATGATTCCACGGCAGAGTGACCCTGTTCTCCCTACTATGTCAGGTACAAAAAGATCTCTCAAACATACTTATTATGTAAAATAATTGTATATATTTATTATGATACAGCATTTGGTTATGTTTTCTCTCAGTTCCAACCGTTAGTAGCAATCGGTTCCTGCTGCCCACTGCTGGTCAGTCTAAGCCACTTTGTTTTGACGTTCCTGTTCTTCACAAACTCAAACTGCTACAGGATTCTGCTTCAGGTAACTATTACACACTTACTCTACGTGCACATCCTTTTGAAAGTCATCTTTTTTATTGAATGTTTTGTAGACTGTGTGGCTTTCTGTGTGTCTTAGAGTTCTCTATGAATGGAGAATTCACGACTAGACGAAAAGGATTCAGGAAAATTGCTTTTCATTTCAAAACAAACCATCACCTGACAATAAACACAAAGTCTATCAAATTCCAAGATGGCCAGAATCATGTTGAGTTTTTGTGGGACCAGGCACCAACTCAACACAATACAGAGGGGTATAAACTACTCAAACTATACGTGTTTTACTACATGTGTGTGTTATAGTGAATTAGAATTAATTCATCAGTTTCTCTGTTTCAACAGTGTGTCTCTGATTCTACGGAGTAATGAAGTGGACGTTACCATGGGAAACATACGCGTTGTTATTCTTCTTCACAAGAACAATGGTGAAGCGTTTCTGTGGCCTGCTGTTCGCCAACAGCCAAAAGATGTCAGTTTGATGGGCATTTTAGGTAAGAGTGCTCACGGATAAAATATTTAACATGTATTAACACTTTACACAATTGATCCAGCTAACAGGGAATGTTCTCAGAACTTTAAAAGCCCACTGAAGTGCCTTGAAACGGGCAGCATTATTCAATGTGTTGACGTAATTTCCCCTGAAACGGCTCCAGCTGTTAGCAGCTCCTCCCCTTTTTTAAAACAGCCAATAGCGTTTCGTTGATATCACAGTTTGACTAGAGCCTTTCTGTTTTGTAAAGCCACAGTTTCCTCCTAATCTCTAACCGTTTATCATCATAATCTCCTCCATATCGCTTTGAAATACAGCATTTTGTGCAGTCTGATATGTTTGTTGTCTGCGCCGACTCGCGCATATGATCTGCTCTGCGCTCTCGTGTCTCTAGTCTAGACCAGAGCCGTTGGTGTGTGTGTGTGTGTGTGTGTGTGCTGCGGCAGTGCGTGTGAAACTAACGTGAAACCAGACTTCATTCGCCTCAACTGAAAGCATATTTATTGTTTCCTGTCACATAAATAATCCACTATGTGCCTTTCACCATGTAGAACCTAGTAGATGTGTGACTGTGAACAACTGACCGATTCAGCCGCAGATTCAGTGTCTTTTATAATGTAGGGGGCGGGGCTTCAGATTCTAGAGAGCATTTGATTGGACAGAAGATGTGATGAGAAGGTGAAATCCATGGTGATGTCATTCAAATCTGTGATCCATTTTAACGGAAGTGAGAGACTGTAAATTTTCAATGCTTATATCATAAATGCGAATTTTGTCATTGTTTTGGAACACACAAGTTCATTCCTACACTCTAAAAAATGCTGGGTTAAAAATAACCCAGGTTGGGTTGAAAATGGACTAACCCAGCAATTGGGTTGTTTTAACCCAGCATTTGGGTGTTTTAACCTAGCGGTTGCGTCAAATGTTTGCTTAAAACAACCCAATAGCTGAGTTAGTCCATTTTCAACCCAACTTGGGTTATTTTTAACCCAGCATTTTTTAGAGGGTAACCTTAAGGCTAACCTAGTCATACTAAAAGCTAAAAAACTTTTGATTTCAGGGGGTCTTTAACTAAGGTTTTGGCAAGTTTCTCTCAAAGTTATGAACAAATGTTCTTCCAGTAACATTAATAGAATGTTTGTTTAAAGTTATCTGGGGGGTTTTCCAGAAAGCAAGATTAACTTACCGTCACATATACCTTGAGCTCTCGGTTTATTAACCCAAACCTTGCTTACTCAAGGTATTCTGGTTCCAAAAACAAGTCCGGGAGTAAGTTCAGACAACTCAGAGTATGTTCCCGGTTAACACACAAGACATTCTCAATAGAGCGACGAATCGATGATTCACCATGGAAACAAATGCTAAGAAAAAGCGCACCATTCTACTTAAAGTGCACATCGCCACCTATTTTAGTATTTTTCAATCTCTTCGTTTAATAAATAATCTTTATTAAAGGGTTAGTTCACCCAAAAATGAAAATTCTGTCATTAATTACTCACCCTCATGTCGTTCGACACCCGTAAGACCTCCGTTCATCTTCGGAACAGAAATGGTAAAATGGTAAATGGACTGCATTTATATAGCGCTTTTAACAGACCCATGGCCATCCAAAGCGCTTTACATTTTGCCTCACATTCACCCATTCATACACCGACGGCGGTGTCAGCCATGCAAGGCGCCATCCAGCTCGTCAGGAGCAGCTGGGGTTAGGTGTCTTGCTCATGGACAACTCGACACTTGGTCAGGTGCAACTGGGGATTGAACCACCAACCTTCCGGTTTGTAGACGACCTACATGAACCACTGAGCCACTGCCACCCCAGTGAGCCGAATTATGATTCGGATCACGTGTCAAACCGCCAAACGGCTGAAATTTGGCGATTCAAACCGCTGAATCGACTCGCTGATTCATAACGCTTCGAAGCTTCATGGTGCCTTGTTTTGAAATCGTCATCACTATGTAAGTCGTTATTTAGGGTTTTTTGCGCACAAAAACTATTGTCGCTGATTCATAAAGTTATTTTAGAACCACTGTAGTGAGATGGACTTTGTAACGACGTCTTTAGTACCTTTTAAGGGTCTTGAGAGTGAACCGTGCCATTGTGTCAATGGAGGCCTTTCAGAGCCATCAGATTTCAACTAAAATATCTTCATTTCTGTTCCGAAGATGAACGGAGGTCTGACGGGTGTCGAACGACATGAGGGTAAGTAATTAATGACAGAATTTTCATTTTTGGGTGAACTAACCCTTTAATAGGGAACGAGACGCTGCGTCACCGCATTAGGAACGCCTCTGCGTGATTGCGTCGTGAAGCACGTATGTAATCAGTCCAATAGAGAGACGGAACGTCATGGGCGGGTGACGTCATAGACCCGGAACTGTAAAGCATACCGGCAAACACACGCCCTCAGCTTCTGAAATACGATGAAACAAGGCGCTTGCGGGCATGCGGGGAGTATGGCAGGATGACGCAGCGTCTCGTTCCCTATTCAGGGAACTAAGGTTACAGTCGTAACCGAGACGTTCCCTTTCAAGGGAACTCGAGCTGCGTCACCACATTAGGAACGAGACTATACCCACGGCCCCATAGGAGCCAGACACCCGCTTGTGACATAGTCAGGGCGAGCACCCGAGCCCCAGGAATAGCACAGATGTCGAGCTCGAAGGACCTAGACGGGCCCCGTCCCGGCGCACTCTCTCTAGAACTCCCGGAAGCAGAGCAATCGGGGGACATACGTACAGGGGCAGCCTCGGCCACTCCTGTACCATAGCATCCAGTCCGAAAGGAGCTGGAGGTGCTAGGGAGAACCACAGACGATAATGAAAATTCTCGTGAGTGGCGAACAGGTCCAAATGAGCCCTGCCAAATCTCTCCCAAAGGAGATCCACCACCTCGGTGTGAAGTCTCCATTCCCCGGGCCTCGGCCCCTGTCTCGACAGGATGTCTGCTTCCACATTCAACCGCCCAGCGATGTACATAGCTCTCACCGAGAGTAGTTTCCCCTGGGACCAAAGGAGAATAAGGCACGCCAGTTTGTACAACTGACGAGACCTCAGACCCCCTTGATGGTTGATGTAGGAGCCCACCGATGTGCTGTCTGTGCGAACAAGCACATGATGGCCCCTGAGATACGGCAAGAAGTGCTTCAGAGCCTCAAACACTGCCAACATTTCTAGACAATTTATGTGCTGCGAATGCTGGTGCTCCTGCAATAAGCCCTGGGCCGAGCGACCACTCATGGTCGCCCCCCAGCCCGTAAGGGAGGCATCCGTGCTCAGAGATTCCCGCTGGCACAGTGCCCCCAGTAACGGGCCTAGGCCCAGGAACCAAGGATCCTTCCACATGACCACGGTGCGGAGACCCCGCCGCATAGCCTTGATCACACGAAAAGGACTTCCCCTCAGGGAAACCCCGGTCCTGCCCGCCATAAGCCCTGCGCTGAGCAACCACTCATGGTCGCCCGCCAGCCCGTAAGGGAGGCATCCGTGTTCAGAGATACTCGCTGACACGGTGCCCCCAGTAACGGGCCCTGGGCCAGAAACCAAGGATCCTTCCACATGACCAAGGTGCGGAGACCCCGCCGCATAGCCTTGATCTGGCAAAAATGTTTCCCCTCTGGGAAACCCTTGGTCTTGAGCCACCACTGTAACAGTCTCATGTACAACAGGCCACAACACTGGACGCTGCTGCCATCAGACCCAACAGTCTCTGAACTGTTGACAGTGAGCGGCTGGTCCAGCTTCACCCCTTTAAATACGTGGTTCTCTGAACTGGAGAAAGAACACTCTTCTTGGATGAGAGCCTCAGCCCTAACCTCCAAAATGCGTGAGAACGACATCTCAATGTCGAACCCTCAGGCGAGCTGACAGTACCAGTCACCGAAAAATTGAGAATGCGGATCCGCTGCATACACAAGGAGACTAACGCTGCGTCCACGCACTATGTGAACATGCGGGGTGAAAGTGCAAGACCGAAGGAAAGCACCCGAAATTGGTGTGCTCTCCCCTAAAAGCGAACCTCAGGTACTTCCTGTGCTACAGAAGGATAGAAACATGATATAAGCAGATCTATCGTGACAAACCAGTCCTCAGACCTGATTGAGACACGATGTATGGGTGTAAGCATCCTAATATATAGAACACACCGATCTAGATTAGGGCGCAGCCCTCCATCCTTCTTTGGCATGAGACATAACCAGAGCCAACAAATTTATAATCTGTAGGACCCACTAAGATATATCTGGCAGATTCTCCCACTCTTACAGAAATCTAGTAAGCGTACCAGCCCCTCGAGACTGGCCTCTGATGTACTCTGCATCGCGAGTGCAGCGCCCTGAACAGCTGACCAGCAGGGAACAACTGACTCGACAGCGCCACCTTCCTCCTCGGAGGGCACGAGCCATCCTCGGATGACCTGCGAGGGCTCTCCACGCCTCGGCACTCGGGCGGGGTTGGTGGATTGACCCTGTGAGGGCACCGTATGCTGAGGTGAGCTCCATCTGCCCCCGGGGGGGACCACCCTCACCGTCCTGGGCCCACTGGCGTCAGGGCTTCTTGGACACAGCCTTCCTTGAAATAATGACGGCCATCAGAACCGTCTTAATCTTGGGAAGCTGCGCCTGGGGGCGCCACCCACCGCCCCACGCTCTTGAGGGGGGGGTACGGGTGGCGACACTCTGTTTCGCTGCGCCCGGTGTGAGGAGCTCGTACCCGGTGTCTGCTGCTCCCGCACCACAACAGATGACACCTGGCGTTACACACCCAGATCTTTCAGCAGGTCAGCTTAGCATGCTGCCGAGTACACTTTGCCCACCAGGACTGCTCATAAACCGTATATGCAGTAAATTAAGTAATATAAATGCAGAAAATGCTCTTAATGTCTTGGTAGGCTAAGTCGGGCTTAATGGCCAATGCCGATTTGGGAGAGAGATGGCTCGCAAGCGTCTCCTCCACCCTCGGCACCGAACCATAACCATGTCTCAACAGACCCGTAATATTATTCTATGCACAGATGTGGGGGCTGGAAATTTACTTAGGCATGGACCGCTCCCATAATCTCGACACCTCGGTGTGGAGATTAAAGAGAGAGACGGCAAGCCCTGCTATGGAGGCGGAATAGAACAAAGAAACAAAGAAAGCGCTCATAAGCCTGCTTTAACTGAGGCGCGCTCCTGATTATAAATATATACACATAAGATATAATGAATATATACCATAATATTTAACTGTTTATTCACCACCAACTCCTCTCTTGCAAGGGATTGAAGTGGCGAGTCTTCACATCCACCTGCATTGATACTGCAGATATCAACCTCCTATTTTACTGCTAGAGCTAGATAACTGCAGCATAACTGCGCGGGCTCCCGAACCCAGAGAGGAAGCACCGAACCTGCCAGATGAAGGCAGAGAAAGGGATGAACCCATCTCTAACCCCTCTGACTGACAGCAGCGGTGCTCACACTGCGGGAAACGCACGCGCCGCGGCACCCTCCTCGAAGAGCGCCCGGCGAGATAGGAACACCCATAGCGAGCCCCGCGACACAAGCCGCCGCCGCTGCCTCGACAGCAACGGGACTCATGCCGCGGGAAACGCGAGTCGTGGCGCCCTCCTCGAAGAACGCCCGACGTGATAGCAACATTCCTAGAGGCAGCGCCGCACAATGCTCACAACCGGCCCCCTCGAGAGCCGACTCAGCGTGCTGCTACAAAACAAACAACAACGCACATCAAGTGTGTATCCCCAGTCCCCACTCACAATATAGCTAGAGCAGGGAGGAACACACTTTCTGTACTGCTGTTCGTACTCGCCATAGTGTCTCTCTTTTATGGGTCAGTATGTGTTGCAAACTTGTTATATGAAAACAAAAAAGTCTGAACCCAGACACAAACATAGAGCTGACAAGGACAATGTTACATAGCGAGCTTGTTGAAGACAACAGAAGCTGAGGGCGTGTGTTTGCCGGTATGCTTTATAGTTCCGGGTCTATGACGTCACCCGCCCATGACGTTCCTTCGCTCTATTGGACTGATTACAAACGTGCTTCATGACGCAATCACGCAGAGGCGTTCCTAATGCGGTGACGCAGCTCGAGTTCCCTTGAAAGGGAACTGTAACTATATATAACACATTGAGTTATATTAATATAACTATATTAATTATATAAAACACATCTGAATACCTCGTAAAGCTACACTGTGTGATATTTTCCCCCATCTAGCGGCGGAAAGGTATATGACAATCCAGTGAATATTAGTTTCTGTTCCTCTCAATTCCGATTTCGTTTTAACTCTGAATTTTTAACTCTGAATTTACGGGTATGTCCCTTTTTGGCTAATGTACTTTCAAGATGGAGGGGCAACATGGCGAGCCGCATTCAAACCCCTCACCCGTATGTATTTTCAATGGCATATTATAAACTTACGAGAATACTTTATTACTTGAAAGAAGTAAATATACATTAATGAGCACATATATTTTTGAAAGAGCTAAGTGTTTTTAGCTAAGAATAAACTAAAAAAGTTACACAGTGTAGCTTTAAGCAAACTAACACTGGATCATGAGCTGCTCCGGAGCTGGTTATGTTCAGAAAGTGAGTTGCCACGGTTACTTACATACCCTGAAAGCTACCTCCGTTTTTGGAACCGAAACTTGAGGTTATCTGCTTACTTACTATTAAATATACCCGGGTATGTCACATAACCTGCTTTCTGGAATACCCCCCTGGTCTTTAAAAATTTTCTCAAAACATTAGCACGAAGTAGTTCAGTCATGAAACTATAGAGGGCGCTGCTTTACATGCAATCTGCAAGCAATCACATCATTACCACATGGCTCAAGCTGATTAGCCTCTTATCTTAGAAAATATTTTGGTTTTGTTGGCTGGGTGAGCAAATAATGGTAAATTTTGATTTGTAACTTTTGTTAAACCAACACGGGATAAAATCTCAATAACTGTGAATTATATTGAAGGAAAAGCTGAGGCTTCATATGAGGAGGTTCAAGGATCACAAACACCAACTCTAAAGATAATGGACCAGGAAGTGAAGGCGAGCTTGTAAGTGATCAAAAGATATACACACAGCTGATTTTTCCCTTTATTATATATCTGTTTTAATCTATGAATGTATCTGTAGGGAGGATGTCACAGACTACACACTTCCTTCAACTCCGGTTATCAGATGTTGGCTTGTCCCGTTCCAGGCTGTGATGCAGAAAGACATTTCTGATTTCACTGTCACTAAACTGTAGAGATCTATCTATCTATCTATCTATCTATCTATCTATCTATCTATCTATCTATCTATCTATCTATCTATCTATCTATCTATCTATCTATCTATCTATCTATCTATCTATCTATCTATCTATCTATCTATCTATCTATCTATCTATCTATCTATCTATCTATCTATCTATCTATCTATCTATCTATCTATCTATCTATCTATCTATCTATCTATGCTGCAGTCTGTAAGTTTAGCCTCGGTGTCGCCATCTCTGTTTGAAACCTGCAATGGCAGTTATTCGCGGAGTTATCTCTACGCGATCGTTAGATTTAATCACCGTTGGTAGCATGATTTATTGTACACTCTAAAAAAATGCTGGGTTAAAAATAACCCAAGTTGGGTTGAAAATAGACTAACCCGGCAATTGGGTTGTTTTAAGCAAACATTTAACCCAACCGCTGGGTTAAAACAACCCAATTAATGGGTTAGTCCATTTTCAACTCAACTTGGGTTATTTTTAACCCAGCATTTTTTTAGAGTGTACAATAAATCATGCTACCAACGGTGATTAAATCTAACGATCGCTCATATTACATCAAACCGTGCAAATTATTAATATTGTTATACTTTGTTCTCACATTGTTAATGTTAGCAGCATTAGCATTGCGTGACTATGAGTATTTTGTGTGTATTAGCGTTACCTGTAGATTTAAATTTCCGTACGGTCTAATCTTTTGCATTTGACTACGGGTGAATCTCCAGTTGTCACTGATGATGGCATTTGGGCCTTTCTGGATTACAATCCGCCATCAAAATAAGTTTAATGACTCCAGCTGCTGTGAGCAAAGGCTATAAACGATCAGCTGCAAAACATGCGGACCGCTCCTCACGAGCGTTACTACAACTAGCCGGACTCTTTCTTTATGTATACAGATGTGATGTAATGACACAAAGACATGCTTGAATTTCCCGCGGAAATCCACCATACCACTCTAATTATAACACATTATTACAAGCTTTCCGTTGTGAATGGGGCTAAGGTAAGGAGAGTTTTGAATACTGGCTTGTTGTGTACGTGTTCAAAAACTGCTTTTGGATCATTTTTAACCAAAAAATGGAACGGACTGCAGCTTAAATAGCAATTAAAATTGCACACCAAAAATTGTATTCATAGCAACCCTTTGATTGTTGTCTTTCTAAGTATTGATTGTGATTATTTTTTTGAGGTCATGTATGATAATAAAATAAAAACAGACTGTAACATATTTTCAAGTTATATAGATACAGTTTTTTTATTCGCTTTGGTACTATTTTCACAAGTAAGGTGTACATTTTCAAAACTCATAGTACAAATTTCACAACAGATCATCAAAAGTGCACTTTTTTCAAACATTTCAGCATATGTTTAATTGTGTTAGTACAATACACACAACATAAAAAAGTGTTTCATCTTTATAAATGTTTCATTCACAGTAACTGCCTTTCATAAAGCTCTTTCCATCAAACTTTTGATTTGCGTCTCTTCTCGTTCAAATTAATTCATTTGTCTATTATTTAATTCGACTGATCTTAATGGTTAATCAATTAATCATATGGTACACCTATAGACTTCTAGATATTGATTCAACTGAGAAGTTTCTACTTTGTTTGCAATTTCCAATATGGTTAACCAATATGGTTTTTTACATTAAAAAAGCGATTATAATCACTATGTTCAAAGTGTGTGTGTGGCCTGGTAAACTCTACATTTTGTCCCCATAAAGATGGCAATATACTAAATCCTTGTCCTAGCGACAAGAGGAAACATGAGGTTTCCACAAGAAAACAAGCTTATAAATCATACAGAAATATTTGCAATATGTGAACATAGAGCAGAATAGAGTATAAGGGAGAGGAAATAGTCAGTGACGGTGTAACATCAGACTGATCAGTGATGCATCAGTAGAAGGGAGACAGATGGCATCAAATACAGCATTTTATATTACAGCATGTATGCCATGCAAGGGTGTAGGTTTGATTTTGAAATTGGTGGGGACAGCGTTCTTTCAAGATTCAAGAGTCTCTAATGTAGGAAATTAGCTCAAGGGAAATATAAATAATTAATCATAACTCGTTATAATTAATTATAAATATTTGGATAAGTTAATAAATTAACATGTTGCAGCAGAATTAATACCACAATCAATTAACTTGTTCGTATAGCGAACTCATTTCTGAGGTAAGAGAAATATCATTGTTGCTGTACTACTTAGAGCATGTAGCCAAAATCTGCATATCCCGTATATGAGCATGAACCACAAACAAGACATGAACAAGACTTTATTAACTAATAACTAGACTAAACACTTAAACTAATATAACACGCACACACACACACACACACACACACACACATGCATAGAGTTCACCAGGGGAAAGAGAGTTGAAGCAGAATACAGTAAAGCAAGAAGTTATTAGAAATAGACGAACCATCAATTTCTTAAATCTAACTCATCCTTTTTTAAATGGGGTACTTAATGTATGATGAGACTAAGTTTGATGCTAAGCATGTCTCGCATTGAATAAAACTGTCCTCATGCAGTTTGTTGTCTTGAGAGAGAACCAGTTGTAGTCAGAGGATCTTTGGTGAATATAAAGACAAGGCCACAGCCTGGCACAAACTTAGGGGTTCTTAGAAGACTTCTAGCTCAGCATCATCTTCACATCAGAATTTCTCAGAATCGGGTGAACCAGGTGATATTGTGCTCTTTAAGTGTGAAGATGTCATACCCTCAGGATTTGAGTGAGCCAATAAGAAGTTGTTGCTTTGGAGGGAAACTTTCCGATCCTTGTCATCAGGTAATTTGATTGGCTTTTTGAGAGAAGAACCTTCAAGATTCTTAGAATACTAATGTGTCACAGAGTTAGCTAAATGTAATGTAAAGTAACAAATAGAGAACGAAAATAGGAGTTCATAGATACCAAATATGCTACACAAGTGGTTAAATATAGAATATAAAGGGTTTGTTAGCCTGAAAAGCCAGACCCACATCAAGATGTTGGGTCTGCGAACACACCATTGGCAGGGCTCAATCCGAGGGGCAGAATTGTCACATGGTGTTTTGGTGATGGTTCATGTTCATTGTTCCTTGTTCATGTTTTAGTTTATCATGTTCTTGCTTTGTTTTAGTGTCATGCACTTCCTGGTTTTGTCATGTTTCAGTGTCATGTGAATCCCATGCCCTCATGTGATCTTGTGTCTTGTCCTGTCATTGGTTCATTGTCTCATCACTGTTCACAGGTGTCACTTGTCTTGTCATTAGTCTGTGTGTATTTAAGCCCTCATGTTTGCCATGTGTCTTTGTCTGTGATTAACGTTGTAACCTGCTGGTGGTGAGTTTTGTTTAGCCATGCCATGACTTTGTTTTATGTTTTGACCAAGTTAAGCCAAGTCTTTGTTTTAAGTTTTGTTTATTGTTAATAAATGCTGCACATGGGTTCAAAACACTTGCCTCCAGTGGATCTACTTGTTACAGAATAACAGACCAACATTATGAACCCAGCAGTTGCCATCCTTCACCTACGCCAAGGCCATCGATCCATTGAGGACTATGTTGAGGAGTTTTGTGGACTCTCCAGCCAGGTGGAATTTAATGATGTTGCCCTCAAGGGGATTTTTCTTAATGGACTTAGTGAGGTTGTAAGCTATTTGATGCCCGAAAGCAACTCCCTGGGGACTCTGGCCCAGTATATTGACTTTGCACTTCTGCTGAGTGATTCCTCGTTCACTGTGGGTTTTGCAGAAGAGGAGCTCCACTGTCCCACAGTACCCACCACAACCCAGCCAGAGTCATCTGCTTCAGCCCACGTCCATGCCTCAGCCCACGTCCATGCCTCAGCCCACGTCCAGGCTCCAGCCCACGTCCAGGCTCCAGCCCACGTCCAGGCTCCAGCCCACGTCCATGCTCCAGCCCACGTCCATGCTCCAGCCCACGTCCATGCTCCAGCCCACGTCCATGCTCCAGCCCACGTCCAGGCTCCAGCCCACGTCCAGGCTCCAGCCCACGTCCAGGCTCCAGCCCACGTCCAGGCTCCAGCCCACGTCCAGGCTCCAGCCCACGTCCAGGCTCCAGCCCACGTCCAGGCTCCAGCCCACGTCCAGGCTCCAGCCCACGTCCAGGCTCCAGCCCACGTCCAGGCTCCAGCCCACGTCCAGGCTCCAGCCCACGGCCCACGTCCAGGCTCCAGCCCACGGCCCACGTCCAGGCTCCAGCCCACGGCCCACGTCCAGGCTCCAGCCCACGGCCCCGTCCAGGCTCCAGCCCACGGCCCCGTCCAGGCTCCAGCCCACGGCCCCGTCCAGGCTCCAGCCCACGGCCCCGTCCAGGCTCCAGCCCACGGCCCCGTCCAGGCTCCAGCCCACGGCCCCGTCCAGGCTCCAGCCCACGGCCCCGTCCAGGCTCCAGCCCACGGCCCCGTCCAGGCTCCAGCCCACGGCCCCGTCCAGGCTCCAGCCCACGGCCCCGCTGTCCCGCCCAAGAATTTTTTTTTGGGGGGCAGGGGGTACATGGAGGCCATGAAGGCCACGCCTCTGTGGGCCCCTGAACCGCCATTACCGCCATGGCCTGATGAACTGCCGTTACCGCCATGGCCTGATGAACTTTCGTTACCGCCATGGCCTGATGAACTGCCTTTGCCGCCATGGCCTGGTGAACTGCCGTTGCCGCCATGGCCACCCACGCCTAAGGGTCCAGGTCCTCCCACGCCAAAGGGTCCAGGTCCTCCCACGCCTGAGGGTCCTGGTCCGCCCACGCCACAGGGTCCAGGTCCGCCCACGCCACAGGGTCCGCCCACGCCACAGGGTCCGCCCACGCCACAGGGTCCAGGTCCGCCCACGCCACAGGGTCCTGGTCCGCCCACGCCACAGGGTCCTGGTCCGCCCACGCCACAGGGTCCTGGTCCGCCCACGCCACAGGGTCCTGGTCCGCCCACGCCACAGGGTCCAGGTCCGCCCACGCCACAGGGTCCGCCCACGCTCCCAGGCCCGTCCAGGTCATGTCTGGGTCCGGTGCCCCTGCACGGGCCTGGCCCACCATCCCTCCCCCAAGACCGCCCCCCAAGACTTTTTTTTTTTTTTGTTTGGACTCTTTATTATTAGGCCATTGAAGTGTTGGTGTTTGGGCGTCAGGGGCCGCCCATAGAGGGGGGGATCTGTCACATGGTGTTTTGGTGATGGTTCATGTTCATTGTTCCTTGTTCATGTTTTAGTTTATCATGTTCTTGCTTTGTTTTAGTGTCATGCACTTCCTGGTTTTGTCATGTTTCAGTGTCATGTGAATCCCATGCCCTCATGTGATCTTGTGTCTTGTCCTGTCATTGGTTCATTGTCTCATCACTGTTCACAGGTGTCACTTGTCTTGTCATTAGTCTGTGTGTATTTAAGCCCTCATGTTTGCCATGTGTCTTTGTCTGTGATTAACGTTGTAACCTGCTGGTGGTGAGTTTTGTTTAGCCATGACTTTGTTTTATGTTTTGACCAAGTTAAGCCAAGTCTTTGTTTTAAGTTTTGTTTATTGTTAATAAATGCTGCACATGGGTTCAAAACACTTGCCTCCAGTGGATCTACTTGTTACAAGAATAAACGGTTGTCTTTCAAATTCCCTCTGCATGCAATAGGATAGCGCTACAACCAACCAGAGCAACGAAGAAGGTGAAGCGGAGCTAGTTGATATATTAAACTTTTGCTGTATCCGGTCGGCGAAAACTCTGAACACATCTTCCTTTCTTAAGAATGACTTCAGTGCCGTTCTTTGTTCTTTTCTCAAAGAAAAGCTTAACTCCAAGTCTTCCAGAGTCGCGGCCAAAGCAGATTCACAAAACGGCTGTTCGCCAGCTTCTTTGTTTACAGGTAGCACGTCTGCGACTAGATTTCTAGGCTATTTATTTGTGCTTTTCCATTAGAATTGAGTAAGAGTCAAAACTCTCTAAATTCCTTTGGGTCATAAACAGTTTTCTGTCCTGTAACCAGACACCTGGTTCTGCCTGTGTGTTAGTTGCAGTTAACTCTAGCCCATGGTTTGCTTGTTGGATAAGGGATATTATGGATTATTATGTCTGATATGTATCAGTCCCTACACTGATTACAGATAGAGGGGAGGTTTCTTCATCCGGTCAATAATAGCCAATGGCATGATGTGGACAGGAGTGTAAAGGCAGTGTGTGTTTCTGTTTTCTGAGCAGGTCATGATGGATCGAGCAGCTCTCAGACTGATTCTCTTGGGCGTCTTTCTCATCTCAGCCAGTTCACAACAACCTGTGAAGGTAAGAGTCAACACTCAGTTTAAGATGAAGAAAATTCTAAAAACAGATGAATTATTTGTATTTGAGATGAACATCCAGGCAAATTTGATTTATTCCATACATGTTAAATATACAATGTTCAAACGTTTGAGGTCAGTATGTTTTTAAAAAAGAAATGAATACTTTTAATCATTAAAGTGATCAAACGTGACATTTTAGACATTTATAATGTCACAAAAGATTTCTATTCCAAATCAAAGCTGTTGTTGTTAAACTTTATTCTTCAAAAACCCTAAAAAAAGTATCACGGTTTCCACAAAAATAATTTAGCAGCACAATTGTTTTAACACTAATTACATTTTTTTTCTCAATCGCTTTAGCTCAACTCTCGAATTAGACTTTTTTTTCTCTCAAAACAATCATTTCAGATCTCTGAACAATTAGTTTCTTGTTCACATTAGATTTAAATTTCTTATTGATCTAAGCAAATTGCATTTGTTTTGGCATGTGCAAAGAGTAAGTACAATTCTCTACAATTTGCACATGGCTTGTTGATCAAAACTGACGAGTTGATTCTCAGTTAAAGTGTCAAACTCTTCGCTACTTCTAAACATTCTTTCATTGTGTTTATATTCTATAAATATTTATGACATGGAGACAATGGAGTTTGTATGTGCATGTAAGCTGAAAATTCTTGTCATGGAAGAGCAATATGTAAGAAGATATGTATGTGTTAGAGAAAGTCATAATAAAGTACAAAAATGAACAAACAACTGAATTTTACAGTTTTTCTGTAATTGGTCTTACCATTCTCTAAACTGTAAGTGCAACTGAAATATCAGAACTCTATTGCATGTTTGCAAAATGTAGTTACTCACCCAAAACATTGAATTTATGCTTCAAAACCTACTTTTTGTGTCAGTAAATTGGCCAATGCCACAAAAATAGAAAGTGTTTTTATCATCGTGTGAGCCATACTGGTCAAAATGTTTAGATGTTTTTGCGCCATGGCAGTCAAGTGTGGAAATTATTGTTATATACAAATTTCATGCATGTTCTACATTTTTGATGACTTGGAGTATTCATTGTACTATACAAAAATTTTACAAAGCTTAGGTGAAGATGTGCTGCAAAGAGTTAGCTGGTTGTACATGTAAACTGAAAAATTGTTCATTTTACTGTAATTTCCCATTACAATTTTAAATGTTTTACATGTTACAGTAACTCACATGCTGAACAGAAATGTACCACAAAATGCCATCCATGAAAACAAAACAAAATTATTCTTGGTGGACATCCTGTTGCTCTGGCCAAAGATTTTCATCAACGTCACATCTGATGTTTTCCCTTGCAATGCACCGGGGGAAAAGCTAAATACTGCTGCTCTGCCACCAGCATGACGTAGATGTGTAGGCCTATATATGTAGAATGTACAGATAAATTGTTATCCACTTTTTTGATTTGATTATGTATTTATACATATCTATGGCTGTGCTTTTCAGATTACCTTCACAATATTATGTATAAAAAGTCATAGGTATTTATGGAATATAAATGTATGTCTGACAGATTTTGATAAATGAATGGATCATTTTCCACGTGGAGGCTCACACGATGAAAGAATGTTTAGTAGACAAGTGTACTTTTGTGCCAAAACGCATACAAATTTCTTAAACCAATAAGAAGTCCAACTCTGATGTGAACAAGAAACTAATTGTTCAGAGACCTGGACTTGTTTTTTGAGAAATAAAAGTCTCTTTAGAGAATTTTGCCAAAACGATTGCGAAAAATGTAAGCTTACACATTTCTTTAACCATATGGTGCTCTTCGGTCATTTCTGAAATGTTTTGAAATGTTAAAAATCACTGCTTCATCGGAATGATATGAAACTTGGTGACTTTTCTTGCATTAGGTATGCAAACACACAAAAAAATTGGGGTCATGATTCGAGCATGCTAATTGGTCGTAAAAAAAAAAGTAGCGTTCATTGTCTTCTAAATGAATAGGAAATCGGCAAAAACACAAAAATTCACCGGATATTTGTGTGTACAATCTACAAATCGGCCACAATGCTGAAAAAAAGTACACACCAGTAAAGGGGTGACACTCTAAAACATCAAGAGTGTGATATTGACACATCCACTCCCACACACACGCACACTTATACACACACACACCTATGAAAAACTGAACCTATGAACCACATTTGGATTCTTTAAAAATCACAGCTTCATTAGAATGATATGAAACTTGGTGACTTTTCTAGCATTAGGTATGTAAACACACAAAAAAACTGAGGGCATGATTCGAGCATGCTCAGTGGTCGTAAAAAAATACTCCCACTTGTGCTCTTCGGTCAAAAATGACCACCTTAGGAAATGAATGGGAAATCTGCAAAAACACAAATTCACAGAAAATGTTTTTATAACAAAAACCGTTCCCTGAAGGAGGGAACGGAGACGTACGTCGGAACTGACCGACGAATTGGGATCTGTTTTCAGAGACCGACCTACTTCGAGTAATTAAAAACGAGCCAATAAACATTGGCATGCGATCACGCATTCCACGCACCGCCCCGCGTTGCGGGTATAAATAAGGAAGTGGAAGTGCCGCATACCGTTTTCAACTGAGGAGCCGAGATAAGTGGCTCGGGCCTTCAGCTGAAGCACAGCACCTGGCAACGGGACGTACGTCTCCGTTCCCTCCTTCAGGGAACGAGGGTTACATACGTAACCGAGACGTTCCCTTTCAGTTGGTCAAGTTCGACGTACGTCGGAACTGACCGACGAATTGGGATCCCTACCAACACGCCAGGAGGCTGGCCCTTCCAGCGTCCTGCCTGAGCTCGCTGGACCACTCCTATGTTAGAGTGGGAGTCAGGGCTCCGGGCAGGGAAGGACAGTCACTGCTGTTCCTGCAAGACCCACTCAGCGTGACTATTGGATAACGCTGGGAAAGCGTGCCCGTCTCGGGAGATGGTACGCTGCGGACCACATCCTTCAATGGAAGGAGAGGTGGAATACACATAAGGACTAACCTAACAGGGTAGTGCAACAAATGGCAGTCTCTGGAGTGGACCCAACCTGGTTCCAGGGGGGGAAGAACACAGCCAGAGACGACAGAGGGAGCTCCGTCAACTGGGGACAGAAACCGACGGCATCCAGAAACACACGGTTTGAATGACATCTTGAAAAAGACGCAGGGTCAAACCGTGTTGCTCTTTTAGCGAGAGAAGAAAAGAACCGCTCCGACAGTGCCGAGGCACACAGGGGAAATGGCCGCGGCTCACAGCGGTTCAAAGGTGCAAGCCCGCTGTGAGCACTCAACGGGAAAACGCCCAGCGAGCTGTGGAAACAGCTGTTGTTCTCCTTGGAGTCTCGCGACCACCGCTGCAAGGCACCGTCACACCGACACTGGACTGGAACAGGTAGGGATTTTTCTCTCTCTGCTCGTAGACAGTAGAACTCTTCGTAGGAACACCAGAAATGTCTGAAATGCTCGGCTCCGAAGTTGAAAGCGGTATGCGGCACTTCCACTTCCTTATTTATATCCGCAACGCGGGGCGGTGCGTGGAATGCGTGATCGCATGCCAATGTTTATTGGCTCGTTTTTAATTACTCGAAGTAGGTCGGTCTCTGAAAACAGATCCCAATTCGTCGGTCAGTTCCGACGTACATCGAACGTGACCGACTGAAAGGGAACTGTATTTACAGTAAAAAGCTCAGTGTGATCCACAAGAGCATTCAGCTAGACAGCTGACACTACGTTTACATGTGCACCAATAATGCGACTATTTATAATAATCAGAATAAGGTCTTAATCACAGTAAGATGTTCACATAACACTCCAGTTTACATGCAATTTTCATTATTTTGATTATTCGCTAATAAGTTACACCACACTCAGATAGGCATACATTATGCATGTTACCGGCCATTGTTTTAATCTACTCACATCAAATTCATACTTCATTTTTATGGATGTATCTTATATTATTAGGTGCCGTGATGGACATCGCAATGCCGGGTTTACCAGGGCTGCGTTCAGCCCCCAAAAAACGTTGCAGAACATTTTTTAAACGGAAAGTGTATTTTTCATGCTATACGTCCAAATAGACGACGGCGGATACAAATTCTCCAGCAGCGGGCCTCCTCTGCCACCGCGACAAACTTTGAGGTATTGGATGAAAGTACAAAGTAAGGACTGGTGGGAGAAAGTTCTCTCTATTTTTCCATCACGACGTGTGCGTCTGTGTCCTGTCGCAAAATGCGGTGAAAACTCATGCACGATGTTAATAGTTCGATTAAGGTGTACATGTCGATAATGCACTTTGATAATGCGACTAATATAATAATACTCCACGTCTTAATTCGATTTGTGTTTAGAAATTGCTGTTTACATGGTAGTTTCTTAATCCGAGTATTGTCTTAATCAGGTTAATATCGGAGTATTGTTGTCCATGTAAACGTTGGTATAGAATAGAAAGCAGTTAGTGTCAACAAAAAAGTTTAAAAACATGGAATTTGTATATAACAAATAATTTACAAATATTTGTGAAAAAACATTTAAACATTTTGACCAGTATGGCTCACAAGATGACAAAAACACTTTTTATTTTGGTGGAATTGGCAAATTTACTGACACGAAAACTAGGTTTTGAAGAATGAATGAAATGTTTTGAGTGAGTAACTATTTTGCAAACATGCAATAGAGTTCTGCTGTTCCAGCAAACAATTGTGACAATTGAACTCACAGTTTAGAGAATATTAAGAATATTAAGTTTTGAAAAATGTGCCAAAGCGATTGATAAAAACTGTAATAACAAATGTTTCTTAAGCAGCAAATCAGCATTTTAGAATGATTTCTGAAGGATCATGTGACACTGAAGACTGGAGGAATGATGCTGAAAATTCAGCTTCGCATCACAGGAATAAATATGATAGAAAACGTCTCGGTTACATATGGTAACCCTTATTCCCTGAAGGAGGGAACGGAGACGTACGTCAGAGATGATCCGACTAAATGGGCTCACGCAATCCTCTTCGAGTGTGACTTAACAAACCAATGAATATTGCCATGCGGTATTTGCATTCCGTTTAAATACATATACAGAAGTAGATGCATCAGATTGCTTTTCGCTGAGGAGCAGAGTCAGTGACCCGGGTACAGCAGGTATGACGATGGGACGTTTGTCTCCGTTCCCTCCTTCAGGGAACGAGGTTTACCATACGTAACTCTCGACGTACGTCAGAGATGATCCGACGAAATGGGATCCCTAACAAAACGCCATGCTGCTGGCCCCTTCCAGTGCCCTTCATAAGCTTCCTTAAAGGGGTCATGAATTGAGAAATCAACTTTCCCTTGAGCTTTTGATATATAAAAGGTCATGTTAATAAAAGAATATCCTGTAAGTTTTGGAGCTGAAAACTTCCTTGTTAGTCAAAGAAAAGCTTTTATTGACACCAGGCCCAGCAAACGCTCGGTTGATGTTTTGATTATGCTGATTTGTCTGTCTATGCAATGAGGCCTGTTCGTGTGTGTGTGTGTTAGTGATGCACGGTTCGCGGTTATATCCACCGATTGGGCACGCCCAATAACAAAAAATAACATTCCAATCAATCATGGGTGGATGAGAGATAAATCATTGTGTTTGTTTGATAAAGAAATTTTGCTAGCCCTGTGGGACGAATCATTCCGGTTGCCATTTTCCCACATGCTTTCAAAACAATTCCCACATGCACAGGGGAGCTGAAGCTCATTATAATATGCAAATCCTATCCAATCATAGCAGTGGGCGTTTACTTTCAAGTCTTCAGTGCGGCACGCCCATAAAAACCGGACGTTCCATGAGAGAGGCTCAAAACCAGGGCAGAAAATAGCCTATTACTTATTCATTATGATGTTTTTGAATGTAAAAACCACACAAACGTCATAAGTTGGCCTAAGACAACAGTAGACATTTTTTTAAAATGCCAGTTCATGACCACGCTGGGGTGGAGTTCCGCATGACCCACCCAATGAATATTGGATAACCCTGGGAAATTGTGCCCCTTTGGAGAAAGGGAAACGCTGCAGAGCCACATCCTCCGCTTCAGGATTGGGTCTCCCTTACATCCTCCACGCTGCACAGGTCTGTTATAAAGAATATTTTTGCTCAGGTGACCAAAATGTCAGCCCAATAGAGAAAAGTTTTGCTCAGAGAGAAAAGAAATTAGAGGGAACATTGGTCATAGGGTGCCCTGTCTCTGAGAAAGTAGGTCCTTCCTCAGAGGAATGGGCCAAGGAGGTGCTGTCACGAGGAGCATCAGTGCTGGGAACCAAGTCCGGTTCGGCCAATACGGTGCAGCTAGCAGGACTTTCTCCTCATCCTCCCTGACTTTGCACAGTGTCTGTGCAAGAAGGCTCACTGGGGGAAACGCATACTTGCGTAGGTCCCGGGGCCAGCTGTGTGCCAGTGTGTCCATGCCGAGGGTTCCGTCGCTCAGATAATAGACCACCTGGCAATGGGTTGAGTCCTGAGAGGCAAACAGGTATACCTGTGCAGCTTCCAAGAGGTCCCATATTAGCTGGACCACCTGGGGATGGAGTCGCCATTCTCCCAGCGGTGCAGGCTGTCGTGAGAGCTCGTCGGCTTCACGATTGAGCACGTCGGGAATGTGAATAGCACGAAGCGACCTCAGATGCTTCTGACTCCATAGGAGGAGATGGCGGGCGAGTTGCGACATGCGTCGGGAGCACAGACCACCCTGACGGTTGATGTATGCAATGGCCGCAGTGCTGTCCGTACGGACCAGTACATGCTTGTGCTGTTGCGGCACCTTGAAGTGGCCTACGTACCGTGATAGTCATATTCCCGCAATGGGTACATGACGCATCCACAAACGCTGCCTCAGTGTGCTTAACACCCAAACACAAGAGAAAGCGATCGTGACCATCAACCGGAGGTAGATATTGACCGCATCCAGAAACACACAGGCGGAATGTCATCTTGAAAACATCTAGAAATCTGGTCTCTCTCTTGTGCTGAAGCACGCAGGGGGATGACCGCGGCACACAAACAGGGAACTGCAAGACTGTCGTGGCACTCAAAGCTCTTTGAAGGCGCTCCTCTTACCGGCTGTAAAAACAGCATTTAAGCGCTCTCTCACTGCGCACCAACCAGCTGTTAAAACAGCCCTTGAGTGCTCTCTCACAGTGCACACACAAGCCGTGAGAACGACCTTTGATCGCGATAGCACACACCAGACCATGAGAACGACCTTTGATTGCGATCGCCGCTGCGAGTGCCATCACGCCAACTCAGAGAAAGCAGTCCCCAGAAAAGGCAGATGACTCGTTCACCAAACACTTCGTGAAGAGAATAGAGTAGCACAAACATGAGCCACTCAGCTACAAAGCATTAAACAATCTTATGCGTAATCTACTTCCGTATATATACCCGTGCGGACGTGACACGGAAAGCGAACACCACATGCCAATATTCATTGGCTCGTTTGGTTACACTCGAAGAGGATTGGGTCTCCCTTGCGTGATCCCATTTCGTTGGATCATCTCTGACATACGTCGAGAGTGTAGTATATGCAGTGGATATACGTATAAGGTTCAGCTGAGGTCACCCCCACACAGCTTGTGTAGTTGGTATGAACCGCAGATGTACTGCGCATGTTGTTTTAACCCGAGCGTATGGAATGCACTAGTAAAAAGAAGCTTAATAAATCCTATGTACGTGCCTTAATGGTAACTAAAAGTTTGACAAAGAACACAACATGGTGTCAGAAGTGACGGTATCCACTGATTAACAGTAAGTTAGCTAATAAGTTGTTTACCATCCTGGATGAGAAGGACGGCTGTTGGCAGATTAAACTAGATGAGGAGTCAGCAGACCTATGTGCTTTCAACACGCCATGGGGCAGGTATCGTTTTCATTGCATGCCTTTTGGCATCAAGTCAGCAAGCGAGGTATTTCAGCGTTTGAACTGAGCTTTGGTGACATTGAAGGTGTTTTCATGGTGGCCGACGACATGATCATAGTGGCATCCACCATGGAAGAGCACCATCCTAGAAAAGGTGATGAACCGAGCAGGGAGTCTCATTGTCAAGTTTAATAAAGATAAGCTGCAGTATATGGTCAAGAAGGTGACATACCTACACTGTAAAAAAAAAATTGGGGGAAAAATTGTGCAAATTGATCATTACATATTGGCCCAATAAATGACTTCCAAATAATTATCGCCATGCAAAAAGATGCATTGTACTAATCATAGCTTAAGGTCTTCACTCAAAATTAAAATTGTATATTCACCGAACATATTTAATTGTGCTCAGTCAATCTATGAAGTCGAAGTGAAAAATCCATGTTGCTGAACAAGTCCTACGTCCGAAAAAACGGTATACGCATGCGCAAAATGCACTTGAAGAAAACCGTTCCTGTGGAGATTTCAAATGCGGAGACGCGGGAGCGGCAGCGCGAGCTGAGCCGAACCAGCAGGTGCTGAAGACCGAAACAGACATTCCCAAGAGAATAGAGAGATATTCATCTCAAAAAGACGTTGGTGAGTATTTAGCACTGAAATTATTCTCCAGAGTTTTGCTTTATGACCGGATATGAAGTTTAAAAGACATTTTGTAGAATCACGAGTTCATGCATTCATTGGTTTCATGAGTGTGTTCTCGTTTACCACATAATTATCTAATGGTAGCCTGTAGCCAATAGTTTTATTTTCCTCATGTCTTATATGTCTAAAACAATAGGTAATAAGGAAATTAAGTCATTTGTGTGATATATGCGGCATGCGACCCTTGTACACGGTGTCAGTGATTGCGTTTGGCGTCAGCCTCTTTCAGGGCTTGAGTTATTGGCTTTTAATATCAAACACGTCAAGCTCGTGATTTTCTTATGTCCATTCATTCGTCTCATCCTCATTATATAATGAAAAAACTTCTGTTCTGTCTCTTACCAGATGTGATGCAGGGGAGCTTTGTCATTAATGTTAGTTTTTATTTTTATTTGCAGGTTTTTAGCTTGCAGTGCCCTTCACCACTTTAAGACTTCCTGTTATGCAGAAGACTTCTTGAATGTATTCAGAGTTTTTCCTTATTGAAAATAAGGTATATTCACCCAAATATCCTGTGTTGGAATTTACTTGTTAATAAAGTAATGTGATTAAAATGTCAACCCTGTTGTCTGTTTCTGTATTTTGCTTAATATATTTATGTTGTTAGTCATTTTTGTCTTTTGGGACAGTGAGAAATAAACAATTGTTACTACAATTTAAAATATTTAATTGGACCAACCACACAGTTTCACTGTAAAACATTTCTCCAATTCAAAATTTTCTAGTGACTGATCACATCTAAATTTTTTAGTTGGCCAAATTGAAAAATTTAGATGTGATCAGTCACTAGAAAATTTTAAATTAGAGAGGCCTGACATTTTTTACAGTGTTGGTAAATTCAATTTTTCCTAAATTTTTCCATTGGCTCAACATATTATTTCTAATTGAGCCCATGTTAACAGACTGTTGCCACAATGGATAAAATTCAATTCACAGAAATTCAATTTGGCCAATTGAAAATTTTAGATGTGACCAGTCACTAGAAAATTTTGAGTTGGGAAGATTATACATTATTTACAGTGTAGGCCATGTCATCACATCAGATGGAATGTAACACGATGGCAAAGGTATTGGCAATATTGCAGCTTCCTCCTCCCACTGACAGAAAGGCACTTCAGCGTCTGCTAGGTATGACATGCTCCCTGTCACAATACGTACCCAACGAAGCCACCCTTACTGTACCACTCGGACTGCTGCTAAGGAAAGATATAGCCTGCCAGTGGCACCATGAACAACTGTCAGCACTTGAACAGCTGAAAGCAACCATTACAACGGCACCCGTTCTCAGACATTTTGACCCAAAAGAGCCTATAGAGGTACAGGCAGATGCCTCAAAAGATGGTCTGGGAGCCACACTGATGCAGAAACAGCAACCAATAGCGTATGCTTCACGAGCACTATCTGTGGCTGAAAAGAACTATGCCCAGATAGAAAAGGAACTGCTGGCCATAGTGTTCTTTCTGAAGAGGTTTCACCAGTATGTTTATGGCATTCCCATCAGAGTCCAGTCGGATCGTAAACCACTTGAGGCGATATTTTCCATACCCATCGGCGCAGCGCCAGCACATCTTCAGAGAATGCTGTTTCAGCTACAAAGGTATGACATCCACATTGTCTACACTCCAGGCAACCTAAAGCTAATAGTAGACACCCTGTCCAGAGCATACATTCAGTCTGACGGAGCAGAGAGTCTAGACCTGAGTGAAGAGAAAGTCATCTACGCAGTGCATGGAGAATCGCTCAGTGGTAACATCATGCACATGATACAACAAGCCACACAGTCAGATCCTGAGCTTCACCTGATACGGAAGCTACATGAGCAAGGATGGCCGGACAGAAAGCAAACAAATGTCCCACTTGCTGCTCAAGCTTACTGGCCAGTCAAACACACGATAGATGATGGGCTATTCTTGAAAGACGATCGCATTATCATCCCTCGTGTACTGCTACCAAAAATATTTCACAAAATTACTGATTTAAGTGTATTTTAGATCAAATAAATGCAGCCTTGGTGAGCATAAGAGACTTCATTCTGAAATGTTTAAAAATCTTACTGACTTTTGAACAGCAGTGTTTCATTTCAAATGCAGTTTGAGTAAAGAGAACCATCGATTGCTCAATAGTTTACACTGAGATGTAGTCATCAAAATGTATTTGTTTTTTAGTCCAAATGTCCTTTCTCTACACCATTTGAGCATCAAATATTTGAACAATCCCACACAGAAAGGAGTAAATGTGCATCCTATATGACTGTACTGTTTGATGTTTCAACAGAAACAAAATGTGGATATATACAGCTTCTACATTAACTCCACGGTCACCAGTCGCTACGCCACAACCGTCATCACAAGCCGTGTGGCGAACACAGTGAATGAGTCTCAAGAGATCCAGTTTGAGGTCAAGATACCCAAGAATGCCTTCATCAGCAAATTCAGAATGTAGGGAAACATGAGTATTGTTATATAAGGAGAGATAAAGTGGTAAAGAAGCCATTTATAACATGTTGGTCTCAGGTCAGGTCCATCTGTCAATGCAGCTAAACAACAACAAAATATGCCTTAGATACACATATATTAAGAGGATGTTATTGTCATTTTCTCCATAGGACCATAGAGGGGAAGACATATGATGGCGTTGTGAAGGGAAAAGAGGAAGCTCAGCAGCAGTACAGTCGAGCAGTATCTCGAGGAGAAAGTGCTGGACTGATCAAGTACTGGATTTTTTTTTTAAATTAGGACCATAAAATGTGTTTTTATAGCAGGTTTAGTAATATGCTGTAATTTATTTATATTTCAGATCTGTTGGAAGGACTTTAGAGGACTTTAAAACTTCAGTGACGGTGGCTGCTTTTAGTAAAGTGACTTTTGAGTTGACCTACGAAGAACTGCTAAAGCGCCGCCTTGGCAAATATGAGCTGCTCATCAATGCTCAACCGATGCAGCCGGTGGCAGACTTCAAGGTAGAAGAAAAAACAAAGATGAAATAGAAAATCAATTTAGATGGATAAAACAATTATGCTTCTTCTACTCACTTTAGATGGATGTACACATACAAGAGAAACCAGGAATTTCCTTCTTGGAGGTGAATGGAGATTTGAGCACCGGTGATCTGGCCAATGCCATAAAAACCACCAGAGCAGGCAAAGACGTAAGAGAGGTGTAAAACACTTAGCTTAGGTGTTCTCATTATGCTACTACACTTCAAACAAAGTTACCAGATGACCAAACTGATCATTTCAGGCATGGGTGACCTTCTACCCCACTCGAGGTCAACAGACCAAGTGTAAAAGCTGTGGAGAAAATGGACTGAATGGTGACCTGCTCATAACATACGATGTTGAGAGACCAAATCCTAAAGGAGAAGTCATGGTACATTTTAATAACATGCTTTCCAAGAGTAAAATAAATTTGCCAAAGGATTTTGAAAGACTGGCTATGTAAAAAGACATGAATTGTATTTTCTCTCAGGTATCAAATGGCTATTTTGTCCACTACTTTGCACCCTCTGATGTTCCACGTATTCCCCAAAATGTGGTGTTTATCATTGACCGAAGTGGTTCTATGAGCGGCAGAAAAATACATCAGGTAAATGTCAACGTTTCTGTCAAATCAACTGAAAGGATAACAAGCTATGAAATTTGTGATGGTAAAACCACTGAAGGACATTTTTTGAAGGATCTCTCAGCATTGTGTATTTGTATTATTCTTAAAAGAACAGGGTTTACTGTATTGAAATCACTGGATTTGCTTACTTTAATCTACTTACAAATTCTGCCCGCATCTGGTAAATGAGGCTCCAGTCGTGATAGAGAAAGAATAACCTCCAGGTGTTCTGACAGAAGTGTTTGTCTTTAGACTCGTTTTGCTCTGCTAAAGATTTTAAGTGATCTTGATGAGGATGACCACTTTGGATTGATCACATTCGACAGTGAAGTTAACACATGGAAGCGTGAACTCCTGGAAGCTACCAAGGAAAACCTGGAGAATGCAAAATCTTTTGTGAATGAGATCAGAGATAGAGGAGGTGAGTTCCTAAAGCTAAAACGGAGAGTAAGAAAGTTGTACCTCAAAGTGACACAACTATGTTTGTTCTTCCTTTAGCCACAGACATAAACGCTGCAGTTCTAGCAGGAGTGGACATGATCAGTCGACATCCACGAGAGGGAACCGCCTCCATCCTGATCCTGCTGACTGATGGAGATCCCACTTCAGGCACAGATTCACACTCACAAACACAAGCTAAGGGTGTTTTATCGTAGCACTAGTTCACTCAGTCGAATTTGAAGATCTGTTAATAAAAGGTTTTAGACATATTTGACCTATCGTAAGCCCCCCCCCCCCCCCCCTTAGTTACCGTTGAGACTTTACTGTCTTACAATGACAGCTGTCAGTGTGAAACAACATTATCCCAAGTTGTTTTTAGGCATAGAATGTAGCAGACCCCTTCCGATTGATGGCCAAACTTTACTGGTTTATGAAGTTTATTGCGTCCTTTTTCACTCTAGAGCTGAACAAACAAAGCATAAGAAGTGCGCATTACCATCTCATACACAAACTCTCTCTCCGTTGCATTATCATTAACCCTCTGAAGTCTGAGCTGTAGACCTCAAACATATCTAAACTAAAATGATAAAAAAGTAAACAAAAACAAATTAGAAGATAAATCACAATAAAGTCTGTGACATGGAAGGACCACCTCTTGTCGAGGAGCATTCAAGTGGGACTTAAATATGCCATGGAGAGATAAATAAAAGATTTAAAAATAAATATAGTGGGAGATTAATTTGGAAGTGAGGGTTTACAGATCTCAATGCAAGCGGGAGAAGCCTCATGTTACGGTCATCACAAATGCAGATGATGGCATCCAGGATCAAACTGTTCATGTACCGCAGGGGGTAAGATTAAATTAATTTACATTTAACCATCTTAATATGGAAAGATGCACGTAAATGTAGACCTTCGTTTATGTGTTTTTGACCTACACTGTTAACGTTACATGACGTGAGAACAGTTAGTTATTTCGTTTTTTATTTTAGCAAGGACTCACTATCTTTAATCGTAACTTAATGAGAGTATGACAACCAGAAAATCCTCTCCTGGAATCAGTGTTACAGTACCTCAAGCACATCGTTTGACCATTTGTGTAGCATAAACATCATTAAACCGATGAGAGCTTCGGATTTTCCAATGTTTCTCTATGGCGCTGAAACCTAAAGATGTCCGAGTTCCGGTCCCGGTGCAACTGATACTCAACTGCCATTGGCTCATCTGCGTTAAAGGGGAGGGGCTTACCGATAGGTCAATTGAAATACATGTAGGACCAGTGGATTATTATCATGACTGATTTGGTTCTTGTCTTTTTCAATGAGAGAAAAGAATAAGAAATAATTGACGAATGCGTCAATTTTTTTTCTGATCACTCAAAAAATGTCATAAATATGATTTTTAAGCCTGTACTGTAAGTAGACTGACTTATTTGTCCTCTCTAACAGGTGAAACTAACATAGAGAAAATAATGGCCAATGTGAAAGAGGCAATTGGGCCAAAGTTTCCCCTCTATTGTCTTGGTTTTGGATATAATGTTAACTTTGACTTCCTGACAAAGATGTCACTGGAAAATGGTGGAGTTGCTCGCAGGATTTATGAAGATTCGGACGCTGATCTACAGCTGCAGGTGAACTACAGAGAATCAGCTGTGAACTCATCCTCAGTGCTTGTCTGTTCTGTGTTTGAACCCTTTATTTTGGTTTGTATTGTAGGGCTTCTATGATGAAGTCGCCGTCCCTCTCCTCACTGATATTCAACTTAAATACACAGGAGGGACAAACCTTACCAAGACCAGCTTTAACCTGTACTTCAACGGCTCTGAGATTGTGGTATCAGGACAAATCACAGACAACAGTGTGGAGAGTTTCACCACTGAAGTCATTGCAGTATCAGTAAGATCATCATGCTTTACAAATTGTATCAAATTGGCAGGGATTTTTCTGGACAGTCTCAACCGAGCTCATTATATTGGCTATTAGGATTATTGATCGTCAATTGTTTAAGAGTTTGAAATAATGTTTACTATGTTTTCAAAGAAAGTTATTGCTGAAAGTGGTAATGACAACATTTCTGATGAAAATGATGTTATTTCTGAGCAGAAAGGCAATAATGTGACGTATCAGGAAACTGTAATGACAAAAGACCCCAGTGACGTCCCACCTGAGAATGAAGATTTCATGCAGAGACTGTGGGCCTACCTTACAGTGAAGCAACTTCTGGAAAGACAGTAAGTTTATGAGTGATATGACATTCTGCATTTTAAGTTGGACATTGAGGACATCTTTCTGTCTCAGGGTGCTCCTTAAAGGACAAGAGAAAGAGGATGAAATGAAAGAAGCTCTCAAACTGTCCCTGAAATACCAGTTTGTCACCTCCCTCACTTCTATGGTCGTCACGAAGCCACAGGAAGGTGAAGTGGAAGTTGCAGACAAACCCAAAGAGGGAGGAGAGGAAGATCCTGCAGGTGAGAACTGAGAGGTTTTAGTATCTTACAAACCTTGTAAATGACAGTGCGCAAACATTTGAGCTTTACCAAAAGAGCAAGCATAAATAGACACAGTGACAGCAGCAATATGATAAGTTATGCACAAATGTATTAATCAAGCCTTGAATCAACTGCATCGTAGGTTAAACAACTTTATCTGTGCATCCTCTATATGTATCTGATTCTGAATCTGAACGAAATTCAGCTGTATTTTATATTTATACAAAGATTATTCTCATAATCAAGATTGTGAAATACCGGTAGTTCATTAATTACTGTACAGTTTATTTTTTGTTACAAAATAAATATATTATCAGCATAATAATTTGAGTAAAATCTTAAAATGACATGAACTTCAGTACATTGTAAAAAATTTCTTAAGTCTTATATATCCCTTCATTTTCTGTCATAATGTTGCTTTGTTTTAGAATATTCTTTAGAATAATACTTTATTTCCAGGTTTAAATGAAAGAAAATCACAGATTTTCACAGTTGTGGTCTCGGACTTACTGCCCACTGTATACAGTGAATAACACTTTTCTCTTCCTTTTTAATCAGTTATGGGTTTCTATCCTTTCCCTCAGAAGCCACCTACATAGGAATAAAATGGTGAACTAACAGTTCATTTACTCAAACCATTGCAGAGAATTTAGTTACGATGAAACGGAAGTACTGATAGATACTTTCTTCTATATAGTGATGCGCATCTGAGTGAAAGGGCTTATCAAAAAGTAAATACGATTTTGAGATGCGTCACCAGAGAGAAGTCTGTCGCTTTCACAGGAAGATCCAGTTATGATATTTTGATTAAAAACTACAAGGTCAAAAAAAAAAAAAGAAACATATACATGAAAATATCATTCACAGTAAGTTTTATAACATGCATTTAGAAAATAGATACATTTTCATTTTATGCCTTATTCCATATACTGCATCTGCCTTTAAATATATTTAAATATATTTTATATATTCTTCCCACTTGTTTTATATTTCAGCAACAGAATTTAGTCAGCACCATGTCGGTCACAGTCAGCCTGGTCTATCCGGTCTGCCCAGTCCACCTCGTGTGAGTGCTGATCATGGTCAGCGCGGTCGTCAACCAGGGACTTATAGTATGTTTTTTTTTTTCTACAAATAATTACTGCAAATTTGCTTTATTAAAAGCAAAATCAAGAGTACATTGACATAAAAAAATTTAGAGAACAAAATGAAAATAAATAAAATAAGGCATTAGGTGTGATTCAGAAATTAAGCCTCTTAAAGGGATAGTTCACCTAAAATAAAAATGAAGTCACAGAATTTGTGAGAAATCAAGAACAATAAAAACACAACATGAAATACAATCCATGTACTTTCGAGGTTAATATATCCATTGTGTTCATCACAAAAAGAAGTTATAGCATTTACATCCGGTCTAGAGATGTTCAACTCAGTGAAGAAAGTGCACACTGCACAGATGCTTTTTTGGTATTTCTAGGCCTAATAATAATAATAGTAATTCCAGCTGAAAGAAATAGCTGTTCTTTTACTTTTAGCGACAAAGACTCCTATACTTCCTCGAGAGTGTTTATCATTGGTTACTTTGTGTTTTTTCCAACATTTGGAAATACATTTTAGTCATGGAAAGAAAATTATTCGATTGTAGCACATGTTTTGTGAGAAGAATAAATTGAAAGATTTTGAGAAATATTTCAAAATAATTTGGTACAATTTAATTACTGATTCATTTTTAGAATTATTTCTCTAATGATTTTAAGATGCATTGGTACATGTTTTTTAAAATTATTATTTATTGATTTCATTGAGTGCTTTGGTTAATAACATTGACTTGGTATTTAATAACCCCCCTCCCCTCCTTTTTTTTAGGCTCATTTGATGTCTATCATGGTATGTATTCAAATGGTGTAGCGTTGATTCTTCTTTGTGTAAAGAAAATCTAATCTGATCAGTTGCACCTTCTATTAGAATATGCCTTTATGTTAACAGAAAAGCCCATAGCTCCTACGTACTGGATTGACACTGTTCTCCATACTATGTCAGGTACATATAGATCTCTCAAACATACTTATTATGTAAGACAATTTTATATATTAATTATGATACAGCATTTGGTTATGTTTTCTCTCAGTTCCAACCATTAGTAGCAATCGGTTCCTGCTGCCCGCTGCTGGTCAGTCTAAGCCACTTTGTTTTGACGTTCCTGTTCCTCACAAACTCAAACTGCTACAGGATTCTGCTTCAGGTAACTATTACACACTTACTCTACGTGCACATCCTTTTGAAAGTCATCTTTTTTATTGAATGTTTTGTAGACTGTGTGGCTTTCTGTGTGTCTTAGAGTTCTCTATGAATGGAGAATTCACGACTAGACGAAAAGGATTCAGGAAAATTGCTTTTCATTTCAAAACAAACCATCATCTGACAATAAACACAAGGTCTATCAAATTCCAAGATGGCCAGAATCATGTTGAGTTTTTGTGGGACCAGGCACCAACTCAACACAATACAGAGGGGTATAAACAACTCAAACTATACGTGTTTTACTACATGTGTGTGTTATAGTGAATTAGAATTAATTCATCAGTTTCTCTGTTTCAACAGTGTGTCTCTGATTCTACGGAGTAATGAAGTGGACGTTACCATGGGAAACATACGCGTTGTTATTCTTCTTCACAATAAAAATGGTGAAGCGTTTCTGTGGCCTGCTGTTCGCCAACAGCCAAAAGATGTCAGTTTGATGGGCATTTTAGGTAAGAGTGCTCACGGATAAAACATTTTAACATGTCAAACACTTTACACAATTGACCCAGATAACAGGGAGCGTTCTCAGAACTTTATCTAATGTTTTGGCAAGGTTCTCTCAAAGTTATGAACAAATATTCTTCCAGTAACATTAATAGAATGTTTGTTTAAAGTTATCCGGTCTTTAGAAATGTTCTCAAAACATTAGCACAAAAATTTTATTTGTATGTGTAGTTCAGTCATGAAACTCTAGAGGGCGCTGCTTTACATGCAGTCTGCAAGCAATCACATCATTACCACATGGCTCAAGCTGATTGGCCTCTGCTGATCCTGCAGCCAATGAGATTGCTTGCTCAACGTTTAAATAGTCTGGTTCGTTGTTTGCAGTTAATCAGAGTTACCTCCTACCTCCCCCAGCTCCACCTGCCTAGATCTGCTACAGGACGGACTTATGTATGTCTATTCATGCAGCAGCAGAATATCTTGCATGCTCACGGCAGTGTGTCTGTGTATCTTTTAGCAATAGGAAGTCCATACTTGCTCTGCAGAAGCAATAATCAAAAGCAGAAGCAGCAGTGTAGCAGATCTAGTCTGCCAAGAACAAATACATCAACATTATCATATTCAATAACATGCTAAAACTATTCAGAGAGTTGTCATGATTGAAATATCGTTCATGGAATGTTGTTGTTGTTTTTTTCTGAAAAAGTTTAGTTGGACATTCCTCTAGTGTTTTTACTGCTCGATTCAGAATGTTTGGAGAATTCAAAAGTAATGTTCACATAATGTTTGAAGAAAGATCAAATGGAATGTTCCCCTAACATTCACATAACTGATAGAAAAAAGAGAACATTCAGAAATAATGATTTATTTAACGGGAATGTTTGAAAAACTATCTTAGAACATATTTTTGTTTTGTTAGCTGGGTGAACAATTAATGGTAAATTTTGATTTGTAACTTTTGTTAAACCAACACGGGATAAAATCTCAATAACTGTGGATTATATTGAAGGAAAAGCTGAGGCTTCATATGAGGAGGTTCAAGGATCACAAACACCAACTCTAAAGATAATGGACCAGGAAGTGAAGGCGAGCTTGTAAGTGATTAAAAGATATACACAAAGCTGATTTTTCCCTTTATTATATATCTGTTTTAATCTATGAATGTATCTGTAGGGAGGATGTCACAGACTACACACTTCCTTCAACTCCGGTTATCAGATGTTGGCTTGTCCCGTTCCAGGCTGTGATGCAGAAAGACATTTCTGATTTCACTGTCACTAAGCTGTAGAGATCTATCTATCTATCTATCTATCTATCTATCTATCTATCTATCTATCTATCTATCTATCTATCTATCTATCTATCTATCTATCTATCTATCTATCTATCTATCTATCTATCTATCTATCTATCTATCTATCTATCTATCTATCTATCTATCTATCTATCTATCTATCTATCTATCTATCTATCTATCTATCTATCTATCTATCTATCTATCTATCTATCTATCTATCTATCTATCTATCTATCTATCTATCTATCTATCTATCTATCTATCTATCTATCTATCTATCTATCTATCTATCTATCTATCTATCTATCTATCTATCTATCTATCTATCTATCTATCTATCTATCTATCTATCTATCTATCTATCTATCTATCTATCTATCTATCTATCTATCTATCTATCTATCTATCTATCTATCTATCTATCTATCTATCTATCTATCTATCTATCTATCTATCTATTAAATAGCAATAAAAATTGTATGCATAGCAACTCTTTGATTGATGCCTTTCTAAGTATTGATTGGGATTATTTCTAAGTATGTATTTTTTGAGATCATATCTGATAATAAAACAAAAACACCAACAAAATTCTACAGAATATAAAGTGTTTTCAAGTTAGATAATATATTTTCTAAAAAGCAATTTCGAGGGGTTCAAGAATCTCTGATGTAGCAAATTAGCTCAAGGGAAATATAAATAATTAATCATAACTCGTTATAATTAATTATATATATTTGGATAAGCTCATAAAATTAACATGGTGTAGCAGAATTAATACCACAATCAATTAACCTGTTCGTCCAACGAACGCTCGGTATTAATGATTTATTAATTCTAAGAAATGTTAATTTCCGAGGTAAGAGAAATATCATTCTTACTGTACTACAAAATCTGCATCTCCAGTATATGAGCATGAACCACAAACAAGACATGAACAAGACTTTATTACAGTTTTTCTCAGTCGCTTTGGTACATTTATCGAATCATCCTCGACATTTGCAAAACAGTAAATGCATTTCTCAAAACAATTGGTACAAATAGCAAAACACCATGGATTACCTGCAAAAGCCAGTCTCTTGCTCAAAATCCTTAGTTCATCTCTCAAAAGTAAATATCTGTGTCAATGAACATGTCAGTGCCATCAGAATGACAAGTCCTTGTATCATTGTGTACGGATAAGACAGTCAAATTGCTTAGTCATGTTGTCAAAATATAACAGTGTACTCTGGAGGGATGTTCTGATGTAAACTATGGCTAAAGTTTTGATGACAATTATTGTAATTTGTTGGTTACACCTTAGTGTATGTGTGAGTTTGATTGTAAGAGACTGGACAAGATTCACATACACTTTTACTGTTTGTACTGTAATTTGTTGACAGACCATGTCATTGCGATACAGAGAGAAAAAGACAGCACTGAATAGCACAAAAGAAAAAAAAACTGAAAAACAAAAGTAGAAATATGAACGTCTAACGAAAATGTATAGAAATATGCTTGACATATTATGACAACTTGTTCAACCATTTTGCATGTAAAGACTTAAGGCCTGTTCACACCGGGACGATTTTCGCACGTGTTTATCGCCGACGTTTAACGCCTCGGGACTAAACAATGGGCGCCAATATGAGTGTTCACACCGACGCGCAAAACGCCAGGCGTAAAAGCGTCATTTTAAAAAAAACGCCTCGGGTTCGTTTTTTTATTTTGACGCGGCGCGTAAAAAACTGTCCGACCAATGAGATTGGCGCTTTTGTTCACGTGCCTGGAGCTGCTGAAGTGACAGTAAAACACGACTTGGTGGCGCTCAAGCGCAAAACGGTCTTGCCGAGCACACATTGATACGACGAAGAAGTAGTAAGTATACAAAGAAGAAGATGAACTGCTAATGCTGCTTGCCAGTTAGCAAAAAGTGTGTGAGTGGTTTTGTCCATATACATAATATGTCTATGGTTTTGGCAAGCACGTAAATACTGTCTCTCTTCTCCTTCTGTGTGACAAGCGAGTGTCAGAGGCTTAAAGTGCCGCAGCACCATCTTGTGTACCGGGAGCGCATCGACTGAATGTGCACGTTCACTCGGCGCAGCGCCAGTGAAAATCGCTTTGGTGTGAACACTCAAGACGCGCCGAAAAACGCTGGCGATAAGCACGTGCGATATTCGTCCCGGTGTGTACAGGCCTTTATGCTATGAACTAATGCCTAAATGTTGTGGGGGGTAAGACTATTCAACAGAGACCCAATATAATACATTTTGATCAACATGACATAAGCAACTGATAATGTAGGAAACAGCAGAAAATTTTACATAATCATTTGCATGGATGTACACAAGCATTTGCAACTTGTTCAAAGAAATGAGAAACTGCTTTTTTGATGTGCACAAGTGACACAATGATGTGAGAATTGAACAGGTAGTTTTGAGAATTTCAATTCTGATCTGAGAAATGTACCAAAGCGACTGAGAAAAACTGTAACTAGACTAAACCATTAAACTAATATAACACACACACACACACACACACACACACACACATACACATACACACACACACGCATAGAGTTTACCAGGGGAAAGAGAGTTGAAGCAGAATACAGGAAAGCAAGAAGTTATGTTTGAAATTCAGCAGATCAACAGCCTTGAGCAAACCATCAGTTTCTTAAATCTAACACACCCTTCTTTAAATGGCTTACTTAATGTATCAAATGATGAGACTGAGGGCCCTATTTTAACTATTTGACCACATAGTCTGAAGCATTTTGCTAGTTTAATGACAGAAAAAAACAGTCAACGCTCCAGGCTCCAAAAGGGTTGTACCTAGTCTCTTACTGAGTCATGGGTGTGTTTTTGGTGTAGTGTGCAATAAACCGATCAGTCTCATCTCTCATTCCCTTTAAAAGCCAGGATTCGCTATTTATAATGTCTCGCCCATTTGAATAAAACTGTCCTGATGTCATTTGTGGAGGTTCAGCCAGAGAGCAGACTTGAACCTGACTATACATCTCTGGAGAGATCTGAAAATGGCTGTGCACCGACACTCCCATCCAACCTGATGGAGCTTGAGAGGTCATGCAAAGAAGAATTGGAGAAACTGCCCAAAAATAGGTGTGCCAAGCTTTTAGCATCATACTCAAAAAGACTCGAGGCTATAATTGGTGCCAGAGGTGCTTCAGCAAAGTATTGAGCAAAGGCTGTGAATACTTATGTACATGTGATTTTTTTTTTAGGGGCCAAGCACCGAGGTTGCTTAGGCACCTATTGTATCCGTTCCTGTATTTTCTTCTTCCGCCATTGAAGTCTATGGCAGCCCATAGAACCGTTTGTGGGAAAGTTGTAACGATTTGACATTCTGATAGAGGACAGTCCCAACATTAAATACACCAATTTTGGTGTCTCTAACTCAATCCCTCTAGCGCCACCACCTGTCCAAAGTTGCACTCATGTTTATGCTAATAACTTTTGAACCTTAAGGCCTGTTCACACCGGGACGATTTTCGCACGCGTTTATCGCCGACGTTTAACGCCTCGGGACTAAACAATGGGCGCCAATGTGAGTGTTCACACCGACGCGCAAAACGCCAGGCGTAAAAGCGTCATTTTTAAAAAAACGCCTCGGGTTCGTTTTTTTATTTTGACGCGGCGCGTAAAAAACTGGCCGACCAATGAGATCGGCGCTTTTGTTCACGTGCCTGGAGCTGCTGAAGTGACAGTAAAACACGACTTGGTGGCGCTCAAGCACAAAACGCTCTTGCCGAGCACACATTGATACGACGAAGAAGTAGTAAGTAGACAAAGAAGAAGATGGGCTGCTATTGCTGCTTGCCAGTTAGCAAAAAGTGTGTGAATGGTTTTGTCCATATACATATGTCTATGGTTTTGGCAAGCACGTAAATACTGTCTCTCTTCTCCTTCTGTGTGACAAGCGAGTGTCAGAGGCTTAAAGTGCCGCAGCACCATCTTGTGTACCGGGAGCGCATCTACTGAATGTGCACGTTCACTCGGCGCAGCGCCAGTGAAAATCGCTTGGGTGTGAACACTCAAGACGCGCCGAAAAACGGCACGAAAAACGCTGGCGATAAGCGCGCGCGATATTCGTCCCGGTGTGTACAGGCCTTTAAGGGCTAGAAACAAATTATTTTGTCCTCTAATTTATGAGCTCATGCCAATTCGATAGCAACCTATGACGTCATTTCAGTCATTATACATTTTCCGCCATTTTTAATTTTCCCAAAAACCTACTTTTGCGAACTCGTCCTAGACGGTTCGTCCAATTTGCACGAAAATTGAAACAGATCATCTTCAGCCAGTGCCGGCAAAAAGTTATGGAATTCAAGTTGATTCGTCAAATTGTTTCCGATAAACGCGCAAACAAATTTTACGTAGCGCTTGCGAAAACAGACGTAAGGCTGTATCTCCACAAAGCTTTATCGTATTCAGACCAAACTTGGTACATGTCAGCAAAATAGACCGTAAAAAAATATGGATGACGCAACTTCATTGACTTCCGCTGACCAGAGTTGAAGCTTTCACAAGGCGCTGACATCTTGGGACCGAGTCTGCGCAGTAGCGATCTCGGGACCGGAGTAGCGCAGTAGAGAGCAGGAAGTAGAGGCGTGATTATCAAAAGCCCGCCAACACTCTCACAGATGCAGAACAATTAATTATGTTGGTGTGAAATAAACAGTTATAGAAATGTAGAAATTAAAGCTAAAGCTCCAATCTCCTCCCCAAAATCCCGAAAAAAGTCAGTTAGAGCCTTAGTGACAACTTCACTCAGAGAAGTCGTCAATCTCAGCTGTCAATCATGACGACTGCCTAAAATGACAGAAACCATATTTAGGAAACAATTATTTGAAGTGTATTTGAATTGTTTAGTGTGTCTCGCGTCCATTCTAATACATGGAGGGGTGGGGTTTAGGAGCTATACTGGGACCGGCCACCGGGGGGCGATCGAGGCGTAGAAGCTTCAGTTTCTGACAGGAGTGCTGCAGGCTTGGTCAGCACAAGCACATCCTGAGGCAACTTGCAGCGTTTCGGCGCAGCACCACCTACTGGTCCGGAGATACAAAAAATGTCTATTTTTGCTTCTTTTTTTTTTTAATCTTCGAAACCGCTAGTCCGATCGAGACGAAACCAGCGTCAGAAGTTCGGAAACATAGGTCGTTAGGCACAATCGCGAGCCCAAATGTCAAAATATTCATAGAAAGGGATAGTAAAATCCAATCAAAGTCAGGTGTCAGGCTGAAACCCTATTGTAACTGTTCATTTTCTCATGATGCATCATTCTCCAGCTAAAACTGATCGGGCAGATCAAACCGTAAGTCATAGAGACTTGAAACTTTCAGGGCTGGTTGTACTCACAACAACTACAGACGTCACCAAAGCCCGCCCCGATCGGCCTGACGGGGGCGCTACAGTGATCAAAAGTACAAAACGGCGATCTAAAGTATGAAACGGCTCATTACTCCTCAACCGTAAGGCGTAGCCTTGAGTGCCTTCTATACTGGGGTGCCTTATATCGCTCACCCTTCAGGCGCCAAATTCGAGATATGTTACGTTTTTTGTAAAACCTACTTTTGCAAATTACTCCCAGGTTATTTGCCTCATCGGAACCAACCCCCTGCAGAAATGTTCTCTGGAGAGTGAATATCAATAATTATATATAAAAAAAACAAACATTTTGATTCATGGTCGCTAAGGGGAGCCAAAATGTTCGATGTGACCGGGACCTCTTTTACTAAAATGGCTATAACTTGTGAATGGAATGAGAAATTTTCACCAAATTCAGGTCACATGTATGTGAGCTCAGTCTGAGATGAAAAAAATTGCAACAATTGACCACTTGGTGGCGCTATAACAGGGGAAAAACTCATGAAAATGGCAATATACGCACCCAAACATTAGTCAGATGAAAATGGGCATTCATTGTCTTCATCCAGGTTGCCATGATCGTCTATGAGGACACTGGCATATCTCAAAAAACTCTGTATACGTAATTGGCACAATGCCCTGAAGGAGCCTGAGAAATTTAAAGCCAGCGTTTTTCACAGCATTCACCTCCTTAGACTCCTGAATCCTTGCCGTGTCCAACGATACCAGACTTGCCAGGTTTCGGCATATGGTTTGTGCAGCGTTGTAATTTCGCGCTTTAAAAATATTCGCTGATATCGTCAAAACCGCTAGTCCGATCGAGATGAAACCAGCGTCAGAAGTTCAGAAACATAGGTCGATAGCTAAATGTTAATGTCTAAATGTCAAAATATTGATAGTTAGGGGGAGTAAAATCCAATCAAAGTCAGGTGTCAGTCATTTTTCATGTGTTTTTTCATATAAATGTCAATAACTAATGTCTATATTTTCCCCAAAATTGACACACACATGTATGCACTCCGAGGACACATAAAAAAAATGGTAGGATTGTGCCCCTTGGTGGCACTATAATAAATCAAAACACGGAGTTTGAGCTCCTTCCAAAGATTCTCTATTGGGTTTAGGTCTGGAGACTGGCTAGGCCACGCCAGAACCTTGATATGCTTCTTACAGAGCCACTCCTTGGTTCTCCTGGCTGTGTGCTTCGGGTCATTGTCATGTTGGAAGACCCAGCCTCGACCCATCTTCAATGCTCTAACTGAGGGAAGGAGGTTGTTCCCCAAAATCTCGGAATACATGGCCCCGGTCATCCTCTCCTTAATACATTGCAGTCGCCCTGTCCCATGTTCAGAAAAATACCCCCAAAGCATGATGCTACCACCCCCATGCTTCACAGTAGGGATGGTGTTCTTAGGATGGTACTCATCATTCTTCTTCCTCCAAACACGTTTAGTGGAATTATTACCAAAAAGTTCTATTTTGGTCTCATCTGACCACATGACTTTCTCCCATGACTCCTCTGGATCATCCAAATGATCATTGGCAAACTTAAGACGGGCCTGGACATGTGGGCCTGGACGGTGGTCCCAGCTCTTTTCAGGTCATTGACCAGCTCCTCCCGTGTAGTTCTGGGCTCATTTCTCACCTTTCTTAGGATCATTGAGACCCCACAAGGTGAGATCTTGCATGGAGCCCCAGTCCGAGGGAGATTGACAGTCATGTTTAGCTTCTTCCATTTTCTAATGATTGCTCCAACAGTGGACCTTTTTTCACCAAGCTGCTAGGCAATTTCCCCGTACCCCTTTCCAGCCTTGTGGAGGTGTACAATTTTGGCTCTAGTGTTTTTGGACAGCTCTTTGGTCTTGGCCATGTTAGAGGTTGGATTCTTACTGATTGTATGGGGTAGACAGGTGTCTTTATGCAGCTAACGACCTCAATCAGGTGCATCTAATTTAGGATAATAAATGGAGTGGAGGTGGACATTTTAAAGGCAGACTAACAGGTCTTTGAGGGTCAGAATTCTAGCTGATAGACAGGTGTTCAAATACTTATTTGCAGCTGTATCATACAAATAAATAGTTAAAAAAATCATACATTGTGATTTCTGGATTTTTTTTAAGATTATGTCTCTCACAGTGGACATGCACCTACGATGACAATTTCAGACCCCTCCATGATTTCAAAGTGGGAGAACTTGCAAAAGCAGGGTGTTCAAATACTTATTTTCCTCACTGTACTTAAGGTTTCAAAACAGCACCGCCATGTGGTCCATACTTATAATGAAAAGGCTTCTTGAGGCTCTATCTCTGCAAAGATATGATAGCTGTGTCCCAAAGTGAAGGGCGCGCACTTCGAAGGCCACATTTGAAGTGCGATTGCGTCATAGCGGCACTACGAAGGGTGTCCCAATGTGAAGGCTGCACCCTCTGAAGGCCGCATTTGAAGTGCGATTGCGTCACAGCGGTGCGACGAAGGCTGCCGTAAGTCGAAAGCAACTTCAAAATGTGCCCTCCGTTTCTCAGGCAAAGGAAGGGTACAGCAGATGGAACCTTTCCACAACTTCGCAGCCTACCCTATCCCAGAAATCATAGCACACTGGTGACAACAGGATTTGACTGGTCCGCATTCCCGTGGCACTCGATCAGATTTCTTGCGGCGTGGGATAAAATTTCCCAGTGAAAGAAGGTAGAGGTCGGCAAGTCTAGCCTGGATACTATTGAACACAACAGCGCAACCGCTTGAAACTAAACATAACGTTTAGTGCATTCGCACATTTCCCTGCCCTGAGCAACCTGGCAAAACTTTAATTTCCCAATTTTAAATTTTTTCGCTCGTTCTTTAGTTTTTATTTTTTCTGCACTTTCTTTAAATAGCCTACAAATTAGACCCGCGCGGGCTGTTTTTTCGTCCCGCTCCCGCTATATGATCTATTCCGCATTGCACCTCCCGCTCGCGCTTCAAATTCACTCCGTGCTCACCCGCTATAAATTATTTTATTCCCGACCCGACCAATACAGCTAAATTTAGATTTCGTTTCCAGAATCTCTCTTTTAAATTTCCCCTACAGAAAGAGAGAGACTGGGGATAACAAAAGTAATAGGCTATGTTGGCCATGCAATCATTTATTTATTTTTCTTATCATACTGTCAACACCGTAGCTATGAAATGTCATAAATAGGCTAAATGCGACATCTGTCACTCAAAACTATAAGTCAAAATGCAAATAAACGAAAACTGCTGACTTTACTAGCTGTAGCTACTGCAAAATAAAGTATTTTATATGAATGAATAAATGTCGCTCACTGACGACGGTCCATTAGGTTACCGAAAGTCTCCTCCAAAGGCTGAATGTAAAGTCGTGGCCGGGATGCACAGAACAATCTCTCTATATTATTATTATAATTTTTATTTATTTTATGCAAGTTATTTGTAAATGAAACAAAGTAATTGCTGTCTATTGTTAATTTTCGTTAACTTGAAATGTGTAGGCTAAATAAAAGAGAAGTGGTTGTTCTGTACATTGTTTATTTTTGTAATGCAAGTTATAATTTGTACATATTGTTTTATTAAATACATTTTTTATATATTTATAATTAAACAAATTCATATATGTTCATACATTTATTTTCTTGTCATGTAAATAAAAATGTGTAAATGAAAATAAATTGGTCTATACATTATAAAGAAGGCTACTTTTTACGACTATTCATAGGCCTACAATATAACTTAAGTTTAACATCAGAAACAACAGTGTAAACTTCCATCCATTTAGCCCAAAAACCGGATGCTAATGGCTTGGTCAAAAGAAATTCTGCGTGTAAGCCTTTTCAGCATTTTGGTGAAGTTCTCTTAATTTATTTATAACTCATTTCAAATCTGACTCCATTAATAATTTGATCTTTTATGTGACTCCATAAAGTGTGTTACATTTAGAGTTTATTAGCTGATTTTAAGATTAGTTGCGATTTAATTTAGATCGTTGATTTTCTTTGTATCTTCCTAGTTTTCATATTCGTTCATTGAGAGACCCAAAATCGCAGAGAAACAGACGCGTCCGGACGCGCGTTCACGGCACAAAATGGTTACTTCTGAGATTAGTCAGAGGATGCAGAGTGGATATGTTACCTTTAAGTGGTTGCCCATGCTCATTCAACAAAAAGCGTAATTTTTAGTCATATCCACGGACTACAACTTGCTAATCCAGCGATAGTCATAAATCAGAATATCGCGCACGCTGCGCCCCATGCTTCAGTCGTGCCGTCATCGGTGTGATCTATCATAACACTAGATTTTGCGGTAATTAAGGAGTCTACATCGATCCATACTAGAAAAATGATTTCAGAATAATGCAAGATAAGTCAAGATTAACATTTATTTTGGCCAGACAGGAAAAGTAAATAAGTAAACAAGAATCCATGGTACACAACTGATCAGCGTAAAAACATAAAACACAATTGCAAAGCAATATGAAAATAATTTAAAAGAGTCATCTTGTCTGGCTCATAGTCTACATGTCGTGTATTTGTGTGCCCCAAAGACACAGACACAGCACCACATGGTGGTTCTGGCTACAGAATTTTTTCCCACTGAAAGCTTGGTTACCCTGCCTTAAATACTCCAACTAGAACAAAAGGGTTGAAAATATTTGCAACACAACCACCTGGTTTTGGGGGAGTGGATTAAAAATCTTTGAAGAGACTCCTCAAAAGGAGAACAGAATTCTCATTAGTTTTCAATCTTTCTAATACTACTAGTGACTGCAGTGAAACTGAGACCATTTTACCATTCGCACCGAGACCTTTAAAAAGACATCAAACATGAAAGGGATAAAACAATAGATTTACAAGATACATCATCACTGGTATATCTGGATTTGGTGACTTGAAAACAGGGCAAGGAAAGGGCAGAATGGGGAGGGGGGAGAAATTTTTCATCAGGGTGGTGTCCCATAGTTTCTTTGAGAACTTCCCTCAAGATTAGTGACTTTTATTGTTCTATTGCTGGGGTGTGTATCTCAGCTTTTGTCTTATCAACAAAACCGATCCTTACAACAGAAATTTAAACTAACAGCTAAAACAGAAGAACACATTTTGTATGTACACTTTAATTGAGCTGAGCGGGAGACGCTGGTGGAGCTGGACCGGAATGGGGAATAATGCACAATAGAGACCAGGCCTGTGCCAGCGGGACATCATCTTCATCTGACTGGGATGAGTGCATATTTCCACTGTCCGCAGGTTTGCGGGCCTGAATCAGTCAACGGCTGCAATATAAAGTACAATGCATCTGAGATGATGTGAGTTGAATAAAAATAAGTACTTAAATAAAGACTTGGACGTAAATGTATAAATGTTTAAAATATATTGTAACAGTTACATTTAACATAATAAACAATAGTTGCAACTTAACGATTAATATTTAACCATAGGCTACAGATTTACGTGCTTATGGTCCAGTCTCCCATCGTCGCAGGCTTTGAAACATGTCAAAATCCAATAAAACTCATAAAAAAAATAAAAATAAAATAAAAACTTTTCTGCTCCATTTTTCTTTTTAAAATCTCCTCGCAAACGTCCGCTGTCAGTTGTCACACACCTGCTAGCCCATTCAACAACGCTCGGTTCAGTGTTGCCAAGTCTGGAATTGGGCTGCATTTACTGTTGATGTGGGCTGTTTGTAGCCTATAGTCCACAGGTTTAAGTTGTCTTTACTTTAGCAATATTTCTACCGGGCGCCCCCCGCGTTTTGGCATATTTTTCCACATTTTGGCCTTGATTCCGCTTCTTTTGATTCGCAATTGGAGGAGTTTTGTTGTGCAGACCTGGCAACCCTGTCCCTCGGTTCGCCCTTCGTGCACTTCGAAGGCGTGGCCTGGCCTGGCCTTCGAAGTGCACAGCTTTCGAAGTGTGCACCCTTCACTTTGGGACACAGCTATTGACACTACACTCACCTAAAGGATTATTAGGAACACCTGTTCAATTTCTCATTAATGCAATTATCTAATCAACCAATCACATGGCAGTTGCTTCAATGCATTTAAGGGTGTGGTCCTGGTCAAGACAATCTCCTGAACTCCAAACTGAATGTCAGAATGGGAAAGAAAGGTGATTTGAGCTATTTTGAGCGTGGCATGGTTGTTGGTGCCAGACGGGCTGGTCTGAGTATTTCACAATCTGCTCAGTTACTGGGATTTTCACGCACAACCATTTCTAGGGTTTACAAATAATGGTGTGAAAAGGGAAAAACATCCAGTATGCGGCAGTCCTGTGGGCGAAAATGCCTTGTTGATGCTAGAGGTCAGAGGAGAATGGGCCGACTGATTCAAGCTGATAGAAGAGCAACTTTGACTGAAATAACCACTCGTTACAACCGAGGTATGCAGCAAAGCATTTGTGAAGCCACAACACGCACAACCTTGAGGCGGATGGGCTACAACAGATGAAGACCCCACCGGGTACCACTCATCTCCACTACAAATAGGAAAAAGAGGCTACAATTTGCACGAGCTCACCAAAATTGGACAGTTGAAGACTGGAAAAATGTTGCCTGGTCTGATGAGTCTCGATTTCTGTTGAAACATTCAGATGGTAAAGTCAGAATTTGGCCTAAACAGAATGAGAACATGGATCCATCATGCCTTGTTACCACTGTGCAGGCTGGTGGTGGTGGTGTAATGGTGTGGGGGATGTTTTCTTGGCACACTTTAGGCCCCTTAGTGCCAATTGGGCATCGTTTAAATGCCACGGCCTACCTGAGCATTGTTTCTGACCATGTCCATCCCTTTATGACCACCATGTACCCATCCTCTGATGGCTACTTCCAGCAGGATAATGCACCATGTCACAAAGCTTGGTTCATTTCAAATTGGTTTCTTGAACATGACAATGAGTTCACTGTACTAAAATGGCCCCTACAGTCACCAGATCTCAACCCAATAGAGCATCTTTGGGATGTGGTGGAACGGGAGCTTCGTGCCCTGGATGTGCATCCCACAAATCTCCATCAACTGCAAGATGCTATCCTATCAATATGGGCCAACATTTCTAAAGAATGCTTTCAGCACCTTGTTGAATCAATACCACGTAGAATTAAGGCAGTTCTGAAGGCGAAAGGGGGTCAAACACAGTATTAGTATGGTGTTCCTAATAATCCTTTAGGTGAGTGTATATTGACACCCTGTTTTGATATATTGATACCAAACTTTGCATGTGTCATTGTTCCCTTGTTCGGACCACACCATATCAATTTCGTGACTTTGCCACCTATTGGTTGAAAGTAATGAATCATTAAATCATTATTATTGACTGTATTTATCATTTTACAGCTATTTTGCCTAAAATCACCTTAAAGGGGTGGTAAACCACGATTTCACTATTCTAACTTTAGCTAGCGTGTAATGTTGCTGCTTTAGCATAAACAACATCTGCAAAGTTACAACGTTCAAAGTTTAAAGCATAGGGAGATATTTGCTTTCAAATAAATCCATTTCTAAGAACTACAGCAAACGGCCAGTAGGCGACTACACACATTCCTCCAGGGTTGGTGACATCACCAGGCTCAATATTTACATAAACCCCTCCTCCGAGAATATTAAATAAGGGGGGGCGGGGGCGCCATTTTGTATCGCGGCGCTGTTGTGGTATAGTTAGGCTGGAGTGTTGTTGCTGCGATGCCGAGGAAACGCTGTTATATTCATCCGGATTGCAGGTCTGGGGTACTTGCTTTGTTCAGCCTTCATAGGGACAGGGGTACGTTGCAGAGCGTTTAACATACAGCATGTTATATGCATGTGTGTATGAGACAGAAGGAAACAGGCGCGTGCGGGGCTCCCGCAGCACATCTCACGGAGGGAAACTTTCACAATGTTCGCGAGTTCAACACCGGATTTGCACAACGTCAGCTGTGTGAGACAAACGCGGCCAGTGTGTGAATGCACGACGGGCGCGGGGCTTCCTCCCGCAGCACATTTCACGGAGGAAAACTTCCACAATGTTCGCAAGTTCAATACAGGATATGCACAACGGCTTGACCTGAAAGCTGGATTTACAAACAGAAGCTGTTTACGGGCCACAACCTGTAAGTCTGATTTATTTTTCATCGATGTGTTTTCCTGTAATAGGTTGTAGCAAGGTAGTAAACAGATGACAACACTGTTCTGCAAACCTGTTATCATCCTGGGTTTTCCTTTCTCTGTCTCCCTCTTGTGGTCATTCACGTACGCACTCACTCATCACGCTCATCCCTACTCATTATCTCTCACAGCTGTTTCCCTTCCCGATCTATTTCCTCACCTGTTATCTCTTTTGTCTTGATTGTCTCAGCCTCTTAAGTCCCTCTCCGTCTTGGTCTAGTTGTCGGATTATTACTTCTGCAAATGAGAGACGTTGGTTTGTTACCCGTTCTTGTCATGTCCTGTCCAGTGTTTGTGCTCATATTGTAACTGTGTGCAGAGTACCTGTGTGGCGCCTGGCTGTTTCGTCCCGTGGCCTCCTACAAGGAATCTTCACTCTGTCCTCGTGGGATCCTGAGTTGTTTCAGCCTTGTGGCAGTTTCTGTTTAGGCTCTGTTGCCTGACGTTTTGTTCAGTTTTGCTATTTGAGGACTTTTTCCTTTTGTTCCATTAAAGACTGTGAACTGCATCCTCCCTGGTTTCTTCATCCTCCTTTCACATAACAGAATAATCCGACCAAAAGGATGGACCAGACGAGTAGCAGTCCTTTTCATACGGCCGTCGAGTTCCAGGGTGCTCTGCTGGGTAAGCACGAGGAGGACCTAGCCGCCACGAGACGTGTTGTGGACTCTCTGACCGCCCAGCTTTCTGACCTGACCCAGCAGCTCCACTATTATCGCCAGGAGGCCACGAGTTCCGCTGGAGGGCGTGATCCGCCTGAACCGCGCATCAACAATCCGCCGTGCTATTTGGGTGAGCCAACACAGTGCCGATCTTTCCTCACACAATGCTAGGTTGTGTTCTCTCTCCAGCCCTTGACTTATGCCAAGGAACGGTCGAAAGTGGCTTACGTGATTTCTCTCCTTGACGGACGGGCTCGAGAGTGGGCTGCGGCTAACTGGGATGCTGAGGCAGACTGTGTCCAGAGGTTTTCTCTTTTCAAGGAGGAGATGATCCGAGTTTTTGATCACTCTGCGTCAGGGGAAGAGGTCAGTCACTGATTACTCGATTGAGTTTCGTACTCTGGCTACCACCAGCGGATGGAACGGTCCTGCTCTGCAAGCCCGTTTTCTCGAGGGTCTGTGTTCAGAGGTCAAGGACGAGGTCCTTGCCCGGGAGGTCCCGGAGAACCTTGATTCTCTGATCGAGCTGGCCCTGCGTGTGGAGAGACGGTTCGAGGTGCGACGGAGGGCCCGCAGACTGGAGTCTTCTTTGTTCTCCTCTTCCATACCGAGAGAGTCGTCACATCCTTCGCCCGCGGATCCCGAGCCGATGCAGCTTGGGGGTCTTCGTATTTCCACACGGGAACGTCAGCGCAGGATAATGAATCGCCTGTGCATGTACTGTGCTGCCGCTGATCACTTTGTCTCCAGGTGTCCGGTAAAAGCCAACGCTCGTCAGTAGGCGGAGGGTTACTGACGAGCGCCACTTCATGGGTCTCTCCTTCTAAGTCCTGCACTTCTC